>NC_090286.1:8356250-8961875 GCF_037392515.1 Haliotis asinina | reverse complement strand
ATGGCACAGGAGCAAGACCTTTTGTAAAATGTATGGAATACAGGTCTGACAATATGGTCGTGCAATGCGGGGTGTTAGTTTCACAGGATAACAATGACACATGAAACAAGACCGAGTGAGATATTGAGCAAGCTCGTGCTTTCTCTCGTCGGGTGATTAACGATGTGTGTTAAACACATCAAATATTTAACAGTGTGTTGACAGTAGTACCTCATTAAAAAAAAATGGAGAAACAATTACGGCCATTTTCAACCGCATGTATAAAAATTATGAAGGTTACTGTTATCGAGAACTGATTCAGAGATTTGTCCGTGATTTCGACTTCACAGCAATATTTTGTCAATAAAATTGTGAGGTGATTCCTTTTTCGTACATGACTGATATAACATTTTGTTTTGTGAATGTCATGTTCAGCTGAAAAGTAACAACACTAAACGTCGTTAGTCTGTGAGAGATTTAAGGTCACAATGAACACGTTTAAGTTCCTTAACGTTACGTTACGTCACGTTACTTTTGAAGATCCCACGACCACGGCTATGATAAAACCTAGAGATATGACAACTGGGTACGATTTTATGCTGCATTTGAATAATTCTATTTCCTCCAGGGCATATACTGAAATCATGTATAGAGTGATTACCAATGTTTATTATTATCTCAAACAGTCGTTAAATGACATCCACTGGATCCCAGATAAACCTTCCATTAGCACTGGTGTTCATCACCTGTCCACTGGCAAAACATTGTAGTTTACGTCGTTAGTCTATGAGAGACATTAGGACGCAATATACATCAGGGGCGGGATGCAAGTCGAAGCTGCTTTCAGTCTACGCTTGTTGAGAATATGGATATATTCTTTTCTCGCTTTTATTAAAAACGGAATTCATGTCTCATAAAAGAGATTTCAAAATCGTTTGCTCATTATACTGGCGCAACCACAGAGCGGTTTCCGATGACTTTAGATAGAATTTAGTCTCTTCTTTTCAATCAAAAACAATTGAATTGAAATTTTAATTTGGAATGACCTTTTGAAAGAACACCCAGATTGAACAGACGCGATCGCAATGAAATTAATACATTAATATTAATACAAACTGCCGGGAAAACAAAATATACACCCATGTTGATGGCACTTAAAAGAGTAAAATGGAAACAAACTAGAGATGGTTTATCAAAGGATATGAAAGATGATTGAACGTTTGCAAGTTGTTTGGTTCAATCCAACTGTCAAGTTTAACTTATCTTATGCCAGATCGTGTTTTTATCAGTGGCATAAACATTTCGTCTAGCTGAAAACTTATTTCGCGGATGAAAACGTTTTCAATTAGATGTTTCGGTGCAGTTCAAACAACCCATTGCAATGAAGGGATGGCATCAGGTATTGTTGCACTTCAAGGTCGGATGTGTATATGAAGTGGAAAAAAGCATATCAATAAGAAGAATGAGTGGGTTTAGTTTAGTGATCCCTTCTGTTCTCACAGCTCGTAATTTCATCTGATTATGGATTGAGGACAATCATGTCTGTTCGTCAAGAACACAGGCAAATATTTGAGTCCACAAAAGGCATGCTCATTTGTCGATATCAAATTTGCAACAAATGACTCATTATTTAAATCAAGGTTAAGGCGTTTGTGTATTCATGCTGCCCTCGTGTTCAAATGTATTTTGATAAAGACAATAACTTAATCATTTGACTCAAACCACGCACATATTGAACCAGATACTTCGACAATGAACGAGTCGTTATGCCTGCTTATTTAGTTATCGACCGACACCTTGATCTGTTGAAAGAAAGAGGAAAGTCAGTTACAGAAAGGCGGTATTAGCGTTCAGCAAAATAAAACAGAGAAATACATCACACAAGAATAGCCACTTGGCCTTCTTCCTGATTGTCACATGTGTTCAGTCCGTGGACTTCATGTCCTTTGCTAACGTTATATGAGATACTGAACGTCTGTCAATCAAACGACGACATTTTAATCAAATTGTCTGATCTTTTTATTTTATATTGCTTGAATGAGTAAGGCCCGGCCTTAACCAGAAAGAGGCCACTGACAAAAAGTAAAACCAATTCACAGTACGGGGCTTTTGTTTGTTTGTTTGTTGTTTTTCTTTAATTTATTGTGATCACGTCCTAGTTTGTTATGGGTTTGCAAGTGTACGATTATGTTTCTATGCAATATAGGCAGCCATACATTTCTTCAGTGACAGGGGTAATGAGATAATGTAAACAAACCCAACCGCACTTCGGTTGTCATACTAGGGCAATATGGTTAAGAGATATTCCCGATTCCCGTCACTGAAACAATGTTTATAACCAATTTCTGTTGCACCACTAATTTCTAGTCATTAAGTTCCTTAATCTGCAAATGTGGTGAATAAAAAAGTGCTAGAATATGTGGTTTTATTGTGAAAGTGTATTCCTGAAAATAACCTATTTTTGGTACAAAAATAATGTATCATTCAGACAAACTATCATCACCAACAAAACTATAACATAACGAAGCGAATTGCCCCATTTGGGATACTAGATGCAACATTCGCAAAGAAACACTATCATCCTTCGAGACGCTATTATACCTGTCACCTTGCACCAACCTGGAGTGAGTTAGTGAGTGAGTTGAGTTTTACGCCGCACTCAGCAATATTACAGCTATATGGCGGCGGTCTGTAAATAATCGAGTCTGGACAAGACAATCCAGGGATCAACAACATGAGCATCGATCTGCGTAATTGGGAACCGATGACATGTGTCAACCATGTCAGCGAGCCTGACCACCCGATCCCGTTAGTCGCCTCATACGACAAGCAGAGTCACCTTTTATGGCAAGCATGGGTTGCTGAAGGCCTATTCTACCCCGGGACCTTCACGGGTCACACCAACCATGTTTGTAGAAAATACACCATGTAAGCGTGAAAATATATTCTTTAACAGAGGTGAAATTCATTTCAAAAGAACAAATAAGAGTTGGGAATAACTGTGCAAAAATGAAGGAAGAACCTTTTTAAGTGAATGTTGCTCTTATTAAGATTAACTATCTTCACGGTGTTAGACTCTAACTGGATGTTACCTTTAAAGAGATGTCATGACACCTGTACACGCAAATACGTCAGTTAGAAAGTCAGTTTTTTCTCAAAAATAATGTTGTGTTATAGCAAATCATGACGTTATTAAACGCAATAGAACGACAAAGGTATGTGCCTGCATGTCAGCACATTACAACTACACTTCACTGATTACAAACTGGAAGTTAAATTTGTCAAGACATTTGACTATCTTGCATCCTAACTACATCAATCAATACCCATCATTAGCGAAGGCTAGAGCCCAGTTCACGCGAGACACAAGTCCACGTGTGCACAGTCTGGCATAAGCAGAAAATGAAGAAGCAGAAAAACTAAAATGACCACCCCAGCTGTCTTCTTTCCCGAGTTTAGTGAGCTAAAGAGACCAATCGAGTTCCGCACACAATGTCAGCTTCATTAAAATACCTATCTTCACAGTCAGCTTAAGTCATACAACGACCGCACTAAATATTGAAAACTCTGGTCATAGCTTACTTACTGACTGACTGTTCATTTGAATAGCACACATATGTTGTCAGATGATTCAGTCTTCTACGGAAATATAACCAGTAATAACATCGTGCAGTTATGTATTAAATCATCAGTGTAGATGAACCATTTCTGACTATTTTCAGCAATAGTGGTGTCCTTGTGTACAAAGACATCTGTCCCGCTACACTCATAATATGAGTTAACTGACTGCCTAATGTCTTCCGTTGACAGCGAACACGGATATTGCAATGCAGAGGAAGGTATTTAGACGTCTTGCCTATCAAATGTCAATTACGATTTTCACATCGTACACGAAATATAATAATATGGAAGGCATGTCGGATTTCAGCCTTGAGGACCAAAAGCACTCTGTCATTTTCTATATAATGTGTATTTCATAATCAAGATATTATGATTCAGCTGCCTGGCAATTGAATGGGCAGAAATCTGTCTCTTGCTTAGGAAGCAAACTGTCTAATGGAAAAAGATTCATTTGTCTAATGAGTGGAAGGGTGTGAGTGAGTGAGTGAGTGAGTGAGTGATTTGGAAACAGTTTGACTTGAAAGACGAGGGTGTTGGTGCAAAATTCACAGAGAGTACATTCAGTAAAGACGAAACTGGCTTCGCTGGAGGATGTTGACGTTGAAGTGATGCACAAAGACAAAAAGATTTACGACAGTCTCACAAGAAGTCGTGACACATCTGCCATTCAGTTTAGCAGACTGTCACTCTGAATCACACGAATCAGAGTACATGCATACAATAATCTTTGCTCCCTTCCTGAATCCAGACCCAGTCGACCACATCAAGAATACAGCAATTTGATGGGTAATAACTGGGAAATGACAGCAACTGTCATTGTACAATGTAGGCTATATTGCTGACACGTCGTTGAGGTTACAATGAGTGAATGTAAATGTTTCCAGATTGTTTATATATGATCGTATTATATCTGTCTGGGGATTGTTTATCTTCACCTAATTTTTTTCAGAAGATGTTTCAGGAGAACTGACACTGTTCTTCATATCCCGTGACCATAGCTTCGATGGGGAAGTTGCCGTTGAAGTGACGTACAAAGACAAAAAAGGTTTACGATATAGCCTCACTAGAAGTCGTGATTCATCTGCAATACAGTCTAGCAGACGGTCACTCTGAATCACACTCACAGCACATGCATACAATGATCTTGGCTCCATTCCTGGAACCAGACACAAAGGAACACATCAAGAAGACAGTTAATTGTTGGGTAATGACCGGGAAATGGGTAGATGTAACTATGCTGTACAGTCAATGTTGTTCACATTGAGGTCACCATGAGCGAATGTAGATATGTGATGGCATCTTTGATTTGGGTTTACATGTCTGTTTTGGAAGTGTTTGTGTGGAGAAGGATTTCACCTTCATCATTTCACAAACTGCACGTGTCCTTGATTTTCTGTGGCCATAGTGCTCCAGTATTACTGGAGACGTGTTCTACAAAGGTCCTTGGAACTGAATGATTGGGCGCATTTATTTGATGAGGAAAAACAATTAGGATTAAAATATTCAAGAATATTTGATGGCTCGGCATATATAACGAGTCGAAAGTTTCTGTTCGGGGTTAAAATAAGGGATGTTTTCTGCCAAATCGGTTTTACATGCTTATCTTAGCATAACTATTAACGTACGTGCTGAAAGCAAAGACGAACCCTATGAGGGATGTTAATCGATAAACCATAAACACCGAGACATCGCTTCCTTTCAGTGAAACACATGCAGTAATTGATTGATGGCCTTGCAGTAAAACATGACTTATTCATGCAAGGAATACACGTTAGACTACATCGTCGTGGAAACCAAGGTGTGACGTTTCAATGGATAACAAAGCTTACATATAAAACAAGACCAATCGAGAGTGAGATATGTAGATAGTTTCATATGTGGTGTTTTCTGTTGTCAGGTGATCAATGATGTGTGCTTAAGACATACAATATTAACAGTAAGTTGACAGTGGACATGTGTCGGGCCTGGAATTCCGGTCACAAAAATAGGGTTGCTTTGTACATCCTCCCTTTTTTCAGATGAATGAGATTTGTAATTCCGATGGTTTAACGTTGCTTTGAAGATCAATAACATTGCCACGTGTAATGCGGGTCTGCGTTTCTTACCGTTTTCCTGACGCCAAGAACCATGACGAGTAAGTGTGCAGGTTTTACCACACAATTTGCAATATTCCAGCAATATCGCTGCTGGGGACATGAGAAATAGGCATCTCACATTACACCCATGGGGGTAAATCAATGGTTTTATCCATCAAAATCTGTCGTTTCTATAATCTGTCTTTTTTTATAATACATAGTCAAAGCTTGAGAAAGTGTTTTATTGAAATGAAAGCTGGAAAATAATTTCACATCACATGCACGAGATTAGTTTGAGAATATCTGCAAATATACTTTGTCATCCTCTATCGCATCAGTGGTGACGTTAATTCCCTATTTTGCGTCAACTTATTTACATTGCATTGCATTTTCTGAAGAGAAATGATTGAGGAATATAGCTAATGATTAGATGTGATGTTGAATAAGCATGCTAAGATTTACCTCTTTGTGATTGACAAAGAATCACGTCCGACAGCACAGCCACATATTCACGTCCATAAATAGCATATCCGTTTATCAATAACAGATAATGCAGATACAACTAAGGATTCATTCCCCGGTTACTCTGTCTATGTAAATCTCCAGGTACACACTGCACTGTTGTCTCAAATGTGTTTTGAGAAGGACAGTAATTTCACGGTCTTACTCAAATATTAAACACCAACTGAATTAGACTTAACATAACTCTGACGTTAACATTGCTCTCACGAACAATGTGGAGATGCCTTCTCACCTAGTCATAAAAAATTGTCTGGAGCTGTTGAGACTAAGGGAAAAGTCAATTGGACTAAAGAGGTATTAGTGTTCAACAAATTGAAATTCATGGCAGAATTAAGATACTGCTTGGCCCTCTTGCTGACAGTTACCAGTGTTCCGTTCATGGACTTCCTGTCCTTTCCTCATGCGATATAACAACGAATGTCTGTGAATTATTGAAATAGACGATATGCTTTGCCAAATTTTCTGATCTTTGTTTTGTTTGAACGGGTTAGGCCATTGTATCTTATTTCCAACCCTAACCATTAAAAGAGTAAAAACAATTTAGATTAGAACCTTTTTTAAAAAAATATGTGACGTTTGTATGACCATTTGATAATAGTCTATCGATTGATTTGTGTTCGATCTCTAGATCGTTACTCTTTAAATGTAGATGAAGAAAGATCAAGTAGGCCTTTTTTGTGGGTTCACAAATGTGTGATTATTATTTTTTATGATATAAGCGCATTGACAGGAATATTGAAAGAATGTTGAACTAACGTAGGTTATGGTAGTATAGCCATATAGTCCACCTACAGTTGTGCACCGTTATTAGTTTGTCATTGCACACACAAGGAGTTAATGATGAAATGTCAAACAAGGATTTCGATGTGTAACCATTGTTTCATGCATGGTGTAATCAGTGTAAAAAACATTGTGGTACAATTGGCTCACACAGGTTGATATTAGGGTGTCAAAACATAACAAACAGGATGTCATGACACCTGTACTCGCAATTTAATCAGACCATCAGTCATATCTAACAAGAAATGAACGTTGTGCTATAGAAAACCATTACCTTATTACATGAAATAGTATGACGTAAGTTTGTATCTGCGAAATATCTCTCACATCATTTTCCAGCCAAGTGGCGCGTGAGCCTGTTAATCCTAGACTGCATTGATTACAATCTCAACCCGCCCTCAGCTACATCACAATCGGCTTCTACCACAAAATACCGAATGAGTTGCCATTGGCAGCGGGGTACATGAAAATGTACCACGCTTGTAAGTGTGTACCTCGCTACATGAGTATCTATCTGCGAAATATTTCTTGGATCAGTTTCCAGCAGAGTGGCCAATGAGCCAATACCACTAGAATGCGCTGATTACAATGCGACCCTCGCCTCACAATGTATCTCTATATTTGCCAAGTGATCTGTCTAAACACATTAACCAACAACTATCATTAGTGATGGCAGGACATAGATTCACGCGAGACAGAAGTCCAGTCTGGCGTGTGATAGAATCAGAGCAGTTGTTTAGTTAGTGAAACCCTCATTGGGTTGACCCTTTCTTGACATGAAACATGGACAAGGTGGGAAAATCATCTTGTCAATTATATATATTTGATAGGATCCACGAATTGTTAATTCTAAATAGGATAAACAAAACATCTTAGAAAAGTCTGGGAAGATAAAAGGAAACTTTTGATGGTGAATATATTTTCCTATTTTACAACGGACTATAACAACCTAAGAGCTGGTTGGTCTACGTGCACAAGTCTAAATGAAGGGGAATATTACTGCTGATATAAACTTACACCTCATTGTAACTGCATCGGATTATTAGTGTGATAGGATCCACGAATTGTTAATTCTAAATAGGATAAACAAAACATCTTAGAAAAGTCTGGGAAGATAAAAGGAAACTTTTGATGGTGAATATATTTTCCTATTTTACAACGGACTATAACAACCTAAGAGCTGGTTGGTCTACGTGCACAAGTCTAAATGAAGGGGAATATTACTGCTGATATAAACTTACACCTCATTGTAACTGCATCGGATTATGCTTTTTTGTATGAAGGTGGACGTGTTTTTCTTTCATTTTTCCTTGCACTTATATTATGATGTCACCTTTTATCATGAATCGTGCTGTACATGCTTAAGACTTTGTGTTTTCAGTGTAGCGAGACATACATGGTGAGGACAATTCCAATACTTACACTGTAATCTCGTGGTAAAGATCACTGAACTCGTGTGTGTTCGAAATAACGAACACATAATGAAGGGACATTTGGTGAAGGCACGTGTCATATCAGACAACGGATTCTGATTTGGTGTAGTATAACCTGTAATGACACAGCGCAACTATTCATTATATCCTCAAGATGATTTCTATTGTCCATCCGGCTAAGGATTCTGATTCAGTGTTGTGTATCCTGTAATGACAGAGGGTCGTTATTATCATCAAGAGGATGTTATGAACAACAGATAAATAATATCCCGACAGGTTGGGTTGCTTAGTATTTAGTTTGACGTTGTGATTGATGCAGCTAAACATTTCCTCGTGATCTTGGCGGAGCTGCCCCTTGGAGGAGTTTAGAAAGGGTTTCTTCGCTAATATTGAATTAAAAACAATAGAATTCAATTAGGAATGACCTTTTAAAAGAAATCACCCAATATGATTAGGCACAACCGAAATGAAATTAACTCATTTGCGGAAGCAGTTTCAGCGGAAATTAGAAATATGCCTTTTTTCAAGATCAAGACCTTCTTGCAAAGAAAGACAAGTCACATTGCCCTAAAGCCTGCAATAAACTGCCGGTCAAAACAGACATACACCCATGTTGATGGAGGCTATAATGATACAGACAAGAAACATATTTGAAGAGTATAAAAGATGCATTTTGGACATGAAAGTTTCAGCGGTTTGGCGACTGCATCCAGCCCTGAGACGCGTTTTCCAACTTTTGCAATTTTTTAGGTCAGACAATTTTCAAGTGTAAATTATTTTTAGCACAGTCAGTAAAGTCGCATTTCTACACGCTGTGCCTTGTATTGACGAAAATTAGATTGATTTTCAATTGCATAATCCAGTTTATTTTCAACAACAAACTGTAAAGAAAAAGATGAAAGCAGATTTTGTGGCATTTCACGGCTCTATGTGTATATACAGAGGCTTATGGACCAAACTCAAATAGTTATGTCACAAATTCTCCACCTACATCCGTGGTATCCGTCATATACACATGCAAAAACAAGTCAGCTGTCCATCTCACAATCCTTCTAAAGCTTTCAAAGCTTAGTTGCAAAGCTTTCAAAATTTGCGAACACTTTTAACTCGTCCAGTAGAATGCATGTATGTAAATAATTGCCGTCAATATTCACTCTATAGCAGAGCATACATACGAGCACATTTACTAAATCAAAATAGCTGGATAATGCAAATAAATAAATAAATAAATAAATAAATAAATAAATAAATAAATAAATAAATTGAGTGAGTGAGTGAGTTAATATTTAACGTCACATCGGCAATATCTCAGCCATATCGTGACGAGAACATTCAACAATGAAACAGAGCATATATACATCATAAAAACCTGTCGACGAAGGACAGTAAAAAACTAGAATATCACAATTTCAATTAAAACTAGCATGGAAAGTTAAAACTAATAGCACTATTTAGACAATACATAATAAAAACAGACTATAGATCGCCAACAACAGAAGGTAGATCACCACACTAGGAACCATGGGGACTTACAGTACCTTTGCTACCTGCATGGTCCCTAGTTGGATTTACACCATCCCTTCAGCTGCTGGCGATTGTATGAAAAGTTAGCCGAAATTAAAATCACATGAATACTACGATTAAAATCCTGGTAGACTTAAATTTACTGTGAATGTTATGGACTTGCGTACCCTCTCAGGAGGACAATAATTTTACAATACTTCAACCCCCTTTGAGGGTACAGCCACCAACAATTCAAGTTACAAATCCAAACTACCAATCATTAAAATACATCTTTTTACACAACATAACATTCAAAATTCCATCAAAAATCAATTTCTTTTAAAAAACCTATAATTAAAAATGAATTAACGCTGGTAAAAAGATCCTTCATTGTTTTAACTGTAAAATATTTATCCCTTGTGATGGAGAATTCAACACAGTCAAGCAGAATATGCTTGACCGTGACTCTCTCATCACAAGGGATACAAAACGGAGGATCCTCACCTTTTAACAGGTGCACATGAGTATATCTAGTATGGCCAATACGACATCGTCTTAAAATAACCTCTTCAAATCTGGACTGACAACCCAAGTAGGTGTAACCAATATACGGTTTTCATGTAATTTATTTATACTTGCTTGGGTGTCCCACTTCTTCTGCATCAGATCACGGATGTAAGTTCTAATGCTAGCTTTTTAATCAGAGTATGGAATAAGAAGTGGTGTCACAGATTTGTTGAGTGCTGCCTTGGCAGCAAGATCGGCCATTGCGTTACCAGAAATGCCTACGTGGCTGGGTAACCAACAAAAGACGATGTCGTATTGGCCAGTGGCAAGAGTATTATACAGTTCAATAATTTCTATTAAAAGTGGATGCTTGCAAGAAATATTTTTAATAGCCTGAAGGCAAGAAAGAGAGTCGGAATATATTATATACTGTTTACGTTTAGGGTGTCTTTGAATATATTTAAGGGCTGTCAATATGGCGTTAGCTTCTGCTGTAAAAATAGAACTATTATCTGGTAATCTAGAAGATATTGTTCTGGATCCAATGACAGTAGCACACGCAACTGCACCACCGTCCTTGGACCCATCTGTAAATAATGATTTGTAATTGTTATATGTATGTTTCAACTGATTATATTCTTGTTTATACTGTAATTCATTAGTTTCTGATTTTTTAAATGTAGTTAATGTTAGGTCAACCTGTGGCCTAACCAACTGCCAAGGGGGAGAGGAAAGAAGACGGAAAGGAGCTATATTGTTCAGCTCAATACCAGCAGCAGCAATCAACGGCTTTATTCTGAGCCCAAGAGGTGGAACAAGAGAAGACTTTTTGCTATACAAATCCTCATAAAGGGGATTGAAGACACAGTTATATGCAGGGTTAGATTCGTTAGAGTATAGTTTTGTGATATATTGTAAAGATAATTTGATACGGCGTTGTGCAAGAGATGGTTCATCGGCCTCAACATAGAGACTGTCAATAGGTGAAGTTCTAAAAGATCCAAGACAAAGCCTTAGACCTTGATGATGGACAGGATCAAGAAGTTTAAGATTGCTTTTGCAGGCTCCACCATAGACAATGGAGCCATAATCAAGTTTAGAACGAACGAGTGATCGATACAGATGGAGAAGAGTAGCTTGATCCCCTCCCCATTTTGAATTTGAAACCACTTTCAACAAGTCAAGAGCTTTCAGGCATTTAGTTTTAAGTGATTTAATATGTGGTAAAAACGTTAAATGTGAATCAAAGATTAGACCCAAGAATTTGGCTTCCTTCACAACTTTAAGGGGTGTCCCATCTAGAGACAGTTCAGGGTCTTTATGGGGTTTGTATTTACGACAAAAATGTATACAGTTAGTTTTCGATTTAGAAAATTTAAAACCGTTTTCAAGACACCATTTATTAATCTTGTTTAAACACAACTGCAGTTGCCGTTCAATAGTATGCATGTTTTTCCCGCGACAAGAAATATTAAAATCATCCACAAATAACGATCCATCTATTGAATCGTTTAAAACTTTTGATAAACTATTTACCTTTATGCTAAAAAGTGTGACAGACAGAATACTGCCTTGTGGAACACCCTGATCCTGAGTGTAATGATCAGACAGGGTAGAACCCACTCGAACTTGAAACTGTCTATCATTTAAAAAGTTGGCTATAAATTGAGGTAAACGACCTCGCAAGCCAAAGTCATGTAAATCTCTTAAAATACCATATTTCCAGGTTGTGTCATATGCTTTTTCTAGATCAAAAAAGATAGACACAGCATGTTGTTTATTAATTAGTGCATTTTTAACAAATGATTCTAAACGAACTAAATGATCGACAGTACTTCTGTTTTTGCGGAAACCACACTGTATATCAGTTATAAGGTTATTAGTTTCCAAGTACCAAACAAGTCGATTATTTATCAGGCGTTCCATGGTCTTGGAAACACAGCTTGTTAATGAAATCGGACGATAATTGGATGGATCGGTATGATCACGTCCAGGTTTAGGTATTGGTACTACTATGGCGTCACGCCATGAAGGAGGAAAGTTACCCGATGTCCAAATACCATCAAAAATATTTAGGAGAGTTTCCTGACAGGATTCTGGTAAATGTTTCAGGAGTTGATAATGTATGTTATCAGCTCCTGTAGCAGTATCATGAGCTTGATCAAGTGCAGTATGGAGTTCATGAATAGAAAACGTTTCATTATAATCTTCCCCATTATCGGAATTGAAATTTATAGTTTTCTTTTCTTCTTGTTTTTGATATTGCTGGAATTTTGGTACATAATTTGAAGAGGAAGAATGTTTAGCAAGGGTTTCACCCAGTTTATTAGCAATATCTGATTTATCAGTAAGCAATTGATCTCCATGTTTAAGATGATGGACTGTAGATTTAGTACCTTTACCTTTAATTTTCTGGACCATGTTCCATACCTTGGACATGGGTGTCCGAGAATTTATTTTAGATACATAATGTTGCCAAGATTGGCGTTTGTTCTGTTTAAAAGTACGCCGTGCTTTAGCATTTACAATTTTAAATTTATTTAAATTATGCACCATAGGATGGCGACGGAAATAATGTTCTGCCTTTTTCCTTGCCTTCCTAACTTGTTTGCACTCATCGTTGAACCATGGTTTTCGAATATGGGGAACTGCAGAGGAATTTGGTATACACTCATCAGCTATAGAGTTCAATTCATCAGAAAAGCATTTAATAGCATCAGGAACGTCAATAAAACGTTCAGGTTTAAGTTTTTCAGCACACAGTGTTTCATATAAAGCCCAGTTAGCCTTTTTAAAATTTCGTCTTGATGATGGAGGAACATCGGATGGAGTTATAGCTTTTAATATAGTAGGAAAATGGTCACTTCCACAGAGGTCATCGTGGACTGACCATTCGAATTCATTTAGTAGTTCAGAATTTGTCAATGACAAGTCGAGAGCAGAATAAGTCCCTGTACCAGGATGTAAATATGTGCTGGAACCATCATTATAAATACATAAATCATTGTCAGAACAAAAGTCCTCCAACAATTTCCCTTTAGTGTTTATATTTACACTACCCCAGAGTGGGTTGTGCCCATTTAAATCTCCCATTATAATACAGGGTTTTGCGAGTTGGTCATAGAGAGCTTGCAGATCAGTTTTGGCAAACGTCGAAGAAGGCGAAATATAGAGCGAGCATAGTGTAAACGCTACATGTAAAGTAATTCTCACAGCAGCAGCCTGCATATTAGTATTTAGTGAAACAGGGCTTTGAATAACGTTTTGTCTGACTAGAACGGATGACCCACCAGTGGCTCTATCACCCGGAGGTGAAAAAGAATGATATGCATTAAAATGACGAAGGTCAAATGTATCTGTTTGTTTTAAATATGTCTCTTGGAGACATATCGCTGAAGGTGTAAATCCTGGACTAATACCTGTAATTCATGTAAATTAGTCCTCAGTCCTCTACAGTTCCACTGTACAATATTATTGGAATAAACTATCTTTTAGGGGGATTTATTGGGGATCTACCCCGCACTCTTTTGGAGGGCGACAAGCTATGTGCCCTGGGATGGATGTGATCCGATACATCCATTTCTTCAAGTGATCTAAACTTGTTAAACAATTTGATTTTATTATCTGACCCCTTTGGTGCTCGATTTGATTTCGAAGTTTCTGGCCTTGTCTTGAATTTCGATTTTACAGTTTGTTTATCATGTCTATCAGACTGTGAAGGAGTTGTAGTCGAAGGAGTTATAGTCTTTTGCGTAGACTGAGCTGTATCTGTCTGAGTAGACTGTTCTGAGATAGACTGTGGAAGGTCAGGTGAGATAGACTCAGGAATATCTGAATATACCCATGTGAGGTCAGTCTGACATGAGCTTGACGAAGTTAGTACTGGCGTAGTTGTTCCTTTTGATAAGGTTTCAGATGTTTTTGTGATAGAGGCGTACGTTTCAGTGTGCTCAGTAGATTGTACAATCTTTCTTGCTTCAGCAAAACTGACGTTCCTGGAGAAATTGACTTTATTAATTTCCATTTGCTTTTTCCAGATGGGACATTCTTTCGAAAAGGATGAATGATTTCCTGAACAGTTTGCACATTTTTTCTGAATACTGTTACAATCTTCGGTTACATGTGTATTCTCAGCACAGTGAGCACATGTAACAGACAATGTGCAAGTATTAACACCATGTCCGTACTTTTGACACTTAAAGCAGCGCAGGGGATTTGGAATATATATGTCAACATTGAGATTGCAGTAACCTGCTTTGATTGACTTTGGAGGTGTTGGAGCTGAAAATGAAAACAAATATGTATTGGTTTGGACAGTCTCATTATTTCTCCGTGTTGTGAAACGTTTGACGAAAGATATTCCTTGATCTTTCATCTCGGACATTATATCGAGCTCAGTCATGTCTGCTAGAAGACGCTCACGGTCTCGAACTATACCTTTGCTTGTATTCAGTGTTCTGTGGGCAGATACTAATACAGGGACTCCGACAAACATATCAGTTGATAACAGGTTGGTAGCTTGTTGTTTTCTGCTACATTCAATCAGCAGTGAACCTGATCGCAAACGTTTGATATCTTTCACCTCACCTGCAATGCCAGAGATGCCTTTTAAAATTGCAAAGGGATTTAATTTCAAAGGAGTCTTGTCAAGTGTTTCAATAATCAAAAAACGCGGCCAGTGATCAATTTGTACAGAGGGTCGATGCTGATCGTCATTTTCCAATTGACGTTTGGTTTTTTTGTTAGGGGTTTGGTAATCCATGATTACTGGTATATTGGTTCGTCATCCGAGCTCCCCACCCACCACGGATTATCACAAGGACAATGCTAAAGCAAGCGGGCCTCCAGCTTGCAGCACCAAGGATACTCGAATGATATACTCCAGCAGAAGAATCAAAAGATTAATAATTCCACCAGATTGGCCCATGAGCCACCGCCTTCTGGCATAGGACTCTAGGCAAAGTTGAGAACAACATATTTCAAATTACAAATATTTTACACAATAAAGCCAAGACCAAAGTACACCAATTCCAAATGATATTTGTGCAATGATAAATACAAGTATAATCTATGCACAGGGCTTGGCATGACCAGCCGATTGGTCGAACCGGGCCCATTCGACCACCCGTCTAGGCGAAGTCAGGGCCAAAGTGGTGTATTGAGCAACAGGAACAGGGTTGCAAGCTCCTATTGCCCTCAACCACCAGGATCCCTTCCTCCGCCGACACAGGGCCGCAACCCACGGCAAACGGGTTGGTGGACCAAATATCCCCCCCGGGTCCACTACGGGGGTGTCGGCGAGCTCTTAGCATTACCCAGCACCCACCACGAGGAGGTGGCTCGCCACGGGTGCCAAATAGATAGATAGATAGATAGATAGATAGATAGATAGATAGATAGATAAATAAATATTGATGTTAGAGTAACATGTTACATCTTGATTTGTTTACAAACAACTTCGTACAGCTGTAATGCTTCCACATTCCAATTGTACATCCACCAGGTTTCCTATGAGGAAAGCGTTTAGTCACCATTATCTACATACATTCACCAAAGAAAGAGTGACCGTAAATATATATTAGTATGACTGTAAATGAAACCACAGCAAAAATGAGCCTTTTTATTCAGGAAGGCGTTATCAGAATAACAAATAACGGATATCTGTCACCACAGCCTAATATTTGAGTCCTTAAATAGCATGTTCGTTTATCTATATCTGATTATGCACTTTCAATACAACTTATTCTATAACCCACAGTTAATACGTATGGGTTTAGTTTCTACTGTTTTCATTTGCATACTTTCATAAGTCATGTCCCCGGTGGCTTTCGATGTTCATACGTAAACAACCTCCAGGGGCATGACTTATGGCAAAGCCAACCGAGACGGGTGCTTCTTCCAGTGACGCCATGTTTTGATGTGTGAGTTTCAGGACGCGACCGACAAATCACGGAACGGAGCCGAGAAATCTCTGAAGATGGCAGAGCATGTTTCAAGTATTACTGACATTGTTTTCGATAGGGGCGTTGTGTTTATGTTATTACCGCTAAACTACCGACATCGCTGCAACTGTTTCGCGAGTGGGCTGCTTTTGTTTACACATCAGATGGAACGCCTTCAAATTTGCCGTAATTCCTTCAATTAGTTATGGGGGCCTGATAATCACACGTTAGAAACAATAATAAATCAGCCTTGTGACAAACTCTCATCACCAACCAAATGAGTCATATCTGTATTAATGGTGGTCTTAGGATTGATGACGATGACAGTTTTAAATTTGTTGGTGATGCTTTAAACTTCTTTCACCAACAAATACTCATAACTGCTGTGGATACCTAAAGGTCACTTGCACTAAGTTTTTTAAACATGTAATGTATCGTTTCGAAACATGGAAATGCTCATTCATATGACAGAACGTTAAAATGGTTACGAAAATGGTTTCCAGGGAGGAATTAGTTGTCAAGTCAGAAAAATGAAGAACGGTGATGTGTATATGTCTGACATCATCATTAAAGCGATCTTTTTTGCTACCGGAGATCAACATGTTTGCCTGACCTCTAAAAGTACGATTTATTGCAAAACGTAAGCTTAGAATCCAACCTTTGCAGGTTATCGAAACATACCGTCACCATGCAGACCACGTACTTTCGGGATACAGGTTGTAATATATGCAGAGAAACGCCATCATCCTTCGGGATATAATTAAACTTATGGCGTTCGAACAATCATTCTTGTAAAAAGTACACCATTAAATGCTTTGGACATTTTGGCTGAAGAGGACACTTAACTCTAAGAAAATAATTGTGCAGAAACTGAAAGAAGAATGTTTTACGGAATAAGCGAATGAGGCATATAAGGAGTAATTATCAAGATGGTGTTAGATTCTAATTGGATGTACGACTTTGATGTGAGGTGTGAGCATAAGAAGCCCTACAAGATTGCTGAAGCACTCACAAGCTTAATCCGCTTCCTACGACACCAGGTTGGGCAGTCCTCCATTGACACTTAGGAATTAACCTTCAAGGAACGGACGCCAAAGGCTATATCGTCTGTAATGAAAACTGCAGGCCACAGGATTAAAGTCAATATTTCAACAAATTCCGTGCCTTTGTGTGTCATGTTGCATCTGATAAAGGATGTTTGCCAGATACAGATGTTGGGGATGAACTGTTCTGTAGGGTTCTGTTTCATGTTCGGATTTTATACACTCACAACAGGTTTCTTGTCTCAGAGCCATTGGGTACAGAGTGCTTTTGCGATATATACGTATGTATGTATTGACAATGAAGGCACGTTAAGAACATCAACTGTTGTCGATTGTTATAAAAGCAACGCGCTGTCTTAAAGATTATTGTACTATGTACACTGTGTGAAATAGGAAAACTTAATTCAACTTATACATTTCGCTTCGACGTATACGTTGACTAAGCACTGAATTCATTTATGATCTACTTTCTATTGAAACGCATTTGTGCAAAACTACATCCACCCAGTCTTTACGTATGTTTTACCAAATTACACATAAGTCAGTCTTGAAGCTAAGCAAGACGGTCATAACAAAAATGCCGGCTTTTCCCGAGGGGTGAACACCTTATTCCATCAACATTGCACACTAACCTTGCTACAGAAATGGATGATTTTAACACAAGGATATATTCAGATTTTGTTTCATCCATATGTGTACAAAGGCTCACATAGTTCGGCGTGTGTGTGCCCCAGATGTCATCCATAACGTATCTGTGCATCGATTATTTTTTCAAGAAATAAACGTTGTGTTATAAAAAGTCCTAATGGTATTATATGCAATATAATAACAAATGTAAGATCATCATTCCACTGAAATCATCTTCCAGCAAAGTGGCGAGTTTACCTTTACTACACTGATCACACCTTTACTCTCCTCAATAAGCTTCATGACAATCTATCTTAATGCAAATTTGTCAAGAGATTTGGCTATCTCGTATCCTAACTACATTAAGCAATAGCTGTCATTAGCGATGGCTGAATACCGGTTCTCTCGAGACAGAGGTCCAGTCCGGCGTGTGATAGAATCAGAGCAGTTGTTTAGTCAGTGAAATCACTGCTGAGTTGATCCTTGGTCTCATATGCGACATGGAGGAGGTGATTGCTTCTGTCGATTGCTTGTTGGCATCGCTGTTAACGCGAGATTGAACGTTGTGAAAAGAACTATTAATTCCACAATTCCATAATCAAACATGTATTTCTCCATGCTACTACATATATCTGAGAGAGTGTGGTTTTACGCCACCGTTAGCAACACCCACATACATTTGGCCTTCCTAGTAACCCGCCAGGCAAAAAAAAGTTAACACTGAAATTTTGGGGTTTTTTTGCTTTTGTTCTTTTGTTTTGCTGCTGTTTTTAGCTTCTTTATGGTTTTGTTGTTTTGGGTTTTTTGTCACTCCTCCGTATAAGTTAAAAATATCCCACCATAGAGTAAACCATGTTGAAACGAAATAACTATACACGGAAAATCTATGATCTTAGATCGCTGAGAAAATGTCTTCATTATTAATTCTTTTCAATTTTAGTGTACAAAGAGTGTGATGACGAAATATGATTTGACACCGACAATTATGTTTGTTACACGTAGGCGTGACTAAATATGCAGAGAGCCAGTCATAAAATTGATGTGGTATCAAAACAAAGTATTTTCCAAATGACTTCTACAGTACTGCTGTTTCTAATGTTGTTTCGTGAAACTAACTTACCCATCAAGAGCTATTACATGTACATGTGTGCATAGTTTGACCTTGAAAAAACAGCAAACAAATACAAAATAACCACCTGAGCATGCTCCGTTTCCAAGTACAGAAAGCTGAACAGACCATCCCCAATGTCAGACAAACTGTCAATACCCGTGGTTACATTCAGCATAATTCAGCACAAAGACAGCCCTAAAGATTACCAAATACGGCCAGCTTTATTTACCGAATAGATGTTCAAATAAAAATAAATTTAAACAATTGCACAAAGTCACCCATTCACACCTGTCAGATGAAATCCGTCTGGGCTGATAAAGCACGGATGCCTATTCATTGGCGTATACCTTATAGAGACAGTGTGCTTATATTTTATTGACAGCGACCACTGACAGATGTCAATCATGATTTTCATTTCGTACAAGAAATATATTAATATCAAGGTCATGTCGAATTTGAGACTTGAAGATCAACAAACGTTTGTCTTTTTCTATATTACGTATATTTCATAATCAAAACTTCTGATGTTACAATTCAGAGTAAGTAAGTTCTTATCTGATCAGCCCTACTGTGTTATATTGTGGCCCTCTGTACTTGCCTAAAGGACTTGGAAACAAGTTTGCTTGGCGGACGAAGGTGCTCATACAAGTGAGTTAGTGAGTGAGTTTAGTTTTACGCCGCACTCAGCAATATTACAGCTATATGGCGGCGGTCTGTAAATAATCGAGTCTGGACCAGACAATCCAGTGATCAGCAACATGAGCATCGATTGGGATTGGGAACCGATGACATGTGTCAACCAAGTCAGCGAGCCTGACCACCCGATCCCGTTAGTCGCCTCTTACGACAAGCTGAGTCGCCCTTTATGGCAAACATTGGTTGCTGAAGGCCTATTCTACCCCGGGACCTTCACGGGTCTGCTCATACAAAAGTCATAGGAAATATATTCAGTAAAGTGTGAACTGGCTTCGTTGTGGGCTGTAATGACTTCACACAGACTATGTTGATGTTACGTTGAGGTCATAATTAGAAAATGTAGATTTTCCATGGTGTCTTTGTGTAATGCTAACATGTCTGTCTCGGAAGTGTTTTTGTAAAGAAGGCTGTGACTATCATTTAGCAAGACATTCCTCAGAAACCGTGTCCTTGATTTTCTCTGATCGTAATAATCCAAAATCACAAAATCGACGTATTCTACAAATGTAATGGGAATGGATGGATCGGTTGGATGGGCAAATTCTGTTCGGATTAAAATACTTTAAACAGAAAGAATATTTAATTTTAAGTCTAAGTTCTGTTTGGATTTGGTGTTATTTACCAATCCTTGCTCCGTACAGTCTGGAATAAAGATTTGTTTCTGCAAAGTCGGGTTTGCATGCGTGTCTTAACATTATTACTAGCAATATTAACGAACGTGTTGAAACTCAAAGCAAAGAAGAAACCTGTGAGGAATGTTAATCGATAAACTACAAGCATCTAAACATCGCTTCCTTTCAGTGAAACACATGCAGTAATTGATCAATGGCCTTGCAGTATGACATGATACTTATTCATACAAGGAATACACGTCCGACTACATCGTCGTGCGAAGCAAGGTGTGACGTTTCAATGGATAACAACAATGGCATGTAAAACAAGACCAATCGCAAGTGAGATATTTAGCTAGTTTCACGTGAGTTTTCTGTTGTAGTGTCATTAATGAAGTCTGCTAACATACAATATTTAGCAATAAGTTGACAGAGGACATGAGTCGGGCTTGAAATCATTTTTCACTATGAAGTGAAGACTTTTTTCAGGTGGATGAGATTTGTATCTTCGATGGTTTAACGTTGCTTTGAGCAGTAAATCAATATATTCCCAGTGTGTGATGCAGGTCTAGGTTTCTAAATGTTTTTGTTTTTTTCTGAAACCGAGAGCCATGGCGAGTAAGTGAGCACTAACGACACTTTTAGTAATATTCCAGCAATATCACTACGGGGGACCCATGAAACGGGCCTCTGCATTATATGTACACCCACTCGGTGTGTGAGTGATTTAGAATTTAACTTCACATGGGAAATAATGCAGCCATATCGTGACGAGAACAATTCAAAATAACATTACATTGGGCATGGTTTTATGGCTGAACACCTCAATATTAATTTCGTACTGTTTGACGCACGGGTGTCTAATCGTGCACTTCAGCCAACCTGTGTGAATCAAACGATTCGAATCTTGCATCTTGCTGTCTTTCCCGCAGATATTGTCTCAGTAAACTCACCGCCATGTCATTCCCCTTTTCCGCATTTACACGGACTACATTTGAACGTTTTTTTCAAAATATATTCAATGGAATGCGAGGCAAATCCTTTCCTATCCATTGCTAGACTTGCAGAAATTCAGATTTAGAGTTATCTCCCTTCCATCGATTTGCTTTCGCAAAACATCGGCATTTTCCGTGCATCGTGCCCGACTCAGTGCTATTCGAGAGAAAGAAGTACTATCTGAGAGTACCGAATGACTTGCCTTTGGCAGCGGGGTATATTACAATGTACCCCGCTTGTGTGCCTTGCTACATGAGTGTGTATTTGTGAAATACCTCTTAGATCAGTTTCCAGCAGAGCGGCAAGTCAACATGTTACCACTAGACTGCTGATTACAATCTCACCCTCGCCTTAGGCTACATCACAAACTGTCTCACTATTTGCAAAGTGATCTGGCTAAATATATTAACCAACAGCTATCATTAGCAATGTCAGGACACAGGTTCACGCGAGACAGAAGTCCCTGTGTGGCGTGTGATAGAATGAGAGCAGTTGTTTAGTTAGTGGAATCCCCATTGGGTTGACCATTTCCTGACATGCGACATGGCCAATTTCGGATAATCATATTGTTATTTATGATACCTGAGAGAAACCACGAAATGTTCAGTTTGATTAGGATAAACACAAAATTACAAAAGATTTCCTTTACATATTTCTGTGTTGATGAAAATGACACTTTCGACGGTAAGTATATTAAATATTCTCCTATTGTTATAGTGTTTACTTCAGGACTGTCATTTCCAAATATTTCTAAAGACCAAATATTATTCAATCTGCCTTCTTAATCTTTATCACTACCGCAGAGTACATTGTCTTGTCAGCTACCCTGTTCCTCTGTGTCACTCCCATTAATTGCGTATATGACATGTATGTCCTCTATTGGTCATTCCCCTTGGTTGTGTCTGTCGCCACATCAACTGTAGAACGAAGTACTATTGTTTCTTTATCTGTCCATTGTTGAATCTTTGCCTGTACATTGTTGTTAAAAATGTGTGTGTGTGTGTGTGTATATATATATATATTGTTGTTATATATATAACATTGTTGTTAAAAATGTGTGTGTGTGTGTGTGTGTGTGTGTGTGTGTGTGTGTGTGTGTGTGTGTGTGTGTGTGTGTGTGTGTGTGTGTGTGTGCTATTCATCGAATACCGGACTAATTCCCCAACGACCACGTCCAGCCGTTGACACTACTGTACAACGGACTCACACCCTAACTGCTGGTTGGTCTGAATGCATAGGATGAATGCATCTAGATGAAGGAGAATATCACTGTTGATTTAGACTTACACTTGATCGAAACTGCATCAGATCCTGAATTTATCTTTCTACTTTTCACCTACAGGATAGAGGACAAGCTGTTTCGTATGAACGTGGACGGTTTGGGGGCAATTTTCCTTGCACTTATATTATGATGTCACCTTTTATTGGGATTCGTGTTGTACATACATAACTCCTTGTGTTTTCGGTGTAGCGACACATACATAGTGAGGACAACTCCAATACTTATACTGTAATCTCGTGGCAAAGATCACTGAACTCGTGTGTATTCGAAATAAGGAACACATAACGAAGGGACATTTCGGGAAAGCACATGCCATATCAGACACCGAATTCTGATTTGGTGTAGTATAACCAATAGCGTAACTATTCATTTTATCCTGAAGATGATTTTCCGTGTCCCCAGACATCTGACCGCACTACAAGCATGGCATCAGTTAACGGACTGCTTGATAGACTGCATCATCATGATCAAGACTACGATTTAGCTGGTAGGCAATCTGTCTCCTGAATGGGAAGATTTCTGTCTCCCTATGAGGCAATATACTGTCTCACGGGGAAAGATCCAACAGTCTAAAAAGAGCAATGTTGTCCGGCCCATGTGCATGAGACTACATACGCGTGTCTCTTGAGTAACTAAATAAAGAAGGAAAGAAGGAGGTAACGGTTCTCTACAAAAATAGATAGCATATTTCTAACCTGAATAAGTGTATCTTTACTCCATTTTATTATCAGATTGTGTACCACAGTAAATTTGTTTGTTGTGAACGTATATATTAATCTGAATCCAACAAGAAGTACGGGTATTGAGTTGTAATGCAAGAAAAGAAATTGCCAGCTCCGTATTGCACATCATAATCATAGGAAATCTCGCTAACATCAAAATCCATTGAAGATTTCCATTTATAAGTAACAGAATACCACAATTCTAGCTATGTAAATAAAGCATTCACCTGCTGTTACGTGCTAAAAGCACATGTTTGCTTGCTATAAAAACATAGAACAACGGCATAGATCAACCTAATCAGCGAGCCTGACCATTCGATCCATTTGGTCTCACCATATAACAAGGGTGGTTTTCTGAAGACCAATTCCAGCCTGCTGCAGCATTTCAGCATGAGAAACCAAATGGAATGCTGAGAATTGAAAAGTCGATGCCTTCCCTTCTGCCATTCAGTATTGAATATATTTTTGTCACAAAGAATCACACAAGTAATAGCACATGCAGACAATCACATTGCCTCCATTCCTGAAACCAAACACAGACGACCACATCAAGAAAGCACTGTTTGTCTTCACCTATATTTTATCAGATGTTTCAGCAGAACTGAAACCGATCATCATATCCTGCGATCACTACACTCCAATATATTTTTGGAGCAGCACATTCCACTAGGATTGAAGCGTTTTAAACATGAACACTATTTGATGGCTGGGAAGTTTAAAACAATTTGAGCTGCCAGTTCCTGCAGTTTACATATAACGGGATTGTTCCAACAGTTCAGTATTAGATGCTTCTGTTGACATTAATGTGAATAGTATTCTCGAACGTTAACATGGGGACGTGTTACAAGTGAAGTGTCTCCCTCTAAGGGATGTTAATCGATACAACACTAACCTCTAAACATCACTTCCTTTTAATGAAACACATGCCATAATTGATTGATGGTATTAACACAAGACATAATTAATTCACGGAAAATAGATCCAGCAACATGACCGTGTAAAACAAGGTGTATAACAACAATAACATTGAAATCAATACCGAGTGAGACATACAGCTCTTGTCGAATGATTAATGATGTTTGTTAAATACCTTAGAAAACCCTTAACATTGAACATAGGCACCAACCCTACACTGTCCTGCTAGAATCTATGGAGAGAACATTTAGCCACTGTGCCAGTGGCCATGTTAACTTTACAGTTATCAAGAACTGATTCACAGGAAGGAAATATGTCCGTGATTTCAACTTCACCTTTCAACGCAAATTCGACACTCATTACTTTGTCATTAAAACAATTAGGTGAGTATTAAGCCGATGTTTAGTATAATGTTTTGGTTGGTGAACGTCATGTCTATTGTGAAAGAAACCGACCTTACAACTGACAAAACTTTCACGTTATCATAATAGTTAATCTTTGTGTTTGATTTAATATCTTTATGAACAATAGATGGATAATATCCCACGTGTGGGCTAGGTCGCTTAGTATTTAGTTTGATATTGTGGAACGCTAAAGTGATGCAAGCACTAACATCCGTCTGATATCGGCGGAGCTGCCCAGTGCCATCCGAGGGTTTTAGAAAGGAGTTCCTAATACTGAGCAAAAACAATTGAATTTAATTAGGTATGACCTTTTCAAAATAAACAGCCAATATGTTTAGGCACAACCGAAATGAAATTAGCTCATTTGCGGAAGCACTTTCAGCGGAAATTCGAAAAACACCTTGTTTCCAAGATCAAGACCTCCTTGCAAGATAAAGACAGGTCACGCTGCCCTAAGACCTGCAATAAACTGCCGGGCAGAAGATATATACACTCATGTTGATGGAGAGTATAATGACACAAACAAGAAACTGGTAATTGAAGAGCATCAACGATGCATTTGTGGACATGAAATTTTCAGTGTTCCAGCGACTCTATTCAGCCTGGAGATTTGATTTCTAACTTTTGAAATTTTTGGGTCAAACAATTTTCAAGTGTAAATTATCTTTTTGCGCAGTCAGTAAAGTCGCATTTCTCCACGCTGTGTCATTTTATTCGTGGAAATTGGATTGAATTTCCGTTAGATGATTCTGTGTATTTCCAAAGAAAGGATGAGAGCAGGATTTGTGACATTTCATGGCTGGTTGTGTATAAATAGTAGACAAGAGCATTTCAATAAGAAATGCCCCTACCAAGGGCTTATGGAGCAAACCCAAATACTTATGATATCAAATTCTCCTCCTATACCTGTGGCATCTATCAGAAACATAAGCAAGGACAAGTCAGCTCTTCATTTCACAATCATACAAAAACGCCGAACGCTGTTCACTTGTCCAGCAGAATGTATGTATATAGCGAATATTGTGGCGAATATTCACAATTTATCAGAGCATACTCACGAAATACACACTCCATTTCATTTTCTGAGTAATGAAAAACCCCTTAAAATAATGCTTTTAGCAGAGATTTCTGATGGATGTGAAAGGGTTTTGTCACTTTTATCCATACTGATTCACCACTTGATGATTGACAAAGAAAGGGTGGCTGTAATCTTGTATTGGAATGACCGTAAACGAAAGATGAAGAAGAACGATGAACGAAGAAGCAAAGATGAATCTTTTCATTTAGGAACATGTTAACTTTTAGGAACATGTTAAATTCGTGTACTTTGCTTAAGTGATGGCTTGGAGAATTTATGTGAAAGACAGATTTCATCAAATTGTCACAACATTATTATTCGAACTGGTTCGGCCATTAATATTACATATCTTTCTCTAACCTTAACAAGATCGATGCTGGATGAAAGAAAGTAACACAAAGTATATGATAATAACACTGTGTAATTTAGGTGACGGCATCTTTTGCTTGAATCTACACGGAAACGTCTCATCCACTGCAAGAAAGAAGTTGTCTATCCATAAAAGTCTTCATCCCCATCACACCAACTTCTAAAATGCCACTTAGGTGACGCTTTTTTTATGAAACTTTACATAAGGAACTAGAAACAGTTCCTTCCTGTTAAAGTGTAATCCCCAACAAACATAAAAACATTAATAAATCATCATTGTGACAAACTCTCACCAACCAAATGAGTCATATCTGAATTGATGGTGGTCTTAGGATTGATCAGGATAACAGTTTTGTTAGTGTTGTTCTAAGCTTGTTACACCAGCAAATACTCAATACTGCTGTGGATACCTAAAGGTTACTTACTTTCGGTTTTTTAAACATGTAATGTACCGTTTCGAAATTTCAAACAAACACACAATCGAAATACTCAATCATATGACAGAACATTAAAATTTCTTACGAAAATGGTTTCCAGGGAGGAATTAGTTGTCAAGTCAGAAAAATGAAGAACGGTGATACATGTACATGTCTGACATCAGCATTAAAGCAATATTTTTGCTACCGGAGATCAACATGTTTGCCTGACCTCTAAAAGTACGATTTATTGCAAAACGTAAGCTAATCATCCATCCTTTGCAGGTTATCAAACCATACCCTCACCATGCAAACCACTTTTGGGATACAGGCTGCAACACATGCAGAGAAATGCCATCATCCTTCGGGATATTATTAAACCTGCCACGCTCCAACAACCATTCTTGTAAAAAGTATACCATTAAATCTTAAGAAAAATCACCTTTTACTGGGGGAAGATTCTGCTGAAGACAACACTTAACACTACGTATATGATTGTGCAGAGATTGAAAGAAGAATGTTTTACGGGATAAGCGAATGTGGCATATGAGGAGTAATTATCTTCACAGTGTTATATTCTAATTGGATGTACGACTTTGTTCTGAGGCGTGAGTATAAGAAGCTCTACAAGATTGTTGAAACACTCACACTGGTAATCCCCTGACCACGACACCAAACTGGGCTGCTCTCCCTTGACACTTAAGAATTAACCTTCAAGGAACGGATGCCAAAGGCTATATCGCCTGTAATGAAAACTGCAGGCCAAAGGATTGAGGTCAATATTTCCACAATTCCGTGCTTCCTTTGAAGGAATGGTACTGTGTGTCATATGGCATCTGATAAGGGGTGTTTGCCAGTTACAGATGTTGGGGACGTATTGTTCTTTAGGATGTAGGAATTTCTGTTTGCTGATCTTATTTTATACACTCCCAGCAGGTTTCTTGTGTGAGATTTTGGACGTATAGAGCATCAAGTGTTGCTGGTTGTTATAAATGCAATGTGCTTTGTTGTGAATCCTTGTACTATGTACACTGAATTATAGAGAGGGAAGTAGTGAAGTGAAAATCAACGTATACATTGCTCTTTGGCGTATACGTTGACGATATAAGCACCAAATTCATTTATGATGTATTTTCTATCAAAACATATTTTATGTAAAATTAGATCTCCCAAGTATGTAATTTTCGAAAAAAACAGCATTTTTTATTCACATGATTTCTTGAAACTTGTGTCTGTATCCAGTGTTTCTTTCCCCGAAAAAAGGCTAATTGCTCTCAAGCACTAAATGCCACGTAGTGTCAGCTTAGAGGATAGCGAGAGCTCGCATAACAGAAATGTCGCTCCTTAGGGGTTACCTTATTCAATCAACATTGCACACTAACTGTGTCAATCATGCTACAGAAATGGATACTTTCACCACAAGGGTATATTCAGATTTTGTTTCATCCATATATGTACGAAGGCAATCAGTGTGGATCATGACATAGTGTTAGTTTCTCGAATAGGTTAGCGTGCGCGTACCCCTCAAGCATTGGCAACATGTCACCCATAATATATCCGTTCATCAATTACAGTTTCAAGAAATGAACGCTGTGTTATAGAAATCCGTAATGTTATTACATGCAATAGAACATCAAATGTATGGCCCTGTGAAAATCCACTAAGGTCATCGAGTTTACCGCCATGCCACCAGACTACACTGATCACAACTTTACTCTCCCCTATAAGCTTCATGACAATCTATTTTAAGCTCAATTTGCCAAGAGATTCGCTTATCTTGTATCCTAACTACATTAAGCAATAGCTGTCATTAGCGGTGGCTGAACACCGGTTCACGCGAGACATAAGTCCAGTCTGGCGTGTGATAGAATCAGGGCAGTTATTTAGTTAGTGAAATCCCTGCTGAGTTGATCCTTGGTCTTACATGCTACGTGACGAAGGTCGGATAATCAGGAGAAAAGGTGAACGTCTTTGAGCTTTGTCCACGCCTGATGATTGCTTCTGTCGATTGCTCGTTGGCAGCGTTGTTAACGTGAGATTGAACTGTTAAGTGTGTGTGTGTGTGTGAGGGGCGGGGGGGAGTATATTAGTTAATTCCCTTAATATTGAAACATATATCTCTCCAAACAAAAGTTGAGTACTTATATTCAATTGAGAGTGTTTGCACGCCGCCTTACAGGGGCACTGATACGGAGCAATTTCCGTGTATTGGTGTAAACTTTTGTTATTGTTTTTTTTCCCGTGAGTACCCGGATGATATCCCAGAATTCGTGACTGGTTCGTGACCTCTGCTGCGCAGTCCGTATGTGCAACTGATAGTTTAATTATAGACAGATCAACTGAGGTGAAGTCATTTTTACTTCATTACAAATGTATTATGAAAACAAATGAAACACTTTGAAGGTTAATCATCTGCCAGTGGCAGAAATGGTAAAAACTATTAGGACGGAAAAATAACGAAGCCAGTGTACGTCTCTATATTTTGTCTCATAACCCTAATTAGTTTATTGTCATATTTGTATGATTTTGAAAATTAATAAAAGAATACACGGTCTGCTTATACTCATAGTAAATTGCTAAAATAACAGCTACATTTATATATTGTATAGATTGCCAATGTGGATCCTATTTCACACACATACGCGATCTAGTGTGTGTTTTCTGTCATATAGATTCTGCTGAATGCTACAACAAATAAATTAAGACAAAATGCAAATAATGAATCTAAAACAGATTAATTTTATAGCAGCAATGTCAGGCTACTACCTTGTTCAGAAATGTATCCATCAATATCCACGTAAAAGAAATCGTATTCCATTCATCTGCAGCTGGTAAATAATCCTGCTCTGTGTCGTGTGTCTTACAACTGTCTAATTTGCGAAAAAGTAACACATCGTTTCACGTCTTTCGTTGGTGAAAACCTGATAAACCTCTCATTGGTCACCCATTGGTCACTGGTACTATTCTAAGTAATTCAGTTAACCAATAATGAGCAATCAATCAATCAGCGCAAAAGTGGTTAATTCTTTGAAGGGAGGATGTTGCTTTTACACTCGTACTTTACGACAGGGTGTAGTCATCTACACACACTGCATTTTGACAAATCCGCTAGAAGATAAAAGTAATTAATCAATCAGTGTGTTATTGGTTCATCCTCTGATCAATGTTTGTTTTTGTAACTCAGCTGATAAACCCTCTTGCATCACTTACATGCACATATTACATAACATACAATACATTTGCCATTACAGACCTTAATTTATAATGTTGAGAATTTACTCCAGACAGGAGAAATGCCAAATGGGAACCTTTGTTGAGTAACCGAAGTGGTGTTGCTACTAATTATACCTGTTATAAATTCATTAATTGACCATCCAGAGAATGATGACTCATAACACGTGTAGGTTTACACCACCAAACGCGAGTTACAGCAAGGAATATGTAATTTCTGTGTCGCATGCAGCCTGAAAACACTTATGGGCCGAAACTGTTTTGAGGATACCAACGGAATTTCGTTACATAAGGAATGCATACAGGCATTTGCTGTGTACTTGGGTAAATAGGTGTAAAAAGGGGGGAGGGGGTTACGTAAGAAACTTTTCTCTACCAAAGGCAAAGTCATCGGTGTTTGTTTACGAATTCAAATAAATCAACTGTGTGTTTTTATTATCATAAATAATAAACCATTGTAGCTACCAAGTAGACATCATATTTTCATGTAAAATGATTAAATATCGAGGTTAAAATCACAGAAATAGGATCAAATTGGATCAGTAACTGTACCATCCAAGCATCCGAAAAAACCTACACTGCTGGGATATTTTGTTACGATCAGATATGGAATACCGTGGATATTTTTCAATAATGGCATATGATGGGCATCCGGCCTCCTGACTGTTTAGGTGAAGAAATTCTGCTAATATGGACAGGAGCCCAGTTCCTTTGTCCGTCACGGTCGAGGGAGCGGGCGCTGACCAATTTGCAGTTTGGTTTCGTAATTAGACCGTTGGCGAGAAACATTATTCGCTCCGCATCAGTGTCCCTTTAAACAACAGCCCCCATTGTACCCACTGGTGAATTAAACCGTGCCTTCTTGGTGAAGACAATTTAACAAGACAATTTAACACTTAGATATATTTGAAAATCTTGCCTAGTTAAACCGCCAGCAAGCAAAGTATACACTGAAACTGGATTGGTCCAAAGCATTATTTAAATACAGCGTTTGTTATGCAGCAAAGTGTGTAACTATTCTCTCTTGAATTCTTGAAGCCTAGAATCGCAATAGCAGAAGCGCTAACGAGCAATCATCACAAAAAGGATGGACAACCAATGACGTGGTTTATAAGATGAAGCCTGATTAACATCCAAAGGCATATCACATGCTGTAGTTTCAATTTAACGCCGCACCCAACAATTTTCCAACTACATGGCCGTAGAGAATGCATTGATATGGCAGAGGTATGAAATCAAATGATATCTGAATTCAAAATCATTTTCTTCAAGAACATCATGACAGTTATCTGAAATATTTTAGGTTAGGCAATGAAATGTAGGCCTCGTTGGTTTACGGACACTTGGCGTTCGGTTACACCGTTAACGTAGGCCATGTATCGAGACACAGATGCATGAACAAGTCAGCTGGGTTTAAAGCCCTTTAAAGAGTGTCACTATTTCAAGTGAACTTGATGTTGGAGGCAAGCTTAAAGTGATCCAGGTCTCAGATCTCAGATTATTTTCACGAAGTCCTATTAATAAAGTGATCAAGGTCACAGATCTCGATATTTTGGTATGTTTATGTCCTTGTTTCTGTTGTTGTTGTGATGTGATGGGGTTTTTTGGTTTGTTTGTTTTTTGTTTTGTTTGTTGGGGTTTTTTTGTTTTTGTTTTTGGTTTCTTTCTTTTCTTTTCTTTTTTTTTTTGGTGGGGTGTGTGTGTGTTTTGCTTTTGTTTTTGTTTTGGTTTGGGTTTTTTTGTCTTTGTTTTTTGGGGGGATTTCTGCTCTTTTGCTTTTTGTTGTGGTTGTTTTGTCTGGTTGTTTCTTTGGGTTCTTAAGGGTTGTGTTTTTGATGTTGTTGATTTGTGTTTTTTGGGTTTTTGCGGTTTTATTTTGCTGTTTGTTTGGCTTCTTGAGAGTTTTGTTGTTGTTTTGTTGTTGATGGGTTTGGGATTTTGAAGGTCATTTTAGGGGACGTGTTGCTTTGTCTCTGTTTGTTGTTTGACTCTATGACAGAGGTCTGTAAGAGTCTGGACCAAACAACCCAGTGATAGATATCATGTCCATCAAGTGTGGAGCAATGTCATGCATCAACTGGACTGAATGTTATTTAAACAGCAGGGGCATATGGGGTTAGATATATGTTACAATTAAATATATCTATATAGTTATATACAATGAATGTGTCACCGACTCTGACCACCTGATGTCATTAATCGCCTCTTGGCTGAAGACTATCCAATCCGGATCTTCAGCGGTCTGTTCTGTTGCTGAAATTCCCAGTAAGTGTCAATAATTCAAATCCTTGGACTTGCGTGACACTACGTAACAAATGAGCCGTTTGGAAATGTACACACACTGTTCCGAATCTCTTTGAGATCGAAATACATCTGAAACTCTATTATTGTGGTAATGCCATCATGCAACAGAGACATCCTTATCCTTATCCTTATCCTTCTTCATCACGAATAATATACTGATAAAAATATATTTGTTCCATATATCTGACATTTACGACACCGAAACACTGAGCCTTAGATCCCCCATATCCGACAGGACGTCAACGCGAAAGACTTTTCAGTGGTGAATATCCGATTGTTCAGATTCAGTATGACGTAAAGAGGAGACAGTGATGGCACTTCTACTTCTGGATCACTCACAGACAATGATGATAGGTGTTCGCGGAAAGGCCAAGTACGGTCTACTCTAACGGTAACAATCTCCACTCATGCACTTTCATTACAATCGAGACGCTGAGTATACAAGGCGTGAAAACAATCAGTCGAAGGTCAAATGGAACGGCATAGAACATCATAATGACAAGCCAAGTGCCGTATTAACGCTGTATGTCGTCAATAAATTGAACAAATCAGTGACTTAATGGCGCCTTTAATAGTGCAACCATGACAGTAATGTTTAAATGTATGGAAAATGTGGCTTTCGTATTTGATAAGTATTTTACACGCTTAAAGCATGGTCAAGATAGTTGTGTCGATTGGTTGGTTGGTTGTTTAACGCTGAACTCAGCAATAATTCAACTATGTCGAAATAATCAAATCTGGATCAGACAATCAACATCGTACGCATCGATCTAATCAGTTGGGAACCGATTACATGTGTCCACATGTCAGCGAGTATGGCCACAGAATCCCGTTAGTCACATCCTACGAACGATGAAATGAATGTATCGTACATGTTTATAGTACTGTCAAACGAAGTTGAAAGTACCAATGCAAAGTCTTCGAGTTAACCGAGGTTGGACACATCTGCTAATTGATGACTTAAAGAGCAATTATTTCGAGTCAACGGCAAGTTCGCCGTATCAAACTTCGATACAGCGGTGTTTGACAGTTCTCTCAAATAGTGATTTATAGCCAAATAGATCATGACATAATTGGAAGAGTATAGTCGAATTAAGAGAATTCGTATTAACAAATACGGTTTTATCGTTTTCATCGATATTACGCCTAAGCAGATGGTATATTGTCTGCCTACAAATCGGTTTCAACAAATGTCGATCACCAGTAAACCTCTGCGTCCTTCAACCCCTGTCTTTTCTCAGATTCCCATAACTCTGTATGATGTATTTGAAACAATGCATCACACAGACAATAACTACGGTGTTTAGAGGAATTTTTAAATCCTAACATCAGTTCTTGTGCGAAAATGGACCACCAGCTACAACAACACGGTATCACTTTACAGAACATGTTTGCAAAACGTGCTAATTATGAAAGGGGAAATGTCAACTTCGCGTCCAAACGCCCACACTACCCAGGAACACACGTCGGATAACTATTTTATTTTACATTTTGTTGAAAAAATGTAACGTCTTTTATTACGTCCGATGCATTATACAAGTCAGGACTTTCAAAATGGAATCAAATTCCACTACATAATGCAGATTTCCTCCTGTTTTGACAATAAAAGAAAGGATGAGGCAAGATTTCATTTTGTCCGAGAAATTATACAAGACTAGGTTTTCAAAATGTAATCTGATTCCATCACATATCAGATACTTTTCCCTCTTCTGAAAATAAATGAAGAGATGAGTCAAGATTCCAATAATTCCAGGTGTGTAAACGTCAGCTACTTGTCAGTAATGGACATATCGGTGTATTTATTAACTGGACAAAATGATGATTCAGGGAGCATGGATATTTGGGATCTATTTGTTACAAAATTGTGTGCTCTGAAATATGTTCCCAGATTTATCAAACGTTGTTAACATGTTGGGATTTTTTCAGTATTCAACATATTGATAGCATCTGTGGACAACAGCAACACGGACCTATATTTAGCCTACTTTTACGCAATCAGTATATTTTTAGTCATTTGACCAAATGGCTGATCGTAACAATGATTTGACCAAATGACTGATCGTAACAATGATTTGACCAAATGGCTGATCGTAACAATCATTTGACCAAATGACTGACCAAATGACTGATCGTAACAACGATTTGACCAAATGACTGATCGTAGCAATGATTTTGACCAAATGGCTGATCGTAACAATGATTTGACCAAATGACTGATCGTAACAATGATTTGACCAAATGGCTGATCGTTACAATGATTTGACCAAACGGCTGATCGTAACAATGATTTGACAATTTATGGTATGGTATGACAATTTGACTGTAAAGTATACAATGTTGAATGTACAATGACTGAGAGAGTGAGTTAATTTAGTTTGACCCTGCATTCAACAATATTTCAGCCATGTGACTGTGATCTGTAAATAATCGAGTCTGGATCTGACAATCCAGTGGTCAACAGCATGCACATATATCTGCGCAGATGGGATTCGATGACATGTATCAACGTAGGCCGCGAGCCTGACCACCCAATTTCTTTTGTCGCATCTTACGACAAGCATGGGTCACTGAAGATCAATTCTTATGCGGATCTTCGCGATTTACAACTGAGAGAAAATATCTGACGAGCATTCATGTGCTTTAACATCTGAAGATCACGTTTAACAGCCAACGGTTGTGCTTGTCGTAAAAAGCGACAGACGGGATCACAACCAAAGCTTGATGTGTGCCCTTGTGTCCAAATTATGTAGATCCGGGCTTATGGTGTCAATCACTGAACTGTCTGTTTCAGATTCGTTTCCACACTTTCAATATAGCTGCACGATTCATGTGTTTGTGTTACACAGTCAACTCTCAACGAAACATGTGAGTGAAAAAAAAACATGACGCTGCACCGACAGTGAGTGTGTTTGGTTTTACGCTGCTTTTAGCAATATTCCAGCAAGGGGAGGACACCAGAAATGGGCTTCACACATTATGCCCATGTGGGGAATCGAACCCGGGTCTTCGACATGACGAGCGAACGCCTTAACCACTACGCTTCTCCGCCGCCCACGCTGCAATGACAACACATATGATCATACAGTACCCTAATTATGGCTTGTACCATACATTCCAATGTTCCAGGCGAAGAAAATGCCATGTCCTTACTTATGACGGCTGCCAGTATTGGGGACAGGTTCGACGTTTCGCGAACTCCTGGCGTAAGAACGGTTATTTGATAGTGTGATTCATGAACACGTACATCCGACTCTTTTTAGGAGAGATTTTTCTTTCTCAAATATGGAAAGGGATTTAATGCTTTTAACTCACAGTCGATCACACCCAGGAAAGCTAGAAGTGATGTAGGCGTCAGAAATTTGTCTTCGCTGTTATGCTCATAAAAGGGAATTCATAATCATGGGCCTTGAAACCTTGAGAGCTAAAGGGAGGCAACTTTACTCCACGTTAGCTTGGTTTGTTGCTTACCGTTAAAAATTCTTGAAATTTCAATTCGACTTATGCATCTAAATGTAGTCATTCGGTCTATTGTTATTTCTTTTCAACATCTTGCGTGTGTTGACACTCCTTTCGTTATTAATTCTAACATTCCGCACGCATTTACTGGAGGTGACCGCAAAGTTCCTAAGCAGGGGCCGTAGTCACAAGTTTACCATCGCAACATTTCCAGGAAAACAGTTATTCGGAAAGATCAGAAGATCAGATCAGAAGGTCAGAATTTGTCTTCAACAATCCATGCTTGTCGTAACAGGTGACTGTCGGGGTCGGATCGTGAGACTCACTGACTTGGTAACACATGCTGTCTTTCAGTTGCGTAGATCAATGCTCACACTGTTGATCACTGTATTGTGCGGCCCAGACTTGATTATGTACATACCGCCTTCACATAGATGGAATAATGCTGAGTGCAGCGATAAGCAACAGACAAACCAACATGCGTCATAATGCACCGAACGCGTTTGGTTTAAGATTTTAGAGGCAAGATTTGTGATTCATAGATCTAGTTCACCACAAAATCGACCACCAAACATAAATATGTTTAATGGCACATTCTGTCAGGTATATTTCTGCGACACGCTCCTGATGCAAATTGGTTGCGAGAGCCCCGCGTTTGTCCAGAAAGCCTCACAATCCCTAAACCACAAAATATTTTCCGACAAGCCATTCCGAAATCTAAGCACATGAACGAAGGAAGATTTAGATATGTTTCGAGCTAAATGAACTATTTCTATCAAAGGTTTAATCTTCATACACTAGTAACAAGTTTACTCGTTGTCCCTCACACGTTCCTTAGTTGTCCTACAAATATTCCACAGCTATCTCGCACTTGTTCGCAGTACTTACAGGTGTATCCTGCATGTATCCCGCAGTTTCGCAGATATCTCGAAGTAATTCCTAAGATGTCAAACACCAGTCCCGCACTTACCCTACACCCCGCACACGACACCCATTAGCTCCAGACACGTCCCACAGATGAGGCCGTCTTTTCTTTCAATAAAAGTTCACTGTGTCTCTTGTTGAGAAGTGGGTTAGACTGAATATTTTACGTCTGCTGCCTACAGCAGACGATCCTTCCAATATTTTATGGCTCGTGCCTCGTCGCTTCATAGGAATATCTGGCACTCCGTGGGGAGAAGCCATATTGCTCTTTGCGAACATATATGAACAGCAAAAAGAAACGCAACCCTATAAACAGCAGACATGCATTGCATTGTAAACGTGAACGCTTAATTTTGTGAGATTTCATTTTTTCCAAAGAATCGTGTCTTCGGTTGTTCAGTAGTAAAGGCAATGTTGGTCGGGTACCATGTTACTAGTTAATTACATGTACCCGGGAAAAGTAGATGATTTGATTGGTATTTTATCCCCAAATGTTGATATTTGAAGCAAGGAGGGAGGGGAAATACGTAATGAATTATTATACCCCTTAAGTTTGAAAAAACTTGACCTTGACATGACCTCTTCGAACGGGTTGAGGTTACAGGGTTAAACAATGAAACACAGGATTAACATTCTCACTTGCCCGTTTAACGCCGTTTATCAATTCGTCGTTACCGATAATAAAATAACGAACGCATTGGAATCCACGAAAATCATAAATATTGAACAGAACAGAACATTTTATTCTCTAAAAGACACCCACGGTGGCACATGAGAATACAATGATATACAATTTAACATAATATACTATCAAGACGGTGGATACTAGAAAAGTTAAATAAATTAATATTTATAGCACAATTTGTTTACATTTACAGTGCACTTGACAAGGGGTTTAGAAGTTTAGAAAATCTAAAAAAAGGTTTCTCAAATGTTATGTTTTCTTCATTGAAAATTGCCGTTTAAATTTAAATATGTAATTAATAGAAATTATTTGGAATTTTCATTATCCTCTGTTGGAGAATAACTTCACATTTAAAAGGTAACGGAATTTGTCCCTAACAGACGGAGATTATCTAAGTATACAGGGTCTGTTTTCTCTATGAATGTTGTACACGTACATACCAGCGCCCTGTTTCTATCTGTAAATTGTGATTTTATATCTTAAATGTAAGAACTGGAATATGCATAGGTTTGGGAAAGAAGAGGTAGCATAATGTTTCTTTAACATTTTGGTAAACGTCACCTTTCGAACCAGACGAACATCACCCTGGTATTTGAAACCAAAACCATTACCCGTAAAATCAAAGCGTGTGTCAGTCTGTCTGTCTGTCTGTCTCTCTCTCTCTCTCTCTCTCTCTCTCTCTCTCATTCTAAAACCTGCACATAACAAGATAAACATACTCTTTGTCCAAAGATGGCTACAGAATAACAAACAACAGATATTGTTGGGTACAGGTCATGCATTGTCATGCCGTGTACTGAACTGACATTGAATAGACTATTCCGATTTCGAGTTATTTTGCAATTCATACGTCTCATTTACAGATGAACGAACTGTAGTCACAATTTTCCCTAGAACAGATTCCATATATTTTTCGTTAAAGACAAAAGTGTGATGAATCTTATATGATAACTGACGAACCGATTTCTACGACTAAAACCACCCCATCCTGTTGCTTATGACAGCTAATAGTATCACTGGGACATTGCTGGAATATTGCTGAAAGAGCCATAAAATCATCCTCGTTCACTCTTTAAAATAAGCAAGTGGACGCTGTCATTCTAGTGATTGTTACTGGCGGTCGGATAGCTTAGTGGTTAAAGCATTCGCTCGCCACGCAGAATTCCCTGGTTCGATTCCCCACATGGTTAAGGTGTATGAAGTCCATTTGTGAGGTCCCCCGCCGTGATATTGCTGGAATAGAGCTAAAAGCGACTTAAGACAAAACTCACTCACTACAGTGGATTCTAAAACGTTGAAAGTCCTAAATCCGGGACAGCCATTACATGCCCCAGTACACCGAACTGCAGGTGCAAAACGCATTCTACGTGCATCAGGCTGAGACATTGCTCTACCAGTTCAACTTTAGTAAACAGCGCATACATTTAATGGCTCAAAGATATACCATTGCTGTTGCCAGGTGCAATGACCTGTTGGGACTTGTATTACAGACAGTTGTATGTGTTTATGGCACGTGTTAAGGGTAGGACAATACAAGCTATTTTCTCACACGCCTGGTCCATAACGCTTTGCTTTCAAGAAGAGGTTTTTCCTGGTACGTGACATGATTGTCTTCACTTGTTTATGTACTTCCCATTTAAACTCACTAGTGCCAATGTAGTCACTTACGTCACGTAACATGTACAGTTCTAGACAATATGTTGCAATATATTCCCTAATGTTTAAAGGTACTGAATTGATGTATTGTAAAACAAAGTCGTAAAGATGAAAAGATTATTGTCATGAGTTCAGTGATTGATAAAATCAGCAAAAATCGGCGAATTCATAACAGAAATGTACACCAAAATGCAGCTGTTAACGTGCACGATATTCCACATGTTTTTCAGCAACTTGATGCATGATCCTCATGCAACTCATCTGCATAAGGTGTGCGGTTGGTTCCCCCAAGTTAGTTGGGCAATCAATCTCCGATGTAACCATATATATAAAAATAACATATAGTGAATATTTTAAGCAAGCCTAAACATGGGATGGGAAGTGTGAGTGAGTGAGTTGAGTTTTACGCCACACTCAATATTCCAGCTATATGGCCGCGATCTGTAAATAATCGAGTCTGGACCAGACAATCCAGTCACCAACAATCTGCGCAACTGGGAACCGAGGACATGTGTCAACCAAAAATCAGCCAGCCTGACCAACCGATCCCGTTAGTCGCCTCTTACGACAAGCATAGTCGCCTTTTATAGGAAGCATGGGCTGTTGAAGGCCTATTCTACCCCGGACCTTCACGGGTCGGTATATGAAGTATGTATACAGTATTGAAAAAGATTTAGGCATGACAGTTTCATTTTATTTGCAACGTTTCGCTTGAAAAAAAAACACTCGCTCCCAGCGTTCAGGTATTTCACTGACTGGCTTCCACTGGCGTCTTGTGGTAATGATACCTACATCCTTTTAACATTATATCAATTAATACACGCTTAACCTTACAACTTCGGCCAGTCGAGTGGATAATTGCACATTCTTCGGAAGTCATGACCTGCTTGCGAGATTCGAACCTTCATCACATGACCACAACGCGGTACAACACGAGATATACATTCTTCAGTAAATGTTCATTAAATGACATGCATGTGGTTCTGTGGTTCATCTCAGCTGATCTGGGTTTTTCAACATCGTACCTATGTGTAACTAACGTGACATCGCGCATCATTCCGATCTTTCACCCTATTCTAAGAACCGGTGCAGATCCGAAGATCCGGGTCAGGGTTGATTTTCCGCAACCCAAGAGGAAGCGGGAGTCCAGACTCGCTGACTTGGTTAACACGTCATGGTATCTATACTGCGTGTTCGATGATCATGCTATTTATCCATAGATTATCTTGTCCAGACTCGATTATGTACAGGCCGTGGATAAACGACAACCAACCCGACACAGAGTGGACATGATGTAACATAGCTTGGATACTGTTCAGAGCGACTCTTGACCCTACTCAGCCACCCACTATAAGTTCAGCATTTTGATCAACTTGTAAACCAGTTAAACCAGGTGAATGAGTGTATTTAGTTTTACGCCGCACTCAGCAATATTCCAGCTATATGGTGACGATCTGTAAATAACCGATTCTGGACCAGATCATCCAGTGATTAAAAGCATGAGCATCGATCTGCGCGAATGGATACGGATGGCATGTGTCAACCAAGTCAGCGAACCTAACCACCCGATCCCGTTAGTAGCCTCTTACGTTAAGAATGGGTTACTGAAGATCAATTCTAACCCGAATCAAGTAATAGAAAGAGATCCATATGCATGTTCAAGGTTTGAGTCGCCTTCTAGGCGTCGTCATAAAAATGTGTGAGTCCGGTCAAAGAACCCCGTCAACGTCAGCGTTAAATCATAAAGAATGAGTGAATGAAGGAGAAGGATTTATAGTCACATCGGCAATAACTTAGCCATCCCATGACCAAAAAAACAGGTTATACATTGAGCCATATCTTGACTAAAATAAGACATCCGTATTTTAGAGATTGTAAAACCCGTCGACAATGGTATAAACAGTCTAAAGATGCTATTTTAAGCAATCTGGACACATGCTTAACACTGTTTAAATCACATTTAATGTGCACAATACAGCTGTGTTTCAGACAATTGTAGTCATAATATTTTACTTTTAAGTTTTACGTTTTGATATTTTTATGTTCAACGCTAAAATGAGGATGTGTTTGAAACCGAAAAGAATGTCCTAATTCCCTACTACTTGAGAGCAAAGGGATTCAGGACATCCAAGAGTGTTAACACTGATGATGTCTCCTTTTCAGTTTGGTATTCATTGTCTTGTCGGCATTTGTGAAATTGGAAAACTAACACACCATGTTCCAAAATAACCATGTTCAACTAAATTATCACGAAATTACAATTTTTAATAATGATTTTCAAATGCCTTGATTTGTTGGTTTTAACATGCTTGTCAGTAAAACCGATGATGTGTGTGTGTGTGGAGCAGTAATCTCCCGTGTACATTACTGCGGGATGACAACATGGCAGTGTATTATGTGCGAACCTGTTGTAGTCTGCAATTAACTTTGATATATGATCATTTAAAGTGTTACTTTTCGAGTCTGAAATGGATACTGCTTGACATTTCTTGTGCTTTCCGGCAGACATCTGATCAATCACACAACATCAAAGTTTACAGTCACCAGTATGATTTCAAATTTTCTGATAATTACAATTTTAAAGGCAGTTGTTTTTGTGTTACATTGAAGTGATGCCTAAGAGCTGACTCCAATGAGTGAAGAGAACGATTCACATTTGTTCCAAATCACGTTTCTGAAGACGGGTTTGCTTGAATTATTTATTACAGGGCCCATGAAATAACGTAACAGATTTCTCTCAACGTTTAATGGAATACTGCTCTTCTCTTGGGCGCAAATAAACTTACGAATGTATTCGGGATGTATATAATTATACGCACTTAAATAGCCAACAGATCATTGAAGACATACCAGTTACTGGAGATTAGGGTTGTCTGAATGGCCGTAACACTGTGCATCAGGCCCAAGCTTCTATAAATTCTATTCTTTATTATACATTGTCCGTTGTTTTCACCGCCCAACGCGAAACTGCAGATCTTTTCAACGCTTCTCTCCGTTATCACAAGAACTATATGTTTTGGCGTGGTGGGTTAGTCGAACGGTTAAAGTGTTCACTCGTTACGCCGAAGACCCGGGTTCGATTCCCCACATCGTTAATGCCTACTCTGGTGTCAACCGCCATGCTATTGCTGGAATATTGTTAAAAATTATGAAAAAAAATAATCTCACATTCTCTGCTTCTCTATATATATCCTCACTACCACTGCAGACTTTATGAAAACTACACATCTTGTAGATACTAGATATCTCACAAATGGTTTATATGTTATCGGTACTAGATATCTCACAAATGGTTTGTATGTTATCGGTACTAGATATCTCACAAATGGTTTGTATGTTATCGGTACTACATATCTCACAAATGGTTTGTATGTTATCGGTACTAGATATCTCACAAATGGTTTGTATATTATCGGTACTAGATATCTCACAAATGGTTTATATGTTATCGGTACTAGATATCTCACAAATGGTTTATATGTTATCGGTACTAGATATCTCACAAATGGTTTGTATGTTATCGGTACTAGATATCTCACAAATGGTTTGTATGTTATCGGTACTAGATATCTCACAAATGGTTTGTATGTTATCGGTACTAGATATCTCACAAATGGTTTGTATGTTATCGGTACTAGATATCTCACAAATGGTTTGTATGTTATCGGTACTAGATATCTCACAAATGGTTTGTATGTTATCGGTACTAGATATCTCACAAATGGTTTATATGTTATCGGTACTAGATATCTCACAAATGGTTTATATGTTATCGGTACTAGATATCTCACAAATGGTTCGTATGTTATCGGTACTAGATATCTCACAAATGGTTTGTATGTCATCGGTACTAGATATCTCACAAATGGTTTATAGGTTATCGGTACTAGATATCTCACAAATGGTTTGTATGTTATCGGTACTAGATATCTCACAAATGGTTTATATGTTATCGGTACTAGATATCTCACAAATGGTTTGTATGTTATCGGTACTAGATATCTCACAAATGGTTTGTATGTTATCGGTACTAGATATCTCACAAATGGTTTATATGTTATCGGTACTAGATATCTCACAAATGGTTTATATGTTATCGGTACTAGATATCTCACAAATGGTTCGTATGTTATCGGTACTAGATATCTCACAAATGGTTTGTATGTTATCGGTACTAGATATCTCACAAATGGTTTATAGGTTATCGATACTAGATATCTCACAAATGGTTTATATGTTATCGGTACTAGATATCTCACAAATGGTTCGTATGTTATCGGTACTAGATATCTCACAAATGGTTTGTATGTTATCGGTACTAGATATCTCACAAATGGTTTGTATACTATCGGTACTAGATATCTCACAAATGGTTTATATGTTATCGGTACTAGATATCTCACGAATGGTTTATATTTTATCGGTACTAGATATCTCACAAATGGTTTGTATATTATCGGTACTAGATATCTCACAAATGGTTTATATGTTATCGGTACTAGATATCTCACAAATGGTTTGTATGTTATCGGTACTAGATATCTCACAAAAGGTTTGTATATTATCGGTACTAGATATCTCACAAATGGTTTGTATGTTATCTGTACTAGATATCTCACAAATGGTTTGTATGTTATCGGTACTAGATATCTCACAAATGGTTTCTACATTATCGGTACTAGATATCTCACGAATGGTTTATATGTTATCGGTACTAGATATCTCACGAATGGTTTATATTTTATCGGTACTAGATATCTCACGAATGGTTTATATGTTATCAGTACTAGATATCTCACGAATGGTTTGTATATTATCGGTACTAGATATCTCACGAATGGTTTATATGTTATCGGTACTAGATATCTCACGAATGGTTTATATGTTATCGGTACTAGATATCTCACAAATGGTTTGTATATTATCGGTACTAGAGATCTCACAAATGGTTTATATGTTATCGGTACTAGATATCTCACGAATGGTTTATATGTTATCGGTACTAGATATCTCACAAATGGTTTGTATGTTATCGGTACTAGATATCTCACAAATGGTTTATATGTTTTCGGTACTAGATATCTCACAAATGGTTTGTATGTTATCGGTACTAGATATCTCACAAATGGTTTGTATATTATCGGTACTAGATATCTCACAAATGGTTTATATGTTATCGGTACTAGATATCTCACGAATGGTTTATATTTTATCGGTACTAGATATCTCACAAATGGTTTGTATATTATCGGTACTAGATATCTCACAAATGGTTTATATGTTATCGGTACTAGATATCTCACAAATGGTTTGTATGTTATCGGTACTAGATATCTCACAAAAGGTTTGTATATTATCGGTACTAGATATCTCACAAATGGTTTGTATGTTATCTGTACTAGATATCTCACAAATGGTTTGTATGTTATCGGTACTAGATATCTCACGAATGGTCTATATGTTATCGGTACTAGATATCTCACAAATGGTTTGTATATTATCGGTACTAGAGATCTCACAAATGGTTTATATGTTATCGGTACTAGATATCTCACGAATGGTTTATATGTTATCGGTACTAGATATCTCACAAATGGTTTGTATGTTATCGGTACTAGATATCTCACAAATGGTTCGTATGTTGTCGGTACTTGATATCTCACAAATGGTTTGTATGTTGTCGGTACTAGATATCTCACAAATGGTTTGTATATTATCGGTACTAGATATCTCACAAATGGTTTATATGTTATCGGTACTAGGTATCTCACGAATGGTTTATATGTTATCGGTACTAGATATCTCACAAATGGTTTGTATATTATCGGTACTAGATATCTCACAAATGGTTTATATGTTATCGGTACTAGATATCTCACAAATGGTTTGTATGTTATCGGTACTAGATATCTCACAAATGGTTTGTATGTTATCGGTACTAGTTATCTCACAAATGGTTTGTATGTTATCGTTACTAGATATCTCACAAATGGTTTGTATATTATCGGTACTAGATATCTCACAAATGGTTTGTATGTTATCGGTACTAGATATCTCACAAATGGTTTGTATATTATCGGTACTAGATATCTCACGAATGGTTTATATGTTATCGGTACTAGATATCTCACGAATGGTTTGTATGTTATCGGTACTAGATATCTCACGAATGGTTTTTATGTTATCGGTACTAGATATCTCACGAATGGTTTGTATATTATCGGTACTAGATATCTCACGAATGGTTTATATGTTAACGGTACTAGATATCTCACAATTGGTTTGTATGTTATCGGTACTAGATATCTCACAAATGGTTTATGTGTTATCGGTACTAGATATATCACGAATACTACATCGTTATTAGATGTTTCAAGCACAACTATTATCTTATCGACGTTAGATATTTCACAAATACTTCATGTATTATTGATACTAGATATCTCACAAACACAATATTCATCTCACACATACCACACCTGTTATCCTTACCATATACACGTGTAGTGATTCCGAAACACATGCTTAATAAGAGTCAGTGAGTTTAGTTCAACGCCGCACTCAGCAATATTCCAGCTATATGGAGGTGATCTGTAAATAAGCGAGTCTGGACCAAACAATCCAGTAATCAACAGCATGAGCATCGATCTGCGCAACTGGGAATCGATGCCATGTGTCAACAAGTCAGAGTGCCTGATGCCTGACCACTTTATTCTTTACGACAGCATGGATTACTAAAGCCCATTATTCCAACCCGGAGCTTCATGGGTGCTTCATAAGTTATTCAAAGAATCATTCAATGGATTCTGCTTTCAGACACATTGATTTCATTTTAATTCCATTCCAGTGGTTAAAGCTTACGCTCGTCACGCCGAAGAGCCGGTTTCAATTGCCCATATGGGTACAATGTGTGAAACCCATTTTCTGCTGTCCCCACCATGGTATTGCCGAAATATTGCTAAACTAGTAAAAAGCGGCGTAAAACAGAACTCTCTTTTTACGCTTTACATCTCACTATTACTAAGCATCTTCTCAGTGATACATATTTCAGTCACTGATTGTTCATAATCTGCAAATCGTTACAATATACTCAAGTTCTTTATGAAAAACAGATTTCAAATCTAACCTTTTCTTTTCAAAACAACAGCAGCCTTTGCGTACTAGACAAGAGAATGTGACAGATATTCAAGTCGTTCAACAACAGTAAATGACCATGGCAATGTACAGTGATGTGCCATAAAATGGCTGCCAGCTGGCAATGGCCAGTAGGTTGGGTAAATTAAATTGTCTGGAGTGCCATATATACAAAACAATAGGGTCCCAAATTTTACAGGGTACATTTTCAGAGATCACAGGTCACCTAAGGGGAATAACTCTCGTCGTCTGCTGTATATAAACAAAGACAAGATCAGATCGACAAGATGGGAAAGAGAAGGTCACGTTTATCAGAGGAGGTCCAAAAAATAATTTTAGAAATGAATTTGAGTGGATTACCAGCCAAAGTAAGCAAAAGGACTATTCAGAGGCATTTACACAAACTCAAGTACAGAAAAAGGTTTGTTAGAAAGAAATTAACGGTAAGTTCTGTGAATAGACTGAGAAGAATGGCATGGTGTTGGACACGTTTGCATTGCAAAACTGAAACAGATTGGTGCAAAGTAATTTTTAGTGATGTGAGTCAATTGGTCCTTGGAAAAAATAACAAAATTTCCCAGTGGAGGACACTTGGAGAGGAGTATAGATACTCCTGTGTTGGCACCAGGTGCGCGGATTTTCAGCGCAGATCTAGAGGTGGACTGTCTGTGATGATTTGGGGGTGTATTTCCTTTCATGGAGCTGGTACCCTGATTCAGATTGATGGAACTATCAACAGTGAGAAGTATGTTTCTATTTTAGATGACAATTCTTATATTTCCTGTTCTTGCCAAACACTTCCAAAATGATGATTATCTTTTCCAAGATGATAATGCTTCATGTAATGAATCTCGTTTCACTAGAGAATGGAAAACAACCAACAATATCAAGTGTTTGCCATGGTCATCACAATCACCAGACTTGAACATTAATGAAAATTTGTGGTTATTGGTCAAAATCAGTTTGCAGTTGCCCACACCATCAAACAAAAGAGATTCAAATCCAGATTCTCAGGATTTGGCAAGCCATAACTCTCCATCATATTCAGGCACTGTATCTGTCTATTCCACGAAGGATAAGAGCTGTGAGGATTAATAAGGGTCACATCACTAAATATTAACCAACCACACTTTCTTGTGTAGGGTAAATAACCCTTATTTTTCACTTTTCTTAAACGCTCTGCCAAAATTGCCCTCAAACATGGCTTCTATTTTATGACATAATTGCGGCACATGACAGTAGATGGCGCAAGTACCAAAGTACTCTAAAGTGATGGCGCCGAGGCTCACCCCGACTGTGTTCCGTGCATCAGCAGATGAGAAGTGCTCATAAAAGGTTAAATCTCCCTCAAACCTGCCAATACTCCTGCACCATGTTTGTTTTTTTCTGCGGAGAAATGCCAGCGTTTTATTTTAAGATACGTTCATTAAAAATGTCTCGCTTTTTGTATTTGACAATTGGTGTAGTGGTCGTTATGTCATACTTGTGATATATAGTCAAGATCTGGAGCACAGTATTGAATGGACTAATGCTTAGTATCAGGGCTAGCCTGTGGGGAAAATAATGTTGTTCAGAGACGGAGGAGACAGACTAAGTATTGAATAACACAATATTTGCGCCAGCATTCAGCACTTTTCGAACTACATGGCGGCGGTCTGAACGTTGAAGTCTGGTAGACAGGAAACCCATTGAGGAACCTTACAATGACATTCATCTTGTGTATGCAGCATCATTTCACGTTATCACCACACGCAAACACAATGCAAACATCAACGTGGGAGCCTCCTACACGTGCATGGGATGTCATTATGAATCTTGACGTTTTTCAGGCAGGTCGATAAATCACTGTAGACCATTTTTTCCGATAATTGTCTTGCATCTGTGCATGGTCAGGGTTTTCAGGGTCAAATCACTGACTGCAAATTGTAAAGCTGAATTTGTCATGTCATACTCCAGTCACCTAACAAGGGGGATAACTGAACGAACAGCTTTCGACAGTCGTACATTGAAAGTACAGTTCCCCTACTTTTTGTACGAGTATATAACACACCTAGAACCTGGAATTAATCAGGTAACCTGTGTACAGCGGGGTCGGACTGGTAACCTATTGGTTAAATTGTCCGTTCGTCCAGCCGTTGACCATGGTTCGATTACTCACTTGGGGATGTTGCTGGAATTTTGCCAAAAGCGGCGTAAAACTAAACTCACTCCTTCTAAACATTGACCGATATCATCGGAACGCGGTCACACACAACGGCTGAACAAAACTGTCGCTGATAGAGCAGATAGGCAGCTAGTGATTTAAGTGTTCGCCTGTCACACCGTTCGAATGGGCACATTGTGTGAAGCCCACTTCTGGTATCCCCCACGGTGTTATTGCTAGAATATTGCTAAAAGCGGCTTAAACCTCAACTCACTCTATCTCGAAAACACATGATTCTAATTGTTTACTATTCTGCATGTTCATACCATAATGCAAAAAATGAAGCAAGTCTTGATTTTCTTTCTCAGAAAGATTCCTTTTTAATTTAGGGGCGGTAGTGTAGCCTAGTGGTTAAAGCGTTCGCTCGTCACGCCGAAGACCAGGGTTCGATTCCTCACAAGGGTGCAATGTGTGAAGCCCATTTGTGATGTTCAACGCCTTCATAGTGCTAAAAGCGGCGTGAAACTAAACTCACTCACTCCTTTTTAATTCAAATGCTGTATGGTTCCGTAAAGGTTCTGTAAAAGTTAAACGTAAATGATTAGACGAAGGGATTAGTCAGACCATTAATTAAGCGTTCATGGCCATTCTGACAGGTCCAAACCTGCTCTGAGTGATAAAACAGCCTCGAGTATCAAAGAAAGTTTCAGTGCAAACATAGTACAGATAGAGCATGATAACATTTCATTTTATGCTTCAATCGATACACGTTTCCGCTATTTTATTTCATTCACTTGAAACCCCTAACTAACAATGAGCCAGAGATAACATGATATTTTGTGTGTTGAAACTGGATTCCCTCAGTGGTTAAATACCCATCGCTAATGAATAATACATAAACCAACCACCTGTGGTTTTATTGCACGTAGGTGTTTAATGAGTATATCACCTTGTTCACTGGTAACGAAGTCATGATGTGTTCATTTGCTCGGCAACAAAGAGGGGCATTACCTGGCAATACAAGTCGGAAATGATCTGTTAGGGAGTGGCACCTTGAATATATTCGTAATTAAGTCATGAACTCGCAACACAGACGCCCTGACCCAAGATTAACATGAAATGTCGCCGCTGGAATTAATGACTACTAACAAGCGCTGCACTGACTTACTCATTGGGGTCATAAAGTTTATGCGCAAACAAACGTCTCGGTTGTACCTATTATTTAGGCATCAACCACTCCGAGTAGAAGACACCGTTTGGAGTACACCTTGTATTTAAGTATTTATCACACTGAGTACTAGATTGGGTGCAGGTGCACCTACTGTCCAAGATCTGGGTCATGCAATGGCAAATATTCACCATGGCTAGAGCAAGCTAATCATTACAACGCGCAAGTGTATAGGCGACTGGGTGTGCCGTGTGTAACAGTATTATAACACTGCAGTTAACCCATTTGCTGTCACCGAAAGTTGTGGCAGAGTGGGCTTTCAATTTGCACTTGATTCTGTGTGTGTCTGTCTGTCTGTGTGTGTGTGTGTGTGTGTGTGTGTGTGTGTGTGTGTGTGTGTGTGTGTGTGTGTGTGTCTGTGTGTGTGTGTGTGTCTGTGTGTGTAAAACATATCATTTCCCTATGTTCAGTTCACGACAACAGACAGGGTTTTTTTTAATTTTCAGCCATCCAATAGTCACGCTATCAGACAACCAGTTATGTGCCTAGTCACAAGTCACCACAACACGCGCGCAGACATATGTTTATGATTCGCCAACGATAACTGTTCTTCACTTCTCGAAACACATAAAATTATACAGAAGAATGCTGAAAAGATATACTGAACAGCAAAACAAATCCAATTTTCGAAAAAGTACAATCTCATAAAGTAATTATTCGTGCTTATGTTTTCTATTTAAAATCTTGACGATAAGCAAGAGTTGCGGGTTTTTTTGCTGTTCAGTATATATTGTATTTGTGTATCGTGTCGGGATATTATCTAAAGGAAATGTCAATACTTTTTTTGCTTTTTGTTTAGAAGTGAGTATTTTTCGCGATTTACTGATAGGTCAAGCAAGATACAAAACACAGCAGTTGCCGAGAACGACATAGTACCCATGTATGGTCTGCAAACAGACACCCACCCAGTAGAACGCCCATGTATTGTCTATAAACATTCTAATCCAGACCAACCACTGCTGTAGCACTGTTTCACTAATAACTCATCAAAGAGTAATTATTTACTCGAAATATGTCCAGAACTCTCTTTATCCGCCATCTGACCGTTCGATGACCATCTTGGCCCGACTAAGTCATTTTCTTGCGTTACTAATACGACAAAAGAGAAGGGTCATGGCCGACGCGCTGCAGGCCATCTTGCAACTTTGTAACCCCTGTCAGAAGAATGTGAGTCTCGTGTCTGGGATTATCAGCTGCTTACGAATTCCAGATCATCACAAGACCGCATTTCCCTGCACATGTCTTTAATGCAGTGTAATACATCTTAAGCCTACATTGGCCGACGCCGGACACGTGCCGGTTAACGCTGACAGAGGGGCGCCATGTTGTAATGAAATAACCGCTTTCAATAATTACGGGGCATTACAGGATTTGTGTACGTTGGGACGGAACTGGGTATCTTCATAATTGAACGGCTATCTAAATCAGGGGAACGTGTTGGGAATTTCGTGCTTATGAACAATCCCGTCACTGCTGGTAGATACAGGGATAAATATATTGTTCGGTTATGAATAGCGGATCTCACGGAACCCGTAGCGTGGGCGCCTGCAGTTTCAACACATTGTGGGGAAGTCGTGTCAGTTCAAACCAGGGAAAAATAGTGGGAGGTATGGAATAATTGCGGTATGTGTGTTTGTGATTAGCGTTAAGGTCACACTGACACACCGGAAGAGGTATTAAAACAGTGATATATACTGGTATTCTTACAGTGACAGAGATATTCCTACAGTGATCCAGGTATTCATACAGTGATAGTGGTATTCTTACAGTAACAGAGGTATCCCTACAGCCACAGTGGTATTCATACACTGATAGTGTGTTCATGAAGTGATCGTGTGTTCACACAGTGATAGTGTATTCATGCAGTGGTAGAGATATCAATGCAGTGATAGAGGTATCCCAACAATGATTGTGTATTCATACAGCCATGTGTATCCCTACAGTGATGGTGTATTCATACAATTATGGTGGATTTGTGTAGTGTTAACGTATTCAGACAGTAATAGTGTATTTATTCAGTGATATCTTGTCCCTACAGTGATGGCACATCCCTACAGTTATGGTGTATTCATACAGTGATAGACTGTCCCCATAGTGATGTTGTATCCCTATAGTGACAGTGTATTGATGTCCCGATAGTGATGGTGTATCCCTACAGTGACAGTGTATTCATACAGTGATAGACTGTCCCGATAGTGATGGTGTATCCCTATAGTGACAGTGTATTCATACAGTGATAGGCCGCCCCGATAGTGAAGGTGTATCCCTACAGTGACAGTGTATTCATATAGTGATAGGCCGTCCCGATAGTGATGGTGTATCCCTACAGTGCAAGTGTATTCATACAGTGATAGGCCGCCCCGATAGTGATGGTGTATCCCTACAGTGACAGTGTATTCATACAGTGATAGAGGTACTCATGCTCCATAACTTTCCTCCCTGCAATGACAGTGGCACTGGCATCAATGCATTGCCTATAAAATGTCGCTCTTAGCCACAAATAGAGCTAACTACCATTTGGTATAAAATGTCAATACTTACATACGCAGGAGAGATTTTAAGACTACCGCAGGCATCCGTCCCTTGAAAACCTCCAATATTCCCCGGCAATGCTCTGTTCACTGTAGTCCTGGGTTCTGGTATACGGTACAAGAAGATACAAATGAAATTAACGCCAGTATTACCCTCATCTGTCGAGCCCGCAATGCACAAAAATAGGATATCAACACATCTCCATACGTAACATGAGCATAGTTATAAATAATATACACTACAAAATCAATTCTTTTAAAACTTCTATCAGGTTTCTGAAATTAATATGCTGTACAGAAATGAAACCTGGTTAAAATTATCCTAAAATAATAGCGTTAAAAGGAACTTGCAGAAATCTGGACTTCTGGACTTCAAATTCTTGCAGATAGGCAGAGTCTTCCTGGATATTTGTTTTAGGGTCAATGCATTTGTATGAAAGTCTATTTTGAACAACAGAGAAACTTGAAATAGTCTTCCATTTAAAAGTAAAATGTCACGGCAATCAATTTTGAAATCTCTACTAAATGTCTCTTAACAACTAGCTGCTCTTTTTAATGTTCGTGTTACCTTCGGTCTTTTTTTTTCTTTCCTTTTTAGAAGCTACGACCTTTCTCGTCTACAGATTTGGCAATGGCTACGTGACTACATTTGTCACCTACTTGTCACAGGAAGCTGCTGTACATGTGACTAGAGATGGCGACACCGAGCATTGGGAACACCTTGTGACATCAGGCAGTGAATCCAAAGTTAGTGGATGCATGGCAACACACGGCGAGATCAGCTGGCGATGCAGTAGGTGGTGGATGGATTGCTACACCTGGTTACACCTGCACCTCGGGTTAGATGCATGGCTACATATGGACGAAGCCTGCGAATCGTGTGGGTATTATAAGACATATATCTACACCCTCACACCTGCTAGTCGTTGGGAAGTTCCTAGATGCAGCCCTACTAATGACGGCGCGTGGGCAAGCTGCTATATGCATTGCTGCACATGACAAATCTTCATCGTGATTGGGCACGAGGCCCTTGCTACATGCATTGTTACACATGGCAGTTCCTGTTGGTTGTGGGCTCGGGATATTTTGTACACACATTCTGCTAATGATTGGGCACGAGACTCTATCTAGACATATTGCTGTACAATTCCTGCTGGTGACAAGCGACTTGCTGGATGATATCCGCATGATAACACCTGAATTCCCTTAATCCTCTAAGGCTAAAAGAGTTGTTGAAAACGAAACACGATCAGCAAAACCATCGAGCATATAGCAGGCAGGTGTTGTTCAAAATCTAATAATCTGTAGGTGAATATAGTTAATTCATTTTTCAGGGATACTGAGCTTTTTCAACCAGATTACAAACTTGGTAAATCTAATCGTGTGAGATTTGCATGAAACATTAGAAAATAAAGGGAGAATGGCACTGTGATAGAAATACGATATTGCAATTCTTAGTCCCTAGTAAATATAATACAGTACATGGGCAATAGTCCTAGGAGTTACATTCTGCTGATGCAGATATACTGGTAGCCATTCGCCTTTCATCACTATTCGTGATTACTCAGACCTTTTCGCCACCTTCATCCATCTACAAACAATTCATAATGCGCTTATGAAGGTTATAATGACTTATAATTACTTTGGTCAAGGAATACCTTGATTATAGGGCCAGCATGTATGTAAAAGTATACCAAGTGACAGTGATATCGTTTTTATTTCACTAAATACTGTCTTTCAAAATGACATCCATTTTAGATTCATTAACCTTCATGAAGCACAAAACATTACGTAAGGGTCGATCTGGCACAAGGCTTTATTTGCCTCCTTTGTGTTCATTTGTTCTCTTCATGCACCATTGTTTTTTATTTGCAATGAAGGAAAACAGTAAAATACTTTTAATAAAGACAAGCCAAACCACCCTGGCACGAGAATGTTTTGAAAACATTCCAAAACCATTTCGCCAAATGTTCTTTTTAACTTTTCTTGTGAATTTGTGTAGTTCTAGAAATGTTTTCACTGCTTCAAAAATTTCGTTGTAACGTTTTAAGGGATTCTAGAAACAAAAAAAAATTGAATTCAATTTATTCACGCGAGACTGAATAATTCCGGAAACGTTTTAGCACCATTTTCTGTAAACATCTTCTGTAAATGTTATCAAAATATTCTATAAATGCTCCCGGAAACGTTTTCTTCACGCTAATTTGCATAGTTCTGGAAATGTTTCAGCAACATTTTCCGTAACGATTTTCTGTAAATGTTACGAAAGTTGCGAACCAGGAGCATGGAATAGCGTGGAATAGCCAAGTTAGGTAAAATTCTTAATAAATCAACAAACTGACTTCATATTCTATTATCCAACATAGAATTCAATTTCAGGTACTCAAATCATGTCATATAGTAATCTCACATAGCTTCCATTCCATTATTTGGCAACATTTCCAATGTAATAAGTCCAAAAGCAATTCCTCAGATATGATAATTTCTTAATATTACAAATGGAATAAATATTCAAACCAATTAATTCTTCACTGCTTTAGATGAAATGATTCTGGGGTTTTCTTGGAAATACAAATTGAATCAGAACACTTTATTTGAATTCCCCGGCCATATCGGTAAAAGGAAACTAACCCATCCCTACTCTATTCCAGAAGGTTTGCCTCTGAAAGATACAACGTTCTTTAAGACCATCACCATTGCCTCATAAATTGTTATCGCGGAAGCTAGGTTACTCTGTGCTCAACTCCTTTCTTATCGTGTCAGACAATTACCAAGAATGAGCACACACCTGACAGACAAACCTAATGTTAGCCCCAGCTCGAGGAGACACGGGATGGTGTATACACAAACTCATCTCTCATCTCCTGCTAACCTTTTGTATTTCAGGGAGCGATTGGGGTGAGTACTTCGCAGATGAAGCGGTCGAGAGTCATGTAGGAATTAGCTGTGGGAAGGTATGTTCACAATGGAAGCTTCCTGTTTGAATATTTGTGTAGTAAAAATATATAGTTCCCAAATATATGCTATTTTGGGTGTTTTCGAAATAAATATTTAATCAGTCTTGGAATTTGCATTTTATTTTGTACCGTTCAAGGACATTGTTTACATTAAACTTATACACTTGTGACTGACACAGTGTAGACGGTGGTGGAGGTATGGTATGTGTGTAGCGTATGCCCTCTGCATAAGTGAACCGAATTGTCTACAGTGACACAGTCATCAGGCCTTCAAGTATGTAAAATAAACAGATAAGTTATGTTCAAATCAGATGTATATAGACTGCATTTGTTAAAGTATTAAATATGTCCACGTAAAACAGGTGTATGAAATAGACTATGGAAATGGACTCAAGTCACATACACCATATATTCAAGTCTTCAACTCCAGTTTTTGTCCTTTTATCACAATGTACGAGTTTTCCACAAAGACATTAAGCTCTCGGAGTGACAAACAAAGACTCTAAGCAACAGTTATAACCTAAAAAGCAGTCACATCGGTCGTCCCCTGAGCTCTGCAAGTGAGAAGAACCAACACATCCAATATCTTGTGTATGTGGCACTCAAGACATGCATCTGCTCAAAACACATTTAGCCGGCCCGGACATAACCCTGACTAATTTAATAGCTACATGTACGACCAACACCCACACACAAACGTCGTCTCGAGATGCTCGTGAAACGTTAAAAGCCAAATGATGGAGAGACTGAAAAAGGGGTTTCCTACAATAAAACAAACACAAACATTTATACGACCGAGTGAGTACGTGAGTGAATTTAGTTTTACACCGCACTCAGAAATATTCCAGCTATATGTAAAACGAAGTCTGTAAATAATCGAGTCTGGGCCAGACAATCCAGTGATCAACGACATGAGCATCGATCTGCTCAACTGGGAACCGGTGACGTGTCCACCAAGTCAACGAGCCTGACCACCCGATCCCGTTAGCCGCCTCTTACGACAAGCATAGTCGCCTTTTATGGCAAGCATGGGTTGCTAAGGGCCTATTCCGCCCGGTATTATACGACCGAAGAAAATGGTTAACATGTCATTAATGATGACCGTCCCTGTCCTTGTGAACAGCACACAGTCGGCGGTAAATGAAGGTGCAAAATGCAGTACATGCTAAGAACGCTTTGTATTAGAAAGATATACAAGGTCTGGTGGTAAGGGTCGGTATATTGTTTCTGACATTGCTTCCATGTATAGCGACCCGTGAAGGTCCCGGGGTAGAATAGGCCTTCAGCAACCCATGCTTGCCATAAAAGGTGACAATGCTTGTCGTAAGAGGCGACTAACGGGATCGAGTGGTCAGACTAGCTGACTTGGTTGACACATGTCATCGGTTCCCAGTTGCGCAGATCGATGCTCATGTTGTTGATCACTGGATTGTCTGGTCCAGACTCGATTATTTACAGACCGTCGCCATATAGCTGGAATATTGCTAAGTGCGACGTAAAACTAAACTCACCCACTCACCCACCCACTCCATGTATAGCTAGGGTAAAGTATGAATCAAATTTGGCTGTACCCATACAAGATTAAGTAGTCACAGGAACAGACCGACAACAGATCGGCTTTCACTTCGATTGATTTTGCTCCACATTTGCTTACTTTATTATGCATTTTGAAATATCTTTTTGCAGAAATGTAACTCCTATTTTAAATCATGATTTGAAATGATTTGAAAATTCAGTACATGTTAAAAATATATATAATATCAGCAACAAAATGTATTTAAACTTGGCAGGCTTGGCCCAGTCGTCTACGACCTCTACACCATTTCGAGGTTTTGAAGTCCCATATCATCTGGGGTTCACCATTGACGTTGCTGTATAAGACTTTATTACGTTGGACTTCTCTCACTATGGTGCTAAACTCAATGTGTTGCCAATTCTCATCAGGAAATGCAGTCACCCTGCAATGGTGTCATCACCTTGTTATTAGGATGAGCCACCTTGAATCTGGAACTTCAAATTGGAAGGTCCGTGGATTCAATTCTCTGGATTAATCATAGATACTATATCATTTTTATCGAGATGTACTAAAATTTCACGTTTGACAGCTATTGTCCTATGATATAGAAATGATAATATGAAAAAGCGTGGTCAAAGATCATATGGTTGACAGACATACCATATGGATGAGGCAGCCATGTCAAAAACAGGATATTTTTTTCGTTTTCTTACGACCCATTCCACACCTCATACAGTGTGCACATTGGTTGGTAATAGACTATAGGACGTTTTCTTGTATAGGAACAGGTCGACTCACGTGTAAACAAATCGCACTGCTTTATTGCAAACGGGATAATATGGTTATGATTACAACTGACACGCATAAATACCATACACAAGAGAGGAATGATTAGCCCCGGTTAAATAAATACATGACGCTGTTATCTTTAATTAGTTGGTTTAATCATAAGGAGTAAACCTGCATGCATTTCTGTAAAAAAACAAATTATGCCAAGGTTTATGGTTAGCATTTCTTCAAACTCCGGTCCGGTTTTTTCTGTGTTCGTGCCTGATGGTAAAATGTGGCATTGTTTTCAGCATATTGTCTTCACAGCAGTATCCGGTCCATTGTGGTTTCCACAGTACCAGTCTGATATTGCTAGTACATAAGCGTTTAGCGTGTGCAATCTACTTCAACAGTGATGCAAATATAGCAGAGAAGTATTTTTATGATTGTGGAAAGGGCTTGGTAGCGTGTATCCCATTATTTGCTTAATAACGACATAATCTTATCTGAGTAACAAAACGAAAAACAAAGTGACAGTTACCGCCAAACAATTGACGCTCGAGCAATCACACAGACATCTGAGCTCTGCAAGATGGAGGACCCAACACAGCCTCGTCGTGTACATATGGCAATCGTGGAAAGGGTTAACATCAGCTTGCTATATCATTATTGATGGTCAACTTTATCTCCTTGTCTGCATGGAGAGCAGAAGATCAGTCGTTTGAGACAAAATATAATACGGGCTATTAGCCTGTACAGCGGTCGATATTAAAAAGGTAGAGAAGAATAAATGGGTTCGGTGTAGGTGTATTATGTCTGAGTGAGGAATCCATGAAGAAATACAAAATGCTATCTCAGTTGGCTAGCACCATTTACTCACCCGATCTCGTGCCGAACATACCTAAAGAAGGAGACTGATGTTCTCATAAACTGATGTCTTGCCAGCTGGGTTGTTGTAACAGCAATCTTAATTAATTACTGAAGGTGTAAATATACGACTGCACAATCCGATATACATAGTTAAATATTTTCCGCATTCCTCGAAATAACAGTCCACTCACCAAACTCAATAGTTTATTTTTGACGAAGCACAACAAAACTACACTTAAACCACAATTGTATTCAATCTGGGATGGAGAATGACGAAGTGTTCGATTTTTCACTGATGCACTGTGTCATGATTTCAATCCTGAGTATCCAACTCCATTGTATTTCTGGGGTGATGTGAAGCATTTCTATATGACACAGTTGAAATAGTAGTAGGTCACTTTATGCAAGACAGTAACACATGAAAATGTTATCAACATACAATCCCAACAGGAGTGGTTGTTCGCTTGTTGTTTAGGCAGTACCAATCTGATGTTATCAACAGATGTCTGTGTGGCAATGTCCTCTACAATGGTGAATCTGATTGTATACAGTAGTGCAATCAACACATATCCAAGACTGTGCACGTATCATGTTGTTTCACCAGATTTTTTAACTGTAACTCGGTATGGTTTACACAGACATATCGCTATCTTCATCCCCGAAGCCTCTGCTGCCATGATTGTCAGTTACCTGTGTTTATATTCATGGACATTTCACTAACTGAACACACCGCTTTCTAACCCCTATCTAGCCCCTATCTAGCCCCTATCTAGCCCCTATCTAGCCAAGAAATGACACAACGATGATGCACATAACTTTATGAACAGGTTAGATGCTTTACAACTGAAAAAGTATATATATTCGGATATTTTTATTTATATTTGTAATCATATATATTTATATTTTTGGAGTGATTATGTGGGGATATATTATTCTATGAGTCCACATAAGAATTGTGTATAAAAGAACACCAACAATACCCATCTACACAAGGAATGGAGACAGAAATGAGGTATCCTGTATTCAGAACAGATATCCTGTATTCAGAAAAAAGACATGGTAACGGTACCTGTACAGTGTTTATGCAGTTACAATCTGCTACAGATTTAGTTTCTCGTCTGTAGTTATCTTTCTTCATAACCTGTCATTTTCTATAACATGAATTTACAATGTTAAACAGGAGACTAAATGTACGCTATACTAATTACAGTGTTGGCATGGTATTGCTTTGGTCACCAAATTCAATCTAATACTTCTTGAAATGGTTTATTTTGGTATCAAAACGAATCATAGTGACACCTGTTTCACCTCACTAACCATGTAGTGTCAGTATTACATTCTGGATATCTATGGAAGATTATACAGAAAACCAGATGTGACACAACCAGTTGTTTGCTTTACTTCAAAACTGTCAGTGTGATAATGCCACAAAGACTCCGATGTAATCTTTCCACAAAACATCCATAGTCATAAATCTGCAAAACATCTCCACAAAGTTACCGTTGTAAAATCCACACAGATTTACCAGTGTGATAATTCTGCACTGCTTCAAATGAAATAATTCTGAGGTGGCGGTCGTAGAAGTACAATCGCCAGATACTATCTAGTTTCCTTTGCCATTTCGATGAAGTGAAACCATCCCATCCTTATCTTGTTCTAGAAGCCTCGATTCTCAAAGGGAAAATGTTGTTCATGGCCATCACTATTGTCTCATAAATTGTTTTCGGGGAGGAAAGGTTCCTCTATGCTCAACTCCTCACTCATCGTCTTGGACAATTACCGAGAATGAGCATACTTCTGACAGTGCTAGCCCAAGCTGGAGGAGACGCAGGGTGGTGTATACACAAGCTCATCTGTCATCTTTTGCTAACCTTTTATATTTCAGTAAGAGACTGAGATGAGCACGTCGCAGATGAAGAGGTCGAGAGCAATGAAGGAATTCGCTGCGGGAACGTATATGTAAAGAAACATATATGTTACCTCAAAATAAATCAAAGACTTAGTATTAACCTTTTTCTTTTGTTTGGCTGTTCTTTTTAAGGTGTTTTGAACCATTATGTGCCTTTAATGATACAGTTGAGATTGATTTAGGGACAATGGCGGTGCAAGCGTGTTTAAGCAGGTGAGTAATATACGCTTGATTGCCATAGTGATACAGGCAACAAAACTCCACGTGTCATGGTCTTTCTTCATATTATTGCACTGTAATAACTCGGAAAGGTGGAAGTAGGCCCAGGCATATCAGGATATATCAGACACATATCTCTATCTTCATCTCCAGGAGAAAGAGTAATACCATCTGCTGCCAAGACCGCCAGATTGATGTGTTTACATCCATGTACATTACCTTAACTGAGCACAAAACTATCTTGCTACATTCCATGAAATGCCATGAGAAGGATTCGGCTATTAGCCTGTGCACCAGTCGATATTAAGGAGGTAAAGGGGAACCACTGGGTTTGGTGTAGGTGTATTGTGTCTGAGTGAGGCATCCATGTGGAATATACAAAATGGTATCTCAGAACAAAACCGACATAGGTTAGGAGGGCCCTAGCGGAAGAGCATCCTACATGTATAGTAAGAATATATAGTTCCCAAGTATATGTTAATTTCATCTGTGATACTTTCGAAAGATATCAAAGTATAGTGCTTAATATATTTCTTATCTTGTCAGGTCATGTGAAATATTGTTTGCATTACATTGTACCGTTGTGACCCAGTGGAGGTGGTGGTGGTGTAGGTATGGTATGTGTGCAGGATATGTTCTCTGCACTAGTGAACCTCATTGTCGACATTGACACAGTCAACAAGTGTTCAGGTGTGTGCACGTGTCATTATTTCAGATTATTGCACTGTAAGGTAACGTAAGGTGCACGTAGGCATAGACATGTCGAGATATATATCAGACATATCTTTATCCTCATCTCCAGGAAGCAAGATAAGTTTTCTCCCTTCAGCGTGTGCTGCCAATACTGCCAACTTGATGTGTTAGTGCTCATGTACCTTATTCTAAGTGAACACAAAGTCTTTGTTTAAAGCCACATGCCACGAAATGGCATGAGAACAATGATACGCATCCTTTAATGAAGATGTTGTGTTCTTAACAGAGAACCTTCAGTAGGAAAGTTCGCATGGATTCCTATTGCTGAAGTTTACGGTAATTTTGTACGTCAACTTTCCTATAATTTGATATGAGCTGAATAACGACACAGTGGATCAACTCAAAATATACAGATAAGATATATTCAGGTCTGAGTAACTTGCAGATGTATATATACTCCATTTGTTGAAAATGAAATATGTGTATATATATGTGTGTGTATGTATGTGTGTGTGTGTGTGTGTGTGTGTGTGTGTGTGTGTGTGTGTGTGTGTGTGTGTGTGTGTGTGTATATGTCCACGTGAAACAGGTATTTGAATCAGTAACAACAAGTCACATAAACTAGACATTTTCTGGTCAATATGTGTCCTTTTATCCCAATGTACGAGTTTTCCACAATGAAATACATATGCTCTAGGGGTGACAAAACAAAACCCTATGCAACAGTTATAACCTAACAAGCAGTCACGTTGGTCGTTCCCTGGGCTCTGCAAGAGGGAAGAACCAACACATCCAATATCTTGTGTATGTGGCACTCAAGACATGCATCTGCTCAAAACAGCCGGCCCAGACATAGCCCGGGCTAATTTAATAGCTACATGTACGACCAACACCCACACACAAACGTCCTCTCGAGATGCTCGTGAAACGTTAAAAGCCAAATGATGGAGAGACTGAGAAGGGGTTTCATACAATCAAGCAAACAGAAACATTCATATGACATTCATAAACATTCTAAAGAAAATGGTTAACATCTCATTAATGATGACCGTCGCTGTTCTTGTGAACAGCACACAATCGGCGGTAAATGAAAGTGGAAAATACAGTGCAATGATATTTCTATCGTTTGAGGGACGAATGAGATAGACATTACTTTCTCCTAGCATAGGGGAATACAACAAAGGGATGTAATTCACTTCTAGGTGGCGCCTAGTAAGAGTATATAAGCCGTATTGTATTTCAATTATCATTCTCTCTTGTTGTGCACCACGTACACAATTTGTCATGGATACTTCCGAAAACAGAAATCCCATTAACGACAAACTCGACGCCATATTAAAGCGCATGGACTTGGAACGGAAGATTGAATCTAAAATAGGCCAGTCTTCAGAGCAGAAGTTGTACCTGCATGGCACTCCGCTAGTTTCTAGCCATTTCTGTGTCCGAAAGGAAATTTCATACCTCAAGTGCTTGATTTCGTGTATTTACCAAGAGGAAGCTTATGTACCTAGTCGTATTCCAAGGGGTATGTTTGGTGAGAGAGACTTAACCTTTGACATGCTTGCAGTCAATATGAAATACTGATTGACTTATTCTCTTTGCAGATGAGAATGTATACGCTGATGACATTCATAGCCTTTCAGGCCCTGGCTGAGAGCTGGTTCAACTAATGAGAAGTATGGCTATGGAAGTCAGAGGTGGCTTGAGTGGGCAAGAGGTAAGGATATGCCTACACATTTCCCATTAAACCTTTACATTGTGTCATTTATCTACGGAGAATCTTCTGGTGAGGAATGTATTGGAGGCTGCTAAGCGCAAAGTGGCTAAACCAGTGTGGGAAAAGAACCTATATCTATCAATATATTAGAAAGTTTGGTTGATTTTTATTTGGATACAGAGTGTTTGAAAGATTTCCGCACTGTGTCACTGTGTCTGCTTACCTATGCAGGGTTTCTGAGATCTGCAGAATTGCTGAGTTTGAGACGCCCTGATATTCTGATTTATGAAGCTTACATAATGGTTTTCATTGACAAATCAAAGACTGATTTGTATAGAGATGGTACATGGTTATTGATCAGCAGGATAGGTTCAAAAATGTGTCCAGTCATGTGGTTGAAGAAGTATCTGGCGTTAACGCAGTTTCCCGAAGTATTACTCCAAGTGCCAAGATAGGTTTGTTCTCAGAAAAGAAAATAGACCAATGACTTATTCTCGTTTGAGTTAGTTGTTTATTGAAACGTTTTCTCCCTTCGTTTCCGATATTAGGCAGTACGGTTTGCACAGTTTGCGTGCAGGTGGCGCCTCAGCAGCGGCTAGCAGTGGCATTCCGGACAGAATGTTCAAGAGGCACGGTAGATGGGAGAGCGAGAGCGCTAAAGACGGTTATGTAAAAGATTCTGTGGAAAAGTGTCTGCAAGTGTCGCAGTCACTTGGTCTTTAGTTTGCCCGTTCTTTGAGGCTCGCGATGGTGTACAGCATAGCCATCCAATGTATGTTGTATTGTGTTCGAGGGGTTAGGAGAAATGATATTTCTGTCGTTTGAAGGACGAATAAGATAGAAATTACTTTCTCAGGGGAATACAACAAAGGAGTGTAATTCATTTGTAGGTGGCGCCTAATGAGAGCATATAATTCGTATTGTATTTGAATTATCATTCTCGCTTGTTGCGCACCACGTACACATTGTGTCAGGGATACTTTAAAAATGGTTCTGATATTGTGTTTAAACCTATTGTAAATGTTTCAGGTCAACGTATGTCTCGTTATGTGAGCCGCTCGTCGCTGCCGTCAGGCTTGTTGCTGTTGCGGAGGTTCGTCGCCGTCGAAGTGGCGTGTCGCCATTTGAGAGGCTTGTCGCCATTTGATAGGTTTCTCACCATTTTGAGGCTTGTCGCCATTTTGTGAGAGGCTTGTCGCCTTTTTTAGAAGCTTGTCGCCGTTTTGCCATGCAGCTGGTCACCAGTGTCTGAGAGACTTGTCGCCTACTCGTACATACTTGTAGACACATGCACCCTTGTTTCACGCAATAAAGGCGATGGTGCACAGCATAGTCATCCATTGTGTGTTATGTTATTTGTTCTATTGTGTTGGAGGGACTAGGAGAATGCTAAGAACACTTTGTATTAAAACGATGTCCACTCTCTGGTGGGTTCGTGTCGGTATATTGTTTCTAACATTGCTTCCATGTAGAGTTAGGGTAAGGTTATTAATCAAAGTGGGCTGTACTCCTACAAGCTTAAACAGACACAGGAACAGATAGGCAACAGAAAAACTATGGATGCTTTCACTTGGATTCATATTGCTCCACGTTTGCTTACGTTATGAAACATTTTAGAATATCTTTTTCTCAGAAATGTATCTCCTATTTTGAAACATGATTTCAAAGTACAGTACATGTTAAATAGACATATGATACCAGCAACAAATATGTATTTAAAATTGGCAAGTTTGGTCCAGTCTTCTACGACCTCTGCAACATTTCTTGGTTTGGAAGTCCCATATCATCTGGGGTTCACCATTGACGTTGCTGTCTAGAACTTTATTACCTTGGATTTCTTTCACTATGGTGCTAAACTCAGTGTGTTGCCAGTTCTCATCAGGAAATGCAGTCACCCTGCAATGGTGTCATCATCTTGTTATTAGGATGAACCACCTTGAATCTGGAACTTCAAATTCCGTGGAACTCAGTGGATTCAATTCACTGGATTAATCATATATACTATCTCATTTTATCGGGATATGCTAAACTTCGACAGCTATTGCCCTATAATATAGAAATGATAATATGAAAAAGTGTGGTAATTTCAAAGATCTAATGGCAGAAAGACATACCGTATGCAGAAGTAATGTCAAAAACGCTTTTTTGTAACAGGATATTTGTTTGCCTTGTTATTGGACTTCTACGAGTCGATTCCACTCCTCATTCATTGTATATATTGGTTGTTAATAGACTATGGAAAGGTTTTTTTTTCTATGAACAGTTCGACTCACGTGTAAACAAATCACACTTCTTCCTATAAGAACTGGCACACAGAAATACCTGACACAAGAGAGGAATGATTAGCCCCGGTTAAATAAATACATGACGCTATTATTATGCGTGCATTGCTGTAAAAACAAACTATGCCAAGGTTTATGGTTAGCATTTGTTCAAACTCTCAGTTCGCAGTCCGATTTTTTTTTTCTATTCGTGCCCGATGGTAAAATGTGGCATTGTTTTCAACATATAGTCTTCACAGCAGTATCCGGTCCATTGTGGTTTCCACAGTACCAGTCTGATATTGCCAGTACATAAGCGTTTAGCGTATGCAATCTACTTCAGCAGTGATGCAAATATAGCAGAGAAGTTTTTTTTATGATTGTGGAAAGGGCTTGGTAGGGTGTATTCCATTATTCGCTCAATAACGACATAATCTTATCTGAGTAACAAAACGAAAACCAAAGTGACAGTTACCGCCAAACAATTGACGCTCGAGCAATCACACAGTCATCTGAGCTCTGCAAGATGGAGGACCCAACGCAGCCTCGTCGTGTACATGTGGCAATCGTGGAAAGGGTTAACATCAGCTTGCTATATCATTACTGATGGCCAACTTTATCTCCTTGTCTGCATGGAGAGCAGAAGATCAGTCGTTTGAGACAAAATATAATACGGGCTATTAGCCTTTGCAGCGGTCGATATTAAAGAGGTAGAGAAGAATAAATGGGTTCGGTGTAGGTATATTGTGTCTGAGTGAGGAATCCATGAAGAAAATACAAAATGCTATCTCAGTTGGCTAGCATCATTTACTCAGCCAATCGCGTGCCGAACATACCTAAAGAAGGAGACTGAGGTTCTCATAAACTGATATCGTGCCATCTGGGTTATTGTAACAATAATCTTAATTAATTACTGAAGGTGTAAATATAAGACTGCACAATCCGATATACATAGTTAAATACTTTCAGCATTCCTCGAAATAACAGTCTACTTTCTAACCTCAATAGTTTATTTTACGATGAGGCACAACAAAACCACAATTGCATTCAATGGAGAATGACGAAGTGTTCAATTTTTCACTGATGCACTGTGTCATGATTTCAATCCCTAGTATCCAACTCCATTGTATTCCTAGGGTGAAGTGAAGCATTTCTATACGTGACGTGACACAGTTGAAATAGTAGTAGGTCACTTTATGCAAGACAGTAACATATGAAAATGTTATCAATATATAATCCTAACAGCAAGGGTTCTTCGCTTCTTGTTTAGGCAGTACCAATCTGATGTTATCAACAGATGTCTGTGTGGCAATGCGCTCTACAATGGTGAATCTGATTGTATACAATCGTGCAATCAACAAACCTCCAAGTATGTACGTGTGTCATGTTGTTTCACCAGATTGTTGCACTATAACAACTCAGTATGGTGAATGTAGACACAGATATATCGCTATCTTCATCTCCAGGAGGCGGGCGAAGTTGCGGGCGCAGTTGCGAAAGGTATTCAAGGTATTGCCGGGTAAGTTAAGAACATTAAACGGCTACGTTCAGGTGCACTGCAGGTTGAGTGAAACGGCAGCAGTCAATCAATTTGATGAGCATAGAATCGTTTGTTGGAATTCCTGTTACCGTATCTGCTCATAAGACGTTAAACACGAGCAAAGGAATCATCAGAGACCGTGATCGGTTGTCTGACATGACAGAACTTGACATCATGACTGAAATGAAAGATCAAGGTGTGCTCGACGTCAAACGCTTTTCAGTCCGCAAAAACAATGAAAGTGTTCCAACCAATACTTATCTGTTCTCCTTTTCATCTCCGACAGCTCCAAAATCATTGAAGGCTGGTTACTGCAACATCAAGGTTGACGTGTACATTCCGAACCCGCTCAGGTGTTTTAAATGTCAGACGTACGGCCATGGTGTAAATACTTGTACATTGTCCGTTGTGTGTGCCCACTGTGGTGAGAAGACACACACAACGGAAGATTGTACCAGTGATTTTAAAAAATGCACCAACTGCTCAGGCGACCATTCCTCATTTTCTAAACAATGTCCTCTTTGGAAAGAACAAATGGAAATAAATAGAATCAAATTCACTCAAAATATCTCTTTTTCTGGGGCCAAAAATATAGTAAAAAGATCTGATCTTCCAGAAAGCTATGCTGCAGTAGCAAAAACAACATTGGAGTCACGCTCTAAAATAACAAAATCATCCACAGGCTTTTGTACCCTGCTATATCATCACAGACTGAGGAACCACTCCCTAGTAGCTCAAAGTCGTCTTCTGATCACAAATCATCATCATCTCAGTCACATTCAAGGTCTCAATCAACATCTGATAGTCAACAAACGGTGAAAAGTAAACCAAAGCCAAAGCCTGATGCTTTAAAAGAACACAGTAGCAGAGCTCCTAAGGGGTCACAAAATAAAATTCAATTGTACAATAAATTTGGGTCTCTTGAAGATATGGACGTTTCTGAACACGTCCATTCTAGGGCACATAGCTTGTCGCCCTCCAAAAGAGTGCGGGGTAGATCCCCAATAAATCCCCCCGAAGGATAGTTTATTCCAGTAATATTGTACAGTGGAACTGCAGAGGATTGAGGACAAATTTACATGAATTACAGCTATTAGTCCAAGATTTCACACCTTCAGCGTTATGTCTCCAAGAGACATATTTAAAACAAACTGATACATTTGACCTTCGTCATTTTAATGCATATCATTGTTTTTCACCTCCGGGTGATAGGGCCACTGGCGGATCATCCATTCTAGTCAAACAAAACGTTATTCAAAGCCCTGTTTCACTTAATACAGTATGCAGGCTGTTGCAGTGAGAATTACTTTACATGTAGCGTTTACGCTATGCTCTCTTTATATTTCACCATCTTCGGCTTTTGCCAAAACCGATCTTCAAGCTCTATATGATCAGCTCCCGAAGCCCTGTATTATAATGGGAGATTTAAATGGGCACAACCCACTCTGGGGTAGTATAAATACAAACACTACAGGTAAATTGTTGGAGGACTTTTGTTCTGACAATGACTTATGTATTTATAATGAGGGTGGCACCCGTGGCGAGCCACCTCCTCGTGGTGGGTGCTGGGTAATGCTAAGAGCTCGCCGACACCCCCGTAGTGGACCCGGGGGGATATTTGGTCCACCAACCCGTTTGCCGTGGGTTGCGTCCCTGTGTCGGCGAAGGAGGGGATCCTGGTGGTTGAGGGCAATAGGGACCTGTAACCGTGTTCCTGTTGCTCAATACACCACTTTGGCCCTGACTTCGCCTAGACGGGTGGTCGAATGGGCCCGGTTCGACCAATCGGCTGGTCATGCCAAGCCCTGTGCATGGATTATACTTATATTTATTATTGCACAAATATCATTTGGAATTGGTGTACTTTGGTCTTGGCGTTATTGTGTAAAATATTTGTAATTTGAAATATGTTGTTCTGAACTTTGCCTAGAGTCCTATGCCAGAAGGCGGTGGCTCATGGGCCAATCTGGTGGAATTATTAATCTTTTGATTCTTCTGCTGGAGTATATCATTCGAGTATCCTTGGTGCTGCACGCTGGAGGCCCGCTTGCTTTAGCATTGTCCTTGTGATACTCCGTGGTGGGTGGGGAGCTCGGATGACGAACCAATATACCAGTAATCATGGATTACCAAACTCCTAACAAAAAAACCAAACGTCAATTGGAAAATGACGATCAGCATCGACCCTCTGTACAAATTGATCACTGGCCACGTTTTTTGATTATTGAAACACTTGACAAGACTCCTTTGAAATTAAATCCCTTTGCAATTTCAAAAGGCATCTCTGGCATTGCAGGTGAGGTGAAAGATATCAAACGTTTGCGATCAGGTTCACTGCTGATTGAATGTAGCAGAAAACAACAAGCTACCAACCTGTTATCAACTGATATGTTTGTCGGAGTCCCGGTAGTAGTTTCTGCCCACAGAACACTGAATACAAGCAAAGGTATAGTTCGAGACCGTGAGCGTCTTCTAGCAGACATGACTGAGCTCGATATAATGTCCGAGATGAAAGATCAAGGAGTATCTTTCGTCAAACGTTTTACAACACGGAGAAATAATGAGACTGTCCAAACCAATACATATTTGTTTTCATTTTCAGCTCCAACACCTCCAAAGTCAATCAAAGCAGGTTACTGCAATCTCAATGTTGACATATATATTCCAAATCCCCTGCGCTGCTTTAAGTGTCAAAAGTATGGACATGGTGTTAATACTTGCACATTGTCTGTTACATGTGCTCACTGTGCTGAGAATACACATGTAACCGAAGATTGTGACAGTATTCAAAAAAAATGTGCAAACTGTTCAGGAAATCATTCATCATTTTCGAAAGAATGTCCCATCTGGAAAAAGCAAATGGAAATTAATAAAGTCAAATTCTCCAGGAATGTCAGTTTTGCTGAAGCAAGAAAGATTGTACAATCTACTGAGCGCACTGAAACGTACGCCTCTGTCACAAAAACATCTGAAACCTTATCAAAAGGAACAACTACGCCAGTACTAACTTCGTCAAGTTCATGTCAGACTGACCTCACATGGGTACATTCAGATATTCCTGAGTCTATCTCACCTGATCTTCCACAGTCTATCTCAGAACAGTCTACTCAGACAGATACAGCTCAGTCTACGCAAAAGACTATAACTCCTTCGACTACAACTCCTTCACAGTCTGACAGACATGATAAACAAACTGTAAAATCGAAATTCAAGACAAGGCCAGAAACTTCGAAATCAAATCGAGCACCAAAGGGGTCAGATAATAAAATCAAATTGTTTAACAAGTTTGGATCACTTGAGGAAATGGATGTATCGGATCACATCCATCCCAGGGCACATAGCTTGTCGCCCTCCAAAAGAGTGCGGGGTAGATCCCCAATAAATCCCCCCAAAAGATAGTTTATTCCACTAATATTGTACAGTGGAACTGTAGAGGACTGAGGACTAATTTACATGAATTACAGCTATTAGTCCAGGATTTTACACCTTCAGCGATATGTCTCCAAGAGACATATTTAAAACAAACAGATACATTTAATTTTCGTCATTTTAATTCATATCATTGTTTTTCACCTCCGGGTGATCGGGCCACTGGCGGATCATCCATTCTAGTCAAACAAAACGTTATTCAAAGCCCTATTTCACTTAATACTAATATGCAGGCTGTTGCAGTGAGAATTACGTTACATGTAGCGTTTACGCTATGCTCTCTTTATATTTCGCCATCTTCGACGTTTGCCAGAACTGATCTTCAAGCTCTATATGATCAGCTCCCGAAGCCCTGTATTATAATGGGAGATTTAAATGGGCACAACCCACTCTGGGGTAGTGTAACTACAAACACTACAGGGAAATTGTTGGAGGACTTTTGTTCTGACAATGATTTATGTATTTATAATGATTGTTCCAACACATATTTACACCCTGGTACAGGGACCTATTCTGCTCTTGACTTATCATTGACAACTTCAGAACTACTAAATGAATTCGAATGGTCAGTCCACGATGACCTGTGTGGAAGTGACCATTTTCCTACTATGTTAAAAGCTGTAACTCCATCCGATGTTCCTCCATCATCAAGACGAAATTTTAGAAAGGCTAACTGGGCTTTATATCAAACACTGTGTGCTGAAAAACTTAAACCTGAACGTTTTATTGACGTTCCCGATGCTATTAAATGCTTTTCTGATGAACTGAATTCCATAGCTGATGAGTGTATACCAAACTCCTCTGTAGTTCCACACATAAGAAAACCATGGTTCAACGATGAGTGCAAACAAGCTAGGAAGGCAAGGAAAAAGGCAGAACATTATTTCCGTCGCCATCCTATGGTGCATAATTTAAATAAATTTAAAATTTTAAATGCTAAAGCACGGCGTACCTTTAAACAGAACAAACGCCAATCTTGGCAAAATTATGTGTCCAAAATAAATTCTCGGACACCCATGTCCAAGGTATGGAACATGGTCCAGAAAATTAAGGGTAAAGGCACTAAATCTACTGTCCATCATCTTAAACATGGCGATCAATTACTTACTGATAAATCAGATATTGCTAATAAACTGGGCGAAACTCTTGCTAAACATTCTTCCTCTTCTAATTATGTACCTAAATTTCAGCAATATCAAAAACAACAAGAAAAGAAAACTATTAATTTCAATTCTGATAACGGGGAAGATTATAACGAAACGTTTTCTATTCATGAACTCCATACTGCTCTTGATCAAGCTCATGACACTGCTACAGGAGCTGATAACATACATTATCAACTCCTAAAGCATTTACCAGAATCCTGTTTAGAGACGCTCTTAGCAATATTTGATGATATTTGGACTTCCGGGAAATTTCCTTCTTCTTGGCGTGATGCCATAGTAGTACCAATACCTAAACCTGGACGTGATCATACGGATCCATCCAATTATCGTCCGATTTCATTAACTAGCTGTGTTTGCAAGACCATGGAACGCATGATAAATAATCGACTTGTTTGGTACTTGGAAACAAATAGCCTTATAACAGATATACAGTGTGGTTTCCGGAAAAACAGGAGTACTGTCGATCACTTAGTGCGTTTAGAATCATTTGTTAAAAACGCACTGATAAATAAACAACATGCTGTGTCTGTCTTTTTTGATCTTGAGAAGGCATATGACACCACTTGGAAATATGGCATTTTAAGAGATTTACATGATTTCGGGTTGCGAGGTCGTTTGCCTGAATTTATAGCCAAATTTTTAAATAACAGACAATTCCAGGTCCGTGTGGGTTCAACCCTGTCTGATCATTACAATCAGGATCAGGGTGTTCCACAAGGCAGTATTTTGTCTGTTACTCTTTTTAGCATCAAGATCAACAGTTTATCGAAAGTTTTACATGATTCAATTGATGGATCGTTATTTGTGGATGATTTTAATATTTCTTGTCGTGGTAAAAATATGCATACCATTGAGCGGCAATTGCAGTTGTGTTTAAACAAGATAAATAAATGGTGTCTTGAAAACGGCTTTAAATTTTCTAAATCAAAAACGAACTGCATACATTTTTGTCGTAAATACAAACCACATAAAGACCCTGAACTATCTCTAGATGGGGCGCCCATTAAAGTTGTGAAGGAAGCCAAGTTCTTGGGTCTTATCTTTGATTCACATTTAACCTTTTTACCACATATTAAATCACTTAAAACTAAATGCCTGAAAGCACTTGACTTGTTGAAAGTGGTTTCAAATTCAAAATGGGGAGGGGATCAAGCTACCCTTCTCCATCTCTATCGATCACTCGTTCGTTCCAAACTCGATTATGGCTCAATCGTCTATGGTGGAGCCTGCAAAAGCAATCTTAAACTTCTTGATTCTGTCCATCATCGAGGTCTAAGACTTTGTCTTGGGTCTTTCCGAACTTCACCTATTGACAGTCTTTACGTTGAAGCCGACGAACCATCTCTTGGACAACGTCGTATAAAATTATCCTTACAATACATTACTAAATTATACTCTAATGATTCTAATCCTGCATACAACTGTGTGTTCAACCCACTTTATGAAGATTTGTATGACAAAAAGTCTTCTCTTGTTCCACCTCTCGGGCACAGAATTAAACCCTTTCTTTCTTCGGCCGGCATTGAGCTGGAAAATATAGCTCCCTCCCGTCTCCTTTCTTCTCCTCCTTGGCAATTGGTTAGGCCACAAGTCGACCTCACATTAACTTCTTTTAAAAAATCAGAAACTAATGAATTACAATATAAACAAGAATGTAATCAATTAAAAACTAAATATAGCAATTACAAACCCTTATTTACAGATGGATCCAAGGACGGTGGCGCAGTGGCTTGTGCCACTGTCATTGGATCCAGAACTATATCTTCTAGAATTCCAGATAACAGCTCTATTTTTACTGCAGAAGCAAACGCCATATTAACAGCTCTCAGATATATTCAAAGACACCCTAAACGTAAACAATATATAATCTATTCCGACTCTCTTTCTTGCCTTCAGGCTATTAAAAATATTTCTTGTAAACATCCACTTTTAATAGAAATTATTGAATTGTATAATGATCTTGCTACTGGCCAATACGACATCGTCTTTTGTTGGTTACCCAGCCACGTAGGCATTTCAGGGAATACACTGGCTGATCTTGCTGCCAAGGCGGCACTCAACAAATCTGTGACTCCACTTCTTATTCCATATTCAGATTATAAAGCTACAATTAGATCTTATATCCGTGATCTGATGCAGAAGAAGTGGGACACTCAAGTAGGTATCAATAAATTACATGAGATAAAACCGTATATTGGTTACACCTACTTGGGTTGTCAGTCCAGATTTGAGGAGGTCATTATGCGACGATGTCGTATTGGCCATACGCGGTATACACATGAGTACTTGTTAAAAGGTGAGGATCCTCCGTTTTGTATCCCTTGTGGTGAAAGAATCACAGTCAAGCATGTTTTGCTTGACTGTGTTGAATATTTCATCACAAGGGATAACTATTTTACATCACGAAGTATGAAGGATCTTTTTAGTAATGTTAGTTGTCATTTAATCATTGCATTTTTAAAAGAATTAGATCTGTTTCAGAACTTGTAAATAGATAAATATTTTATGATTGGAAGTTGAATCAGCAGATAACATTGTTAATGGCTGTATCCTCGAAGGGGGTTGAAGTACCGTAAAATTATTGTCCTCCTGAGAGGGTACGTAAGTCCCAAAACATTTGGAATCAGATTTAATCTTCCACATTTTTAGCTGTAGTATATGTGTCATCGTAATTTTTGGCTAATCTTGCACACAGTCGCCAGCAGCTGAGGGATGGTGTAAATCCAGCTAGGGACCATGCAGGTAGCAGAGGTACTGTAAGTCCCCATGGCCCCTAGTATGGTGATCTACCCTCTGTTGTTGGCGATCTACGGCCTGTTTTTATAATGTACTGTCCCAATAATGATACTATTATTTTTTAAGTTTCCACACTAGTTTTAATAATAACTGTGACAATCTAGTGGTTTTACTGTCCTTCGTCGACAGGTTCTTCATAATATGCATATATATTCTTTTTGTCACGTATGTTCTCGTCACGATATGGCTGCAATATTGCCGATGTGACGTTAAATTTTAACTCACTCACTATAATGATGGTTCCAACACATATTTACACCCTGGTACAGGGACTTATTCTGCTCTCGACTTGTCATTGACAAATTCCGAACTATTAAATGAATTCGAATGGTCAGTCCACAATGACCTGTGTGGAAGTGACCATTTTCCTACTATATTAAAAGCCGTAACTCCATCTGATGTTCCTCCATCATCAAGACGGAATCTTAAAAAGGCTAACTGGGCTTTATATTAAACACTGTGTGCTGAAAAACTTAAACCCGAACGTTTATTGACGTTCCTGATGCTATTAAATCTTTTTCTCATGAATTGAATTCCATAGCTGATGCGTGTATACCAAATTCCTCTGTAGTTCCACACATAAGAAAACCATGGTTCAACGATGAGTGCAAACAAGTTAGGAAGGCAAGGAAGAAAACTGAACATTATTTCCGTCGCCATCCTATGGTGCATAATTTAAATAAATTTTAAATTTTAAATGCTAAAGCATGGCGTACTTTTAAACAAAACAAACGCCAATCTTGGCAAAATTATGTGTCCAAAATAAATTCTCGGACACCCATGTCCAAAGTGTGGAACATGGTCCAGAAAATCAAAGGCAAAGGTACTAAATCTACTGTCCATCATCTTAAACATGGAGATCAATTGCTTACTGATAAATCAGATATTGCTAATAAACTAGGTGAAACCCTTGCTAAACACTCTTCCTCTTCAAATTATGTACCGAAATTCCAGCAATATCAAAAACAACAAGAAAAGAAAACTATTAATTTCAATTCTGATAATGGGGAGGATTATAATGAAACGTTTTCTATTCATGAACTCCATACTGCACTTGATCAAGCTCATGATACTGCTACAGGAGCTGATAACATACATTATCAACTCCTGAAGCACTTACCGGAATCCTGCCTAGAAACTCTTCTCAATATTTTTGATGATATTTGGACATCGGGTAGCTTTCCTCCGTCATGGCGTGACGCCATAGTAGTACCAATACCTAAACCTGGACGTGACCATACGGATCCGTCCAATTATCGACCTATTTCACTATGTAGCTGTGTTTGCAAGACCATGGAACGCATGATAAATAATCGACTTGTTTGGTACTTGGAAACAAATAATCTTATCACAGATATACAGTGTGGTTTTCGTAAAAACAGAAGTACTGTCGATCACTTAGTGCGTTTAGAATCATTTGTTAAAAACGCACTAATTAATAAACAACATGCTGTGTCTATCTTTTTTTATCTTGAAAAAGCATATGACACAACCTGGAAACATGGTATTTTGAGGGATTTACATGACTTTGGTTTGCGAGGTCGTTTGCCTCAATTTATTGGCAACTTTTTAAATGACAGACAATTCCAAGTCCGTGTCGGTTCTACCCTGTCTGATCATTACAATCAGGATCAGGGTGTTCCACAAGGCAGTATTTTATCTGTCACTCTTTTTAGCATCAAGATCAACAGTTTATCAAAAGTTTTAAACAATTCAATTGATGGATCGCTTTTCGTGGATGATTTTAATATTTCTTGCCGAGGTAAAAATATGCATACTATTGAACGGCAACTGCAGTTGTGTTTAAACAAAATAAATAAATGGTGTCTTGAAACGGCTTCAATTTTTCGAAGTCCAAAACTAATTGTATACATTTTTGCAGAACATATAAGCCACATAAGGACCCAGAACTATCTCTAGATGGCACTCCCATCAAAGTTGTAAAGGAGGCCAAGTTCTTGGGATTAATTTTTGACTCACATTTAACGTTTCTACCACATATCAAATCCCTCAAAACTAAATGCCTGAAGGCACTTGACTTGCTGAAAGTCGTTTCAAATTCTAAATGGGGAGGGGACCAAGCTACCCTCCTGCAACTTTATCGATCACTGATCCGGTCAAAACTTGATTATGGCTCCATTGTATATGGTGGAGCCTGTAAAAGCAATCTGAAACTTTTAGATTCTGTTCACCATCAAGGTCTAAGACTTTGTCTTGGCTCCTTTGGAACTTCACCTGTTGACAGCCTGTACGTTGAGGCCGATGAGCCATCTCTTGAGCAGCGACGTATCAAATTAGCTTTACAGTATGTAACAAAATTATATTCCAGTGAGTCAAACCCTGCATATAACTGTGTTTTCAGTCCTGTTTGTGAGGACTTATACAATATGAAATCTTCGCTTATACCCTCTCTTGGTTTAAGAATTAAACCATTTCTTGCTGCTGCCGGCATTGAGCTGGAAAATATAGCTCCTTCCCGTCTTCTTTCTTCTTCTCCTTGGCAGTTGGTTAGGCCCCACGTGGACCTAACACTGACCACATTTAAAAAATCAGAAACTAATGAATTACAGTATAAACAAGAATATAATGAATTGAAACATAAATATAGCAGTTATAAATCCTTATTTACAGATGGGTCCAAGGACGGTGGCGCAGTAGCTTGTGCCACTGTCATTGGATCCAGAACAATATCTTCTAGATTACCAGACAACAGTTCTATTTTTACCGCTGAGGCTAACGTCATATTAACAGCTCTTAAATATATTCAAAGACGCCATAAACATAAACAATATATAATCTATTCCGGCTCTCTTTCTTGCCTTCAGGCGATTAAAAATCTTTCTTGTAAACATCCACTTTTAATTGAAATTATTGAATTATATAATGATCTTGCTACTGGCCAGTACGACATCGTCTTCTGTTGGTTACCCAGCCACGTTGGCATTTCCGGTAACGCAATGGCCGATCTTGCTGCTAAGGCAGCACTCAACAAATCTGTGACACCACTTCGTATTCCTTATTCTGACTACAAAGCTAGTATTAGAGCTTACACTCGTGATCTGATGCAGAAGAAGTGGGACACCCAAGTAGGTATAAATAAACTACATGAAATAAAACCCTACATTGGTTATACATACTTGGGTTCTCAGTCCAGATTTGAAGAAGTCATTTTGCGACGATGTCGTATTGGCCATACAGGATACACTCATGCATACCTTTTAAAAGGTGAGGATCCTCCGTTTTGTATCCCTTGTGATGAGAGAGTCACGGTCAAGCATATCCTGCTTGACTGTGTTGAATTCTCCATCATAAGGGATAAGTATTTTTCTGTAAAAACTGTTAAGGATCTTTTTAACACAGTCAGCGCTCATTTAATTATTGGTATTTTAAAGGAAATTGATTTCTTCGTTGAATTTTGAGTAATATGTTCTGTATATAAATGTATTTAATGATTGGTAGTTTAGGTTAGGAACTAGAATTGTTAGTGGCTGTACCCTCAAAGGGGGTTGAAGTATTGTAAAATTATTGTCCTCCTGAGAGGGTACGTAAGTCCAAAAACATTCCATGTAAATTTAAATCTACCAGGTTTTTAATCGTAGTATTCTTGTTGTTTTAATTTTGGCTAGCATATTGTACACTCGCCAGCAGCTGAAGAGATGATGTAAATCCAACTAGGGTCCATGCAGGTAGCAAAGGTACTGTAAGTCCCCATGGTCCTTAGTTTGGTGATCTAACTTCAGTTGTTGGCGATCTATAGCCTGATTTTATAGTGTATTGTCCTAATGGTGATGTTGTTTTTAACTTTCCATGCTAGTTTTAATTCCATTTGTGATATTCTAGTTGTTTTACTGTCCTTCGTTGACAGGTTTTATAGTAGACATATAATTAATTTTGATATTAGATGTTCTCGTCACGATATGGCTGAGATATTGCCGATGTGACGTAAATTTTAACTCACTCACTCAGTTCGGTGCCACAATTCGATGTGCAGAAACCCACGATCCTGAGTTCGAATCCCAGGTTCATCTGTTTATGGAGTTTTGAAGGTCCGTAAACTTGGCTGTTCCCTCGGTGCCTGTTTATATGATAATGTTTATTGCCCATATGGTATTCATGCAAAATGTTAATAGTTCCAGTGAATTTTGTAGTTACTGTACATGTATCCGTACAGCAGACAATGAGGTTTAAGATCCGTATTGTATGTTTTTCATTCCCTGTATTCAAAATGAGATTCAAAGATAAATGCGGGAAAAAAATAAATATCACACAAAACAATTGTAACAAAATACCCGCTTTCACTTGAATTGATACCGGTCCTCTTGATTTGATGTTACTTGAAATTATTTGATTTTACCATATAAGTAACACTGAGTGATTTGTTTTTGGAGTGAAATGTGATTGTGCTGCTGTTCATGGGTTACATTTTGTTCAACCATTGTAGACAAAAACAACATTTTTGTGATTCATTTCTTCTCAAATGAAAACTTCACAAAGTAGTCATAGGTTTTTCAACTGCACCTACACAAAACATCAAACTACAAACACACTACATCATATTTGATTTAGAAACGATTCCATGCAAGTACACAGTCGAACGCCCATGAGAATGTATCTGTTATTTTACTGCACATGTCATATATGTGTGTTTACTTTTCTGCAATACCCATGGGTCAGTGAAGTCTTTACAAGTTCAAGAAATAATAAATTGTATCTAGTGCATCTCACATTCACCAAATTCTCTTGACTGTGGTTGAAGCACGAAAGAACCTTTATGTACACACCCTTAACTAAGTTGAAAACACGGAGTATATTGTACAGAACACACCACAACTACTCACTTTCCTGCAGCAGAGAAAAATATGCGTTAATTGTCTAAATATCAAGAAAAAATGGCTGTTTTACACATGGCTATATAACATGAAAACTATCCATGTTTTTCTTCCGGATTGTGACATGAATCAATTTAGACTTTTCTTGAAAGTACATTGAACGAACCTTGCTTCACTTTACTGGCCAGGGTATCCAGTACTACCTACATCGCATGGGTAGTCATGGCTTCAGATGTCGACACCAGCTATTGAAAAGTACGTTGGTAGATGTACCAGTATGGTAAGGACTTGATGCTAGTCACCGTGTAAAGGTATTGTAACTGGATTCAGTACAAGGAATGTGGACAGACATCAGGTATCATGGATACAGAAAAGAGACGCAGTGACAATCGTTTGGTCTGTAAGTGAACACAGTTAAATCATCTTTCAGGGACGTTCAGCTTCATTTACCATTTCTCAGTTTGAGGAAATTCAATCGTTTGGGATTGGTGTATAACAGAACTTGAAAAATGGAGACATTTGTCCATGATAGAAATGCGATAACTATAAATAAATAAATATATATATTAGAGTGCCTGTACAGTGTTTGTTTATTGCAGTTACAATCTGCCGACGCTATAAATCTAGTTACTGGTCTGTAATATCTTTCTTCATAGCCCGTCATTTTTTATAACATGAATTCATATATGTTATACAGGAAATTTCATGTGTGCCAAACTAATGGCAATGCTGTATTTGAGTCAGAAGCAGTGCTTTGTTCACTGACTTCACTGTTATATTATTTAAGGTTTTATTCGTTATCAACACGAATCATAGTGACAGCTGTTTCACCTCACTAAACGTGTAGTGACAAGTTTACTTTGTGGATATCCCTGTGAAATTATACAGCAAAGGCGGGTTTGATACAACCAGTTCTTCGTTTCACAAGGGTGGGTTGTCCCCTTCATCACATTTTTTATGAACTGAAGAAACATTCACTTATCCAATATATATACTGATGGACAAAAGAAACTTTCTGTCGCAAAAGCTTTCATAACATTAACATGAAAAATATAGTCAAATGAAAAATGTGCTAAGTTCTTGCCTTTAATAAGATTTCGATTCGACCAACGGCAACGTTCATAAACATCTCTTGACAACGAAAACAGTAAAATGCACATGTTTTGCTAGTAAGGGTAAAATGGACACGCGTGCATTGTATAAAACCATCTTTCAGACTAAAGAGCAAATCCTTCTACGGCAGAAAGCTATTTTACAATGCCAAGGTTAACTGGAGCAGAGCGAGAAAGGGCCATCAGAATGCTGTACATCGGCGCTGCAACGGGTCACGTTGCAAGAACCTTCACCTGACCGTCTTGACTTTCAGGGACTTTCGTCAGCGTTACTAGGGAGAACATGCTGGGAAGACCTCAGACAGGTCCCACAGAGGCAGACACAAGGTGGCAACTGCCCAGGGACGCTGCGCCCGAGGACGTTACACCTTACAAACCACTTCCTGACGGTAACGTTATCGGCGTCAACAACACTCCGTCAAGCAATGAGTCGATGGACAGTGTCAAGAAGACAACTGGCCCATGGCATTAGGGCCCACCGAGCATATCGAGGAATGGTGCTGACAGACAGACAGACATCGTTGCTCTTGTCGTCCAGAACTTCTGGCGTGTTGTCCATCGTGCACTTATGGGACACCTTCATAGAGACAGAATCGATCAGTTACGGTATAGCAAATGCCTCAAGCCCTTGTCGAAAACTGGAGGCGTATCCCACCTGACGTCATCAGACGCCTCACTTCCGTCAGAATACGTGTATTTGCATATTCTAGCCAGAGGTGGGCATACTCGCTATTAGAGGCTCCTCACGCGTCGCTGTGTTTCTCGAATGGAGCCACTGATAGTGAATTCTCTACCTTGTCCCCATGTCGACCATAACCTGTTCAATAAGTTATTGTCCTGTTAATTAAAAGCGTTTGTGCTTAGCACGCGCCTATGTCATTGTTTCACAAATTGTAACTTGCAAACTTCGCTGTTGTTTTAGTGAGACTAACTTGAACGGGGAGAAAGTTCTTTTGCCTGTCGGTATAGACAAGCAAATAATATCAGTAATGTTAAGACTCTAAAGATAACTATAATTAATCAGGGCTATCAATTGATAATTCCAAATAGCTTCTAATGTGATAATTTACAAACTTGAAAGTGTGCAAAAAATAAAACAATTTACAATGTAATCAATCAACAGAGGATGTAGTCTAGTTCAATGATTCCACAAGACGTAATATGTTCACAAAACATAAGAATGATATAAAGCGTTTGATGTGACAGTTCTTCAAAACTGCCATTGTGATAATTCCACAAAAGTTCCGATGTAATCATTCCTCAAAACATCCATTTTCATAACTCCGCAACATTTCCCCAACGTTACCGGTGTAAGTCACACTAATTTACCGGTGTGATAATTCTGCACCTGGAACTACAATCGTTAGATTTTATCAAGTTTCCTTTGCCATTTCGATAAAGTGAAACGATTCCTTCCTAATTCTGTTCCAGAATCTTCGTTTCTGAAAGGGAAAATGTTGTTTATGGCCATCACTATTGCCTCATAAATTGTTATCGTGGAAGAAAGGTTCAATGTTTGTTATCGTGTGAAACAATTACCGAGAATGTGCACACACCTGACAGACAAACGCAGGATGGTGTATACACAAACTCATCTCCCATCTCCTGTTAACCTTTTGTATTTTAGGGAGAGACTGAGGTGAACTTTTCGCGGCCGAGAGGTATGTAGGAATTAGCTCCGAAAATTTACGTTTAAAGAAGCAGGTATGTTATTTCACGTCAGTGATACTTTCAAAATAAATCAGAAACTTAGTATTAACCTGTTGTTGTTTTTTTCTTTGATTGTTCTTTTTGAAACAGTATATGCATATACTGTTGAGATTGATTCGGGGAACATGGCACTGCTAACATGGTATAGCATTGTGTGTAACCTTCATGTATATGTCATAGGTTTTTTCTAGATTACTGCACTGTAACAACTGGTAAGGTCAAAGTAGGCAGAGACATATCAAGATTTATATCAGACAAATCTCCAATCCAAATCTCCAAAGGATCAGACAATCAAAGAGGAGTACTGTGGTCTGCTGCCAAGACCGCCAGATTAATGTGTTTATATCCCTGTACATTACTCTTACTGACCACAAAACTGCCTTCCTACATATAATGGCATGAAGACTATTCGCATGTTTTCGTAAAGAGATTGTGCTTTTGACAGAATCTTCTGGGGAAAGTTCGCATGGATTCTTGTCGCTTGAACTCAAGGCGTTTTCTTCATGTCTCCAACTTTTCTGTAATTTGAATGGAGCTGAATAAATCCACGGTGGATTAAATAAACAGAAAAAGCCTGGAGAACGTACAAATGAAGACTGAATGTGTGGAAATTAACCAAATATGTCCATCCAAGAAAAGTATAAGAAGTAGAAAATGAAACAAAAACTCGACAGGTATGTAAGGGAGTGTACATAACGCAAGCATATTTAAATCTTATACCCCCTCCTTGTGTCAATTGCTTTGTTATGCACGAACGTTTATTCCATGATGAAGATCATCTTTTAAAAAGTAATTCAGCGCTGAACGGTGATGCTAACCGCCTAACATCGCGCAAGCCGTCACCGAGCTCTGCAAGACGGAGGACCCAGTACAGCCGAAATCTGGAGTATCTGGCACTCCATAAATGCACCTGTCAGCATGCCCGTAAAGAAAAATCCGTGGTTATTTGATAAGCAGACAATACTTGTGAAACATGAGTAAACTGCAGCTGAAGAGCCGATAAGAAAAGTTTCCGTACAATCTAGAAAACACCTTTAAACTCTAAAGGAAAGGGTTAATACCAATGTGCAATATCATGACTGATGGCCAACAACTTTATGTTCTTGTGGATAGCGGATCTGTCTTGAGAGCAGAAGATCAGTCGTTTGAGACAAAGTGCAGTTCGTGATATTACCCTGTGCAGCGCTCGATATTGAAGAGATAAAAAGGACCATTGGGTTCAGTGTGGGTATATTGAGTCTGATTAGGGAATCGATGTCAAAAATACAGAATGTCTAGCACCACTCACTCTGCTCATCGCGTGCCCAACTCATTTAAAGGAGACTGATGCTTGTGAATATTGTCGGCTGGGTTATTGTAAGGCTAATCAATCACCGAAGGTGCAAATATGGTGGCGTCTGTAGCAGTGGTAGCAGAAAAGCAGAAGTAGTATTATACTTACCACCACAGTAGTAGTAGTAGTAGTAGTAGTAGTCGTAGCAGCAGTAGTAGTAGTAGCAGTAGCAGCAGCAGCAGTAATAGTAGTAGTAGTGGTGATAGTCGTAGCAGTAGTAGTAGTAGTAGTAGTAGTCATAGTCGTAGCAGCAGCAGCAGTAGTAGTAGTAGTCATAGTCGTAGCAGTAGTAGTAGTCGTAGCAGCAGCAGCAGCAGCAGTAGTAGTAGCAGCAGCAGCAGTAGTAGTAGTGGTGGTGATAGTCGTAGCAGCAGTAGTAGTAGTAATAGTAGTCGTAGCAGCAGTAGTAGTAGTAGCAGTAGTAGTAGTGGTGATAGTCGTAGTAGTAGTAGTAGTAGTAGTAGTAGCAGCAGCAGCAGGTAAGATTTGATCTTCAGCAACACACGCAAGAGGCAAGAGGTGGTTATCGGAATACAGTGGTCACTTTCCCTGAATTGGTTGATAAATGATATTACATCACAGCTGAGTAGATGGATGCGCATGAGGTCAATACACAATCCAAATTCTATCGTTAACATTCCACCACCGTATACCTGGAATATTGCTATGGGAAACGTTACACAACAGCCAAACAGGGATTGTGAGAAATGGAGAAAGTTAGAAATAAAACAAGTAAAGCTGCATAAAAAAACATCAAAAGTGTCGAGGGCGGTAGGACATTTTTATAATGTTTGACAGAAAAAAAACGACAGACGACAGACGACAGAGCAACACATTTGTATTTATTTATTTTTATGTTTTAATTTTTTAAATATTTTTTTGACTCATAAATGCAGTTTGGAAAGTTTCGCCACGTGTTTGGGGAGTTGTAGATTCAGTCACACTCGTTCTTGCCGATACTCACCCTTATAGTGGACAAATGGATCATCGGGACTCGGCAAAGTAAAAATTATTTTTATAAATGGCCAGAGAAACACATTTCACATTTTTCTAGCCTAACAAAACAGGATGTTCCATTCAAAGATTCAAAGACACACATACTAATGGATCTTACAGCAAATGAGAAATGAACCTTCTAGAGGCAGTCCCTACAGCGTGTTAGTATCTTGAAATGGTTTCAGCATATAATCATATCAACAGAGGCTTGTTGCTTAAGCGATACCAGGCTGATATTACCAGTAGATATCTATGTAGAATGTGCCCTCTACATCAGTGGACTTGATCTAGAGTGATCAAGTCATCAAACCTCACAGCGTATACACGCGTACGTCATGCTGTTTTCGGCAGACTGTTGCACTGCAGCAACTCGTTATGTGGACTTAGACAGAGACACATCAAGATATATATCAGACATATCTCCTTCTTCATCTTCAGTAGACAAGGTAAAACAGCCTATCCTCTGGCGCCTCTGCTTCCAAGGTACGTTTATGTGTAAATATCATGCACTGGACATACAGATTTCGAAAAATACAAAACATCTAGCAGTTTGCCACAAAATGGCAAGAGAACGAAGCACATCGTATATTGGAGAAGTTGGTTTCGTGACAATATTTTGGATAAAAGCGACAAAACCATCTCCAAATCAATAAGACATCTTTCCAAAAGCAGAGTCGATCGTGCAGTTGTAACTACATCTATGTTTCTTTCAGCTGTTATTGCAGCTGTAGGATGTTGTTGTGAACAAACTGTGTCGTAGCCTGACAATCCATTGTTTGTCACCAACGAGAAATGTTTGCATGAATTCCTATTGCAACTCCTTTCAGATGTTTATAATCAACAAACAAAGGGAGCACATTCACTGGGAAATGTATCTGCTTCTTTAATATGAAACCCTGAGGCCATTACTTGTAAATAGTTGGGTAGTTATGGAAATGTGTGACTATTGTTTCAGGGAAAAAAAACATGGCTGTGTCATTGTTCATTGATTACATTTTGTTCCTTTTCGCAGTTCATGTCATCTTGTAGAAAACGTTACAAGCGCGTCTGTAAAAAACACCATGTGAAGAGCTACTTACATATAACGGGACGAAAAACGTTTCTGGCACGCAGTTAACATTTCCTTTGGGAAATATGTTGACGGTTGGGAAATGTCCCTTTTTACTCTGTTTCCACCCGCTCATGGCTTAAACTTCTCTCTGTGACTTGGTCATTCACAATATTATTCACAATTTGATCATAGTCATGCCAAAGAAAAGGATGCAACACGCTTGACTTGGCGACGGACATGATAGAACATGACGGGAGATATAAAAAGTCGATTATCAACAAGGCAGTTAAGTATTTTTAATCATGAGCATCGATTTGTGCAATTGAATACGAAAACAAACATGTTTTACAGTCTCTGAACCGAAACATTTTCCTTCCACCGAGAACTTTCTGCTCTAAACAAAGCACGGTTAGATTTTGCTGAGGTTCTCCAGTCTCACTGGAAGTCCTTATCAATTTAAAGTAATCATATGTTTCTATGAAAATTGTATAAAGACACACAATCTTACCAATGCGACTACTTTGAACGCAATAATTCTGAGGTACTGTGAGAAGTACAATCGTCAGATTGTCTTGTTTCCTTCGCCATTTTATGGATTGAAACCATCCATTCGTTGTTATATTCCAGAAGGTTCTTTTCTGAAAGGGAAAATGTTATTTATGGTCATCACTTTTCCCTCAAAAAGAGAAACTCGTCTGTTATCGTGTGAGGCAATTACCTGGAATGAGCACACACCTGACAGGCACGACAAGTGTTAGCTCCAGGTCGAGGAGATGCAGGATGGTGTATAGACAAATTCATCTGTCATCTCCTGCTAATCTTTTGTATTTCAGTGAGCGACTGAGATGAACACTTCGCAGATGAAGCGGTACACAGCCAGAGGAACTAGTTGGGGGAAGATATGCACAAGATGGAACCGACATAGGTCGGGAGGGCCAGAAAGAGCTCCCTGTTTCTAGATAATTATGTTTACAAAATATATGATACACTTCAGGTTACAGAGATAAGACTTTATTACTTAAAGTTTTAATTCATAATTGTGTATACCAAAGGCGATGTGAGATTGGTGAAGCTAATGCAGGATATCATGGAAAATCTGCATCTTCATCTCCAGAAGGAAAGGTAAGATGGCCTTTCCTCCGGACCACCAGCTGCCAAGATCCCTTGTCTAATGTGTTTATATCCATGTACATTACGCCAGCCGAACACTCAGATTGTTGAAACCCCCTATCTCGCTATATGCCACGAGACGGCACGAGAACGATATGTATTTCTTGATGAAGAGATTGTGTATTGCTAAGAAGTAAGGTTGTTTCTTTCTATAACTTTTCCATAACATTTCAGGAACTATAAATATATGGTGGATTAAATCAGAATAAACTGTCAGACATTCAGGTGAAAAAAGGGTAAAGCAGACGGAAGTTGTAAATACAAATCAAATGTGTTGACATGATATCTTTAATAATGTCCACATTAAAAACCCTTCCAGAAACGTTTCCATTTCATAAATATACTAGGATATTTTAGATGTACTTGAAAGGTAACCTCGATACAAATAACATCAGCTTTAGAGTAGGAGTCGGATGACGCATGTTAGAAATATCGTGACACAGCATAGATATTTTTGACAGTTGTGACTCAAACGTTGTGTAGACATCAACGACTGGAGCTGAAGGAATATTACTCGGCCTTAAGGGAATGTTGACTGTTACACCCCTTTGTCATGCAGTCCCTTGGGGAGTATTTCTGTGAATCTAAATTAACGTTGTATTGATGACAACGATGATGATAATGGTTCCAGGTACCTAAGTAACAGTGATTTAGTCTTTATGGTCCTACATGTGATGACACCGAGTGTTCGAGAAAAGTGCAACACTAACACCAGCCTTAATCAATTACGGAAGATGTACGTATGTTCGAAAATGCATGTGCAGACACACTTCATTAAATATTTTCAATATTGTTGAAAAACTCTTCCTGCATTTTCAATAGGCTTCTATCAGACACCTCAATGTTGTTGTAAAGGCCACAACCTAATTTCATTTTCAGTCGTACACAACCTAATATTCGTAACCACGACTTCATAGTATTTGCTATGCAGCACGAAGAAGCGATCTGTAAGACACCAAAAACCTGAGTGGCTGTTTATGCGTAACAACTGACCCAGTCCCCATAGTCATTACCCGGACCCTCATAATAAGAGACACCCTAAGCTACTAATTTCTTGAACATATACCAATCTGTCGTCGGTAACAACCCTTCCAAAATGCACCTGTTCAAAAGCGCAGTTAGCAGGTTTCTAACAATATTACCGTGGCTGCCTTGCACTGTCTTCTATCAGTGCTCAACCCCAGACGTCTTCTAGTGATGCCTGTCCAACGTATATTGCACATATATTGAGACGAGAAAGAAGTTTTAATACAATCCAGAAACATTGAAGATAAGGGATAAACACTTTTGAAATATCATCAAGGTTGACTGCCACTCACTTCTAGTGAATAGAGCGTCTGCCTTATAGATCAGATCGATCGATGGTCTGATCCCAAAAGAAGAGCATGAAGCCAGGGTTGTCCTCCACATCACAGAGAAATAAGGACAGGGGATGGTGTCGATATGTTGTATCTGAGTGGAGCATCTGCCTGAAACTGGTGTATCTTAGTGGGCTTACATTAGTACAGGAAGATAAGCTTACACATAGACAGAGAGAAAGGAATACACACATGCAACATACTGGGTTTCACGTATTTTTACCTCACCCTACTCATTTCACCTACTGTATCTCACCTCACTTCACTACTGATTCAATCACTCGATACTTTGGATGCCGTTGGCTTGCTAACCTCACCCTGCCCCATCACCTTACCTCTTATCACATTATATCACACTGCATCACATCACATACCATCACACCACATCGTATCACATCACATACCATCACACCACATCGTATCACATCACATACCATCACACCACATCGTATCACATCACATACCATCACACCACATCGTATCACATCACATACCATCACACCGCATCGTATCACATCACATACCATCACACCACATCGTATCACATCACATACCATCACACCACATCGTATCACATCACATACCATTACACCACATCGTATCACATCACATACCATCACACCACATCGTATCACATCACATACCATCACATCACATCGTATCACATCACATACCATCACATCACATCGTATCACATCACATACCATCACACCACATCGTATCACATCACATACCATCACACCACATCGTATCACATCACATACCATCACACCACATCGTATCACATCACATACCATCACACCACATCGTATCACATCACATACCATCACATCACATCGTATCACATCACATACCATCACACCGTATCGTATCACATCACATACCATCACACCACATCGTATCACATCACATACCATCACACCACATCGTATCACATCACGATGCCATTTAGAAAGTGGTCAAATGCAACATTTGTCATATTTTGGATTTCACTTTCTTAGTAAAGTAAAAATTCTAGTACTTTTTAGCGGGCTATGCGACTGACTTTGTGTGCTTGACTCAGAAGGTGAGGGTTTCGAATCCCGGATGGGACTCAACAACAACAAAAAAAGTACTATAATTTGTACTTTACTAAGAATGTGAAATCCCAAATATCACATATGTTTCATGCTTCACATACCATGTTGAAATGCTCAAACGCTAATATCAATAGTCTTATTTATTACGCACAGCAAAGCTATCTTGAGCCAAAGTCTCACAGAATAGACGAATCATGCCTGTAGAAGCCTTTCATTTCTCATTGATGCCCCGTGCGATGATCTTCAGCCTAAGTGAGTATACAGGACTTAATGTTTTCAGTAGATAACATGTCAAGGAACGGGTCTAGATATCTCATAAACTGACAATGACAATGAACTTTTGGATTTAACTGTTTTCTGGTTCAGCACTTGTTTTGAGACAATTATCAAAGTAAATAAAACATTTTCACATCTCGGGTTCTTAAGAAATAGGAAGAATCTGTCGGGAAAGAATGATAAAAGAAGTCTCATAGTTGAACATGTTCGTAAAATAAATATTAGGTAAGGGAAGTGTCGTACAGGCTTTCATTTGAATTGATGATGTGGGTGTTCTAAATATTTATGACCAAAATGTATTTTAAAATAAGTATGAAGCGCTATCAATATAATGAAAGCAAACGTATGTTACCACTTGATCACTAGGTTTTACAACTTCGATTTACGTCACAAGGAGTTCATCCAGTAAGACTCACGTCATACGTTCAAGCGATAAATATTTAAAAACTAAAATATGGTGTCAGGAACTCATACATTTCACATTTAACGCAGCCATTCACGCAGAAACAATCCTACAGTCATTCATGTAATGTTTCTATCTTTGGCAGTTCCGTACCTTACTTGTCATTATATATGACGTGTCTCTCTTAAAACTGTAACTCTGTGTGAACAAATGTGTAACAATTTCTTACCAAATATATTGCAGATAAGCACCCAAGAGTAAGTGAATGAAATACCGGCATTATTATATTTCGTCACTCTCTCACTAACAAGTACCCTTAAGCGCCATCCTTATCTATTCCCTTAAAATCTATTTGCAGATGCTGTTGTAATTCAAGATTAAAGACAATACAGTTTAAGACTGCCTCAGCAGTTATCAGATACCATGTATTGATTCCACAGCTCATATAATATTCATACCGATTGGTAGGAATGAGTAATGATACTCAATGTACTGTTCTACCAACGTGCAATATAGATTGCACTTCCTTTATAATAGCGTTATAATTAGATTTGGCATACACAACGAGCACATTCACGGAGAAAACAATTAGCCTCAGTTGCATAAAACCCTCCTGTATTACTTGTAATTAGTTCATTTAATAATATAATTGGCTCAGCGTGAATTGTTGCGGGATAAAGGAAAGCGATGTCAAGGTCAATGGTTGAAAATTTGTTAAGGGTGAAAAAATATCCATTTCAAAGGCATTTGTTACAAAACATGTGAAGATCAAATACATTTCTTATTTATTACGGGATATATTCTAAGAAGCGTTACAGACCTCGTAAAGCTCCTTCGTAAAGGCATTTGTCAGTGAAACTCACTCAACCAATCCCGTTTCTTTGTGAATTTTATTTGTAACATAGTTTGCGTTTTCTGTAACACATACTGTACCTTTTACTTGAAAATAAAATGTACGAAATGTGATTTTCTCTGTTGGAACACACATGGAACAATATCTATTTGACTTTTTTAAACATTCAGTGGAATATATCTGCTTCGCTTTCCTACAACACAATTGGGACATTGCAAGACTAAAAAGTCCGGTTTCAATAATGCATTTCGTACTGTTATTGGAAACACTGGTTTGTTGTTTAACAGAACTGGACCTAACAGACCAATGTTCAACAGCATGATTATCGATTTATGCAACAGGGATACGATGCATGCATGTCTGTCCACCCTATCCACTTAGTCGTCTCTCATGACATGCATAACTGTCCACCCTATCCACTTCGTCGTATCTCACGACATCCATATCTGTCCACCCTATCCACTTAGTCGTCTCTCATGACATGCATATCTGTCCACCCTATCCAATTCGTCGTCTCTCATGACATGCATGTCTGTCCACTCTATCCTCTTAGTCGTCTCTCATGACATGCATGTCTGTCCACCCTATCCACTTAGTCGTCTCTCATAACACGCATGTCTGTCCACCCTATCCACTTAGTCGTCTCTCATGACATGCATGTCTGTACACCCTATCCACTTAGTCGTCTCTCATGACATCCATATCTGTCCACCCTATCCACTTAGTTGTCTCTCCTGACATGCATATCTGACAGCCCTATCCACTTAGTCGTCTCTCATGACATGCATGTCTGTCCACCCTCTTCACTAACTCGTTTCTCATAGCATGCATGTCTGTCCACCCTATCCACTTAGTCGTCTCTCATGACATGCATATCTATCCAGCCTATCCACTTAGTCGTCTCTTATGACATGCATATCTGTCCACCCTATCCACGTAGTCGTCTCTCATGACATGCATATCTGTCCACCCTATCCACTTCGTCGTCTCTCATGACATACATCTCTGTCCACCCTATCCACTTAGTCCTCTCTGATGACATGCATGTCTGTCCACTCTACCCACTTAGTCCTCTCTTATGACATCCATGTCTGTCCACCCTATGCATATCTGTCCACCCAATCCACTTAGTCGTCTCTCATGACATGCATGTCTGTCCTCCCTATCCATTTAGTCGTCTCTCATGACATACATGTCTGACCACCCTATCCACTTAGTCGTCTCTCATGACATGCATGTCTTTCCACCCTATCTACTCAGTTGTTTCTCATGACATGCATGTCTGTCCACCCTATTCACTTAGTCGTCTCTCATGACATGCATATCTGTCCACCCTATCCACTTAGTCGTCTCTCGCGACTTGCATGTCTGTCCACCCTATCCACTTAGTCGTCTCTCATGACATGCATATCTGTCCACCCTATCCACTTAGTCGTCTCTCATGACATGCATGAATTGGTGCAGAGCAAATCTAACCTGGAACCCAAATCGATTCGAGCCATACCAATACTGTAACATGAACCAATACTGTAACATAAACCAATACTGTAACATGAACCAATACCTTTTTTCAAATTGCTCCAGTAACATATAAACAAGCATATTCCGCGCAAATGTGTGATACTCGAGACGCCACAGCAACCCATTTATAATGGAAACAAAACAGGATCTATTAGATTCCAGCAGACGTAGGTTTCTTAGCCATAATCGCCATGTCAGTTTTTCCAGTCTATCTCTAAGTACGTCCACGTGTCCATGGCGTCATGGGCATGCAGAGGATCCATGTTGATATTTTAATTTTCTGGAATCAATTAGCATTTTTGTTCTGCTTTACAAAAGAAAGCATATCCTGGCATGAAGCATACAGCCTTCACCAGCCCAGATGGCATCTTCACATATTGCTTGTCTCATGAGCAATAATCAGTAATCGGATAACCATTCTGATGTGAATGATGGCATTACAATATGGTACGTTGAATTAAGAGCAGTTGACATGGACGAAATAACCACCGGAATTGAATTTCGCTCCAACCAAATTCAAAGCAGAATTGTTCGATACTGTAGATTAATGAAAGCATAAGACAAGATCACATGTTGGAAAACACTAACCCCTTTATCTTCTCGGGTCAACAAACATTTGAATTTCGTAACAGAAAAGAACGAAACACAAGAAAAATATATTGCCTTTGAAACACATCGATAAGATAGCCCTTTGTTAAGAAGCCATATGCACAGATAATGCTTGCATTCTGTGATCAAGATGAACATGAGAAAATCGTAAATTTACACCTCAATGCGGACGAGATAATTATCATAATTATGGTCTTTGTTGTTGTTTGATATTGGGGATATAGATTACAGGGAATTTAACAAAAACGATAATACTTAAAGACAGAATTCCACCATTTGACCTTTGAAAGTAGGCCTCAAGTTTGTTACTCAGGAAAACCGTAACGTTTTTGACGTTCAACAAATATTTTCGTGACGTACAATGTTCTTTTTTATAAGGTGTCTTGCTTTACAGTGCATCCTGGACACAAAGCAGGTGGGCTACCGTAGTATATCCTTGACGGGATACGTGTTGATTTCAGGAATATAGCAGTATATCCTACATGCATTTGAAATCAGTAAAATTCAGTCTTATGCGAAATACATGTGGAGTGCATATCCTGCATAGTGTACGTGATGATGCCAAAGATCTAGCAATAAATCCTACATGCAATACGGATCTTCGGCATAGCTGTAGCAGTAGAGTGGAGAGTGAGTGAGAGAGGGACGCGGCAGTGCACTCGTTAATTAATGAGGGTTAACTATAGCAGTATACCCTGTATCCTGTCTGTGACAGAGCTATAGATGAGTATGCTACATGTACTTGGATTCAGTGACTTATATAACGATTATGAAATCTGTAATACGACTCGGACATATCAGTCCTTCACATATCTATGAGGGAGCAATACATGTTGTTCAAGTCTTCAAGTGAAATGATTTGGTTCAAGCAGCATACCAGACACGTAATACGTGTCTTCACAGACAAAGTGAGTGAGTTAATATTTAACGTCACCTCGGCAATATTGCAGCCATATCGTAAAGAGAGTCTTCACGGAGCTAAAGCCAGAACATACTGATGTATTACGCATTAATTACACAGAGCATAAGCTAGTATACCCTAATATAACATGTGTCATTTACAAAGCTTTATCATATCCTAACATAGTACATGTCTGTTATAGAACTAAGCAGTAGGTCCTTTCCCACACGTGTTCTACTACAGAGCTAAAGCACTATCCTAAAGCAATAAAACTTTGCTACACTGCTAAAGCAGTATATTCTTAACATAATCCGAGTCTATGGCTTTGTTGGAGCTGTATTCCCAACACGTGAGGTGTGTCTATTGCACAGATGAAGCTAAACATCCTTCAGGTAATACGATCTACGATTGATTTGTACCAATACTGCCTACTGCCATGGCAGTTTATTAAAAACTATCAAATCAGCTACTACTTCACCCGCTACGGTTTTCTAAAATAAGTTCTAAAAAAACAACCACAACCTTAGAACACGTGCACCATCTTCAAACCCGTGCACAAATACTCCCAGGCCACAAAAACATCAAGTTTTAATCAACTAATGATAAAGTTCCTGACAAGTGTTCCACTCATTTTACCAGGTATCACGTCCCAGAGAAATCACCAAAAGCCCCAACGACTATAAAAAAGGTCTTCAAGATTACCACACAACTGCGGGACCAATACAAACCACTTATTGTTATTACTCTCAAACAGTGCAAAAACTGTGCAAGACGAAAAAGGCTTAAGGATGTTTGTTTTTCTTTGTATGTGTTCTGTGACAAAGCCAGTTTCTTTGGAATCAGTGTGCTTTGCTTCTGACCTGGTTGAATAAATGCTGTGTCTATTACAATGCCGTGTTACTACCAAGTACTGTCTCCAGATATTATTGATCTACAACAATGATACGTAACTAAACGATTTCTTGAGATAAATCGTAATCGGATACTATCAACTGATGTTTCCACAAAAATGGCACATTATTTGAAATCTGTCACGATGTATATCATTATCATGCCCTCGCAGTGAAATGCTCGAACGATGTAAAGTTTAAAGAGGCTTCAGACTAGAAATGCTTTCTCTTGTTCTGTTTTCAACATGAGTCAAGCTTTCACTATATCAGTCACTGAAGAAGACTTAACAAAGAAGGCATGTAAATTCATCAGCATATTGGGTAAATGTGTACCTCAGGGATATGTATAATTCATGTTCTCGTTCTCGTTCTCGTTCTCGTTCTCGTTCTCGTTCTCGTTCTCGTTGTTTAGTTTGCTCACCTATAGTAAATGGAACATTGGCTCAGCCACAGCTGATTTGGTAAGGTCTGAGAACCGAGCAGGGTTATTTGCGATCGAACTTCGATTATATCCACCATTCGTAACGTAATTTGAAAGCACTGGATATGTGAAGCTTACAACTATAGCATTATACTGCACCAGTAAAACGTATCTCTGCCTGAAATGTAGCAATATATCGATTCTTCTAACACGTGTCTTTGTCTGATCTGTAGCAATACACCCCACATGTAACACCTGTCTCTGTCTGAAATGTAGCAGTACATCCATCTGTAGCATGTGCCTATGACGGAACTATATAAGTGTTTCCTTCCTGTATTAAGTGGCGGTGACTGAACTAAGCTGTGCTCGTCCTTCCTGTATTACACGTAAGTGAGTTCTGGCGGTATATCTCACCTGTAATACAAGTGAAGTGCAGCCATAAACAGCCATGCAGGTCCTAATACACCACACAAGTGAGCCTCAAAGGTAATTTGGTTTTCTATTGAAAGTTGAAACAGATAAAGGATAAATCCAAACTGATGTGAAGAAACGTACTTCCTTCTCCAAGGAAACAATCAAGATCTGACGACACGCGCTCCATCTTCAAACATGTATGAACAATTTTCCCCGACCGACATTATTAAGCTTTAATCATCTAATGATAAAGTTCCTTACACGTGCTTCAATTACGATCCCGTGTATTCACCAATAGCCTTAATAGGAGAGACTTAGGAAAGAAAGTATCAAAGATTTCCACACAAAGTCGGACCCTATACAAAGCAACCAAACTATGCATAAAAAAATCTCAGATTTGAAAAACAAGGATTTCCCTGGTCGTTCTTGTGAAACAGCCAGTCTAATTAATAAAACAGGATTGTGTCATGTACTTTTGTGATCGCTACGAACAGAAGGCTGTATCCACCACACTATGGCGTTCTACAATCACATAAAGGTTTCAGAGGATTTTGATCTGCAGTAGAAACATTGAATGAGGTGACAAAACGTTTCCAACATCATAAAAATCTCTACTCGCGGTGTGATTCTGGGTAGAGCATGAGTAGGTTTATAAAAATACTGTCAAAATACTGTTGACACTTGCTGTATACATAGCCACGAATACATGCAAAGGCATGACAATAGTACATGGACATAAAGACAAAATAGATAATTGCGTCCGACATCATTTTGGTAACTAATTCCACATGTAAATTCTCTTCAAAGTTTGGGCATGAAACGTTTTGACATGTAGAAATCAAGACTGGAGTTGTAGAGACATGGCATAAAATGAATTAATGTGATCCTTCTTTCATGCATTCTTTGTCTCCTATGTCTAATCCCTTTGACTGGGAATAAAGGGTCAAAATGTCGTGTGATTGTGCTATTCTTTGAGAAGCAGGTTCAAGGCAAATATCGTTGCACAGTAGGTGTGATGTGTTACATTTAGAGTACGTTTTCTGTATTCCTGATTCCTCCATAGCCCACACTGCATCTCAAGCTGCAAGAAGACCTGCAAATGCGTAGAGATCATACCTACCCTGGATACGCCGCCTTCGCCTATAGTGGATGCATGTGACTTTGACAATAATGTTACCATCTCTGTCATTACTGCTCTAATCACTGCCGTTAGGTTTGGATTCCTTTTGATTTGTACTGCCACACTGTTCTTTATTGCCAGTGTAGTGCCTTTGTAACCATTTGGTCTTATCTGTAAATAGTTCAGAATAAAATTAGCTCTATCACACTACTTGTTGTCCGTTCATTTCACACCAACTTCTTTCACGATTAATAACTGATTAGGTTCAACATGCAAAAAAAGGAAACTGGCCATTCGACAGTTATTAAATTTTATCGATCATCGATATGCCAGGAGTTCAATGCTTTAAAATATTATTCATGTTTAAATATTGCTACTATGACATGTGCTATTAGCATAAAGAAACAAATCAAAGACGAAGAGACCAGCCGGTGCATGTGGAGACAACTACGTGTTGCCTAAATGCAGTTGATTAGAAATTTCGAAAAGAGGACATGAATCTACTGCAATATCTGTTTAATACTCACTTGGACTGAAGTGGAAGTGTACCCACCCCCATTATGTGAGGCGTTCCTGAAGCTACCAACGGTTTGTCCACATCATTAAGAAATAATCTTCTTTCTACTACACTTTTTGATTCCTTTCTCTTTGGTCACATCATATGTGTCATGTGTTTACGAATAGAAAAATAACCCAGTTGCAATAAATGTATAACAGAAGCTGTCGAAACCGGCATCTGCCTAATCCAGCAAGTTGTCGACACCGGCATAATATCCAAGTCCCTTCTGTTTCTTGTACATTTATCATCACCTCTGCAATCCGGCACGTTATCCTAAACGGATTATTTCCTCAGTGCCAGTGAGTGCCGGATTCCACTGTAATTATCTTGGTTTGGTAATTGAAAGGAAACGATGGGTGCATTATTGGAGATAATGATGATGATTGTGCATGGTCTTTATGATGAACGCATAGATTTCAGAAATATTTCTACTCAAAATAGTGCCCTTTTTTCTCTCTTACAAGTAAATACATTGCCCAGTATCTGTGTATTGTTGTGGCATTAATGGTATTTGTCTAACTGTTAATGTACAACTTAGAATGATAACTTTAATCAGTAACATAAATGACTTATTATGGTTGCATGTTCTGTCAGTTTTTGTTTGTATTGAAGAGATGCATTACTCGATGTCGGTATATAGGAATAAAGCTATAACAGCTCCTACGATAAGTATTACTGAAGAACACAGAATTTTCAAAATTGAAATGAGTGAATATGACCAAGAAAAATTAAATTCAGAGATGATACTTACAATTTTGTACACATATGTAACATTTTTGTAGGGTTGCACATTGTCTCTGGAATGTTTCAGAAGATCATGCTTGACCAAACGCAACCAAACATGTTTCTGAACGGTTTTATCAATCAGGATTGTCATGATATGCGTGGACGAATATCAGGCACAATAATTCGCGTGCAAAGCATGAGTGCATCATGGGACTATAAAAGATCCAAATGAATCTCACAATTTCAACGATCTTTGCAAGTACTGTACACGAAAGTGGGACGTCTCAACACTGCCAGGTGGACGATTTCAATCTGGCGAATCAAAGAGTGAGGTGGCAAGGATCTTCAACGGTCATCCCAGCGCAAGAACTCGATTGTGGGATCAATTTGAGGTGCATATGGTTTAGCGATGAATCCCGTTATCTCCTCAGGCGACGTGATAGTAGAAACCGTGTCTACAGACAACGTCATAGACGTTTTGCTCCTAACTGCATCAGATAGGTGGGCAGACAGCTGGACAGATTATGGTGTTGGGAGGGGGGAGATCTCATACACCCACAGATCGGAACTTGTGCTTGTCCAAGGCAATCTGACGGCCAATCGATAGATAGACCAGATTCTCCGTCCGCACGTCCTCTACCTTGTTGACAGTTAACAGCAGCTCTTCCAAAAGGACAATGTCAGGCCCCACACATCACGTGTCACCGTGGACTACCTGGCCAACAACAACATCAATACCTTCCTCTGGCCCTCCAGATCCCCGGATTCCCGGATCTAAACCAATCGAACACATTTGGGATCAGATCGATAGACGGTTACGTCGACGTCGTAATCCACCACAGAATCTTCAACAGTTGTTCCACATGCTACAGGAGGATTGGAGAAGGATCCCACAACAAAACATCCTAGGAGGTGTCGCGCAGTGGTAGCTGCTGGAGGTGGTCATACGAGGTACTGACTTCAACACCATCCGGTGGACAGCAGTAATGACTGTTATTCTCATGAAGTTTAGACAAGATAGCAATGCATTGCTCCACAAAATTGCATTCACGAATCTTTGTTTACCGCTGATCTACACATCCTAGAATAACACCCAATTTTCACTGATATTTGGGTTTCCGTTTCTTGCATTTTAAAGAGTTTATATTTTCAGAGGTACAATCTATCAAGTTCTCTCAACGAAAACTTCTGAAGGACTTTCGAATTTCTGTCAAAGTTTACTCATCAAGTTTACAACATTCAAGGTTTCATTAAATCCATTATGATAAACATGAGTTGGATTTTAAGAGAACTTTCATTTCAGTGCAGCGCGTTCCTATTCTGACTTGAACCTTACGTCCCCAATGTTTTGAGATCACACCTTTCCTTCTCAAGAGATCAAATTGTACAATAATGTATTTAGATCAGTGCATCTTGTTACCCCTTCTTCACACGCGAGAAACATTTTCGACAAGGACAAATAAGTCGTGGAATTCATATCAAATTTGACCTCTGATACAAGTTGTACTATTTTCAGCAGCAACATACATATACTGCACACGCACTGTACTTGGATTGAAAGAATGTAATTCAGTTCTAAATTTACAATAAAGGATGCATCTGACTACAGAAATGAATGTATTTCAGTTGGAAAATATGACGTTGATTTCCTAAAAAATGGAGACATGTTGCAGACACGGCTTCATGGCAGTCCGAATATGTTTTTCACTCGCTGTTGAAATATTCCCACTAAAACTTCCGCTTTCTGTTAATGGCTCTACTTGAGGAATATGTATGACATATTTTAGATTACACTTTATCAGTAAACTACATATATCACTACCTTTCTGGATGGTGTCCCATCCGTGAATCGAAACTGCACTATACGAGTGAAGCGCCTTCTCGCCGGCAGATAAAGCGACACTACCCGTTCAACCATCTTTTAGGGCTGGTATTCCAGGTTTCTCATATCGTTTGACAAGGAACGTCGAATTTAAATTGCCTCGTGTTTTCCTCTATAGACCAAACAAGTGGATTAATTACTGAAAACGTTCTACATATGTCCTTTTCATAAGACATTGTCGTCATCGACATGATATATACTTCTACTTATCGCCATCAACGGTGGCACTGTTGGAATCGGGAGAAACACGCTAGGCGTGCCAAAATCAACGAAATGTCAACCCAAACGTTGACCTGTGTAAAATGTGCGTCTGTCCTGATATAATCGTACTGAGCTTCAAGATGATTCCCTGCTGAGTCTGTCTACATAATATGTCCACATCGAGGTGGTGATGAAGACTTCAAACACTTAAGGTGGCGTTCTCACTTGCTATTGGCATGGCACCGATATAGATGTATGTGTATGCAGATATTTCTTGAGATGGGGTGCCACGTGGAATATTAGTCATTCTTGGAATATGGATACATATTATTATTATACATAGTATTATATACACTGCCATGTATCCATAATCCAAGAATATCGGCAATCAATCTACGCATTATGTATGTATGTATGCATATCCATTGCGTAGATCGATTGCCGATGAAGTCAGTCCCTGAATCCAAACTCGATTATGCCGCCGTGTAGCTGAAATATAACTGATATTAACAAACAGACTAACAAACAAGTAAATAGTTGTAGTGAAAAATAGTAAAATGAGACAAGTAACAAAACAGGAAGTGCCACTGAAAGATGCACAACCAGTTTACCAATACATATTAAAGGGAATGGGAAATGAAAGTGGCAGAGGTAGTTTATACAACGTGTTAGTATGTATAAATGCTTTCAGCATACAATACTACAACAGTGAATGTTCTGTTTTTGTTTAGGTGATATCATCCCGATATTTCCAGTAGATCTTTGTAGCATGTGATCTCTACATCAGTGGACTTGATTATCTCCCGTGATCCAGTCAAGAAGTCTCCAAGTGTGTAGACGCACCATGTTCTTTCACCAGTTTCTTGCACTATAACAGCTCGGTACGGTGGACATACACACAGACATATCAAGATATATATGAGACATATCTCCTGCTTCATCTTCAGGATGAAGGTAAGACAACCTTTCCTCTGGAGCATGTGCTTCCAAGGCGTTTTGATGTGTGCATAGCATGTACACCTTGCTAACTGAACATACATCTTTGGAAAAAAAACTTCTCTCTTGCAATGTATGCTACGGTTCGGTGTAGATTCTAACACCGTTATCAAGCAAAATATGAAAGAAATACTAATAACATGCTACGAAATGACAAGAGAACAACGAGCATCATTTTATGAATAGGTTGTAAACAAAATATTTTTGACAGGAGTGACAAAATCCTTTTGACACCAACTGACATTGCTGCAAGAGCAGACTCGAATGTACAGTTGTGACTGTACCATGAACATTTCGTTCAACGGTATTACAACTGTACGGTATATTTTTTTATAAACAAATCGAGTCTGGACTTGGCAATCAAGTGATTGTCCGCATGCGATACGATGACCTTGGAGAATGTTCGCATGGGTTCCTTTCAAAAAGCAGAGAGAGCCTATTCAATCGAGAAACTTATCTGCTTCTTTGATAAGAAACACTGAGGCTATAACTTGTTATTAGTGGTCTTTGATGAATATTATCATTTCGTCATAGTCATTCCAAATAGAATGATGCGACACACATGATACAATACGCGGAACATGAAGGAACATGACGGGAGATACAAAAAAGTTACTTGTCGACCAGAAACTTAAGTGTTTTTTATCTTGAGCATCGATTAATGCAATGTGAATATGATCACATGTATCACGTAAGGAAGATACTTTACCTATTCACACACTGAGCAAATTATCTTTACATTTATTAAAACAAACATAACCTGTTTAACAGTTCCTGAATAGCACTGTTTTCCTCCCGCCGAGAAGTTTCTACAATGCTTAAGTTCTAAAGCAGATTGTACTTTATTTCCTTTACGATGTTATTAACTGAAACCATCCATGCCTTCGTTATTCTGTTCCAAAAGTTTCCTTTGTGAAAGGAAAACTATTGTTTGTGGATATCACTACTGCCTGATAAATTGTTATCATGGAAGACAGGTTCGTCTATGCTCAACTTGTCTCTTATCGTGTCAGACAATTACCGAGAATGACCGAGAAGCCCAATGTTAGCCAAGCTCAAGGAGATGCAGTATGGTGTATAGACAAACTTATCTGTCATCTCCTGTTAGCATTTTGTATTTCAGGGAGCGATTGAGATGAACACTTCCCACAAGAAGCGGCACAAAGCCAGAGGAACTAGCTGGGGGAAGATCTGCACAATTTGGATGCAACATATGTCAGGACGGTCAGAAAGAGCGTCCCGTTTGGAGACAAACATATTTACACTTCAGGTTACTGTGAGAAGACTATATAGCTTAATGTTTTTTACCTCTTAATTTTGTGTATCAAAGGCAATGTGATATTTAATGAGAAACTAATCATTTGTATTTAATGATACACCTGAAGTTGATGCAGGATCGCAAGGGAAATCTGCATCTTCATCTTCTCCAGAAGGAGGGGTAAGATGGCCTTTCCTCCGGACAACCAGCTGCCAAGATTTTATATATTTATATCCATGCATATTACGCTAACTGAACACTCGGTTTTTAGAAACCCCTGAGACGGCACGAGAACGATATGCATTTTTAGATGAAAAGATTGTGTATCGCTGAGTGTTAAAGTTGTTTCCTTCCTATAATTTTTCCATAATTTTTGAGGAGCTGGATAGATAGACGGTGAATTAAATCAGAATAAACTGTCAAGCATTCGGGTAAAAAGCAAAAAAGCAGGCAGAAGTTGCAGACACAAATCAAATGTGTTGACATATCTTTAATCATGTCCACATTAAAAACCCATTTCAGAACCATTTCCATTTCATAAATATACCAGGATATTTTAGTTGTACTAAAAAGATAACCTCGATAAAAATAACGTCAGCTTTAGAGCAGGAGTCGAATAACGCATGTTAGAAATATCGTGAAACAGCATAGATCATTGTAACTCAAATGCTGTGTAGACATCAAAGATTGGAGCTGAGGGAATATTGCTCACATTTAAGAGAATGTTGACTGTTACATCCCTCTTGTCATGCAGTCTCTTGGGTAGTATTTCTGTGAATCTAAATTTTGTATTGATGACACCGATGATGAACCGGTGCACCGGTGGAACACAGTAACCTCACCTTTCTTGGTATCTCGTACCATCTTTATTTCATAGTGATTCATTATATTTATTATTTAGACAGGATCGAACATGGCAATGTAACAGAGATTTCTAGTGATAATGCAAACATTTTGTTGTTTCTCTGTTACACGTGCTAATGACATAATATGTGATGGGCAAGAAAACCAAAGGTACAAAAGACACAAAATAGCTGTGAAAAGTATAAGAATGGATCATTGAAGATCAGTGATGACACCAGGTGTTCGCAAAAAGGGTAACACTAACATATATCAATTACTGAATATGTACGTATACGAAAATGTATGTGCAGACACACATTATTTAATAATTTCAATATTTAATAGTTATAATATTCCCCAACACTTATTACCCGTCTCTCGAACATGTAGCAGTCTGGCGTCGATAACGACCTTTCACCTATCCTATCACCTATCATTTCACCTACTTCACCTCACCTCACTACTGGTTCACTTACTCGATAATTCGGAGGCCGCTCTGATAATGTTGATAGCGTTGGCTGGATTTATCTCACCTCACCTCACCTTCACCTCACCTCACCTCACCTCACATCACCTCACCTCACATCACCTCACCTCTCATCGTATCACATCACATCACATTCTATCACATCACATGACATCGTATCGCATCGCACTAAATAATTTGTCTTTCGATCTGTTTAATGTCATTTCGTGCTAGATGACTTTTTATAACTAACCTTTCAATTACTCAAGCTGTAAGTACAAGCAAATGCATATGCAGACACACATCCGTAAATATATCCAATATTGTTGGAACGGTCAAATGCTAATTTCAATAGATTTTTTATTACGCACACCAAAACTATTCTGAGCTATAATCCCAAAGAATTGATGAAGCATGTAGAAGCCTTGCATTTCTCACTCATGTCCCGTGTGATGATCTTCAGCCTTAGTGAGAATCCAGGAGATTTTGCTTTCGGTTGACAACATGTCAAGAAAAGGACCTAGAAATCTTAGACAATGACAATAAACTTTAGTTTCGATTGAACTGTTTTCTGGTTCAGGACTTGTTCTGAGACAAATATCAAAGTAAATGAAAACTTTTCACATTTCAGGTTCTTAACAAATAGGAAGGATCTGTCGGGAAAGGATGATAAAAGAAGTCAAGTTTCGTACAGTCTTTCACTTGCATTTATAGTGCTCCACTTGACCCATCGGATCCCTCAGACACACGGTACAAGTCCATCCGAGAATATCATCTGTTATAAAAGGTTTGGTTGTTCATTTATTCATGCAATGTTTCTCACTTTGACAATTCCATACCTTATTGGTCATTGCATATGACGTGTCTCTCGTAAAACCGTAACACATTTTCAAGTGACGCCTGTGTAACAAATTCTTACCAAATATGTTGCAGATAAGTGCCCAAGAGTAAATGGATGAGATCCCAACATTCTTTTATTCCATTTATTTAATACATCACAAAGAAGTACCCTTAAACGCCATCCTTTCCAGATGCCTTAAAGTATGGAAACTATTATCATAATTAATGTTGTAATTCAAAGTATTTATACACAGTAAAAGTTACGGCTGTCCCAGCAGTTACAATATACCATGTATTGATTCCACAGTTTATATAACAATACACATACAGATTGGTAGGAATGAGTATTGATGTACTGTGTACCTTGTAATTAGTTCATTAAATTGGCTCAGCGTGACTTGTTGCGGGATAAAGGAAAGCAATGTCAAGGTCAACGGTTGGAAATTTGTTAGGGGCGAAAAAAAACATTTCGAATGCATTTGTTACAAAATATATGAAGATCAAATACATTTGGGACGTTAGACATATTGGACGTTATGTTTCCTTTTAATTCAAAATACAATGTACGGAATGTGATTTTCTTTGATGGAACACACATGGAACAATATCTATTTGACTTTTTGAAACACACCGTGGACTATATCTGTTTCTCTTTGCTGCACTTTGCGAGACTAAATAGTCCGGTTTCCGTAATGCATTATTGAAAAACATTGGTTTGTTGTTTAACAGCACTGGACCAGACAATCCAATGGTGACTAGCATGATTATCGGTTTATGCAACAGGGATACGATGTATGCATGTCTGTCCACCCTATCCACTTAGTCGTCTCTCATGACATGCATGAGTTGGTGAAGAACAAGTCTAACATTGAACCAAAATCGAATCGTGTCATAACAACACTGTAACATGAACCAATACAGATTATTCCAATAAGACCGAGTTGCTCCAGGAACATAAACAAACTGATTCCATGCAAATGTGTCATAATCGAGACGGCACAGCAACCCATTCTGTTTATAATGGAAACAAAATAGGATCTATTAGATTCCAGCTGACGTAATGCACTCGAGGTTTCTTAGCCATAATCGCCATCTCAGTTTTTCCAGTCTATCTCTAGGTACGTCCACGTGTCCATGGCGCCATTCGCATGCAGAGGATCCATGTTAATATTTTCATTTCCTGGAATCAATTAGCATTCTTTGTTCTGCTTTACAAAAGAAAGCATATCCTGGCATGAAGCATACAGCCTTCACCAGCCCAGATGGCATCTTCACATATTGCTTGTGCCACGAGTAATCAGTAATAACCATTCTGATGTGAATGATGGCATTACTATATGGTACGTTGAATTAAGAACAGTTGATAAGGACAAAATAATCACCTGAATTGAATTTTGCTCCATACAAATTCAAAGCAGAATTATTCGATACTGTACATTAATGAAAGCATATGACAAGATCGCTCGCTCGAAAACACTACCTCCTTTATCTTCTCGGGTCAACAAACATTTGAATTTCGTAACAGAAAAAAACAAAACACAAGAATGAAATATTGCGTTTGAAATACACCGATCAGATTACCCTTTGTTAATAAGCTATATGCACAGATAATGCTTGCATTCGGCGATCAAGATGAACATAATAAAACCGTAAATTTGCACCTCAATGCGGACGAGATAGTTATCTTAATTATGATCTTTGTTGTTTGATGATGTGGACATAGATTACAGGGAATTTAACAAAACGATAATACATAAAGACAGAATTACACAGCTTGACCTCTAAAAGTACGCCTCAGTTCATTATTCAGGAAAACCGAAAAGTTATTTATCCCTTGACCTTCAGCAAATATTTTCGTGACGTAGGATATCCTTTTTCATGAGGTATCTTCCTTTAATTTAGAATCAGTGAAAACTATTAGCAGCATATCCTTGATGGGATACATGTAGGGGTGTAGCAGAATATCCTACATGCATGTGGAACGAGTGAAAATTGAATCCCATACGTAATACGCGTGGACCTGCATATTCTTTATGTAATACTTGTTGATCATAAAGCTATAACAGTACACCATACATGTAACACGGCTCATTGACATACCAGTAAATCCTACTCATTCTTGTCGTTGCTGCTGCTGTTGTTGCTGTTTAACGCCTCGCTCAGCAGTATTCCAGTTGTATGGCCGCTATCCTACTCGTGATATGAGTAGCCAGTAGCCAGTATATCCAAATGTAATTCATGTTTGGAGGAGAGGGGGGGGGGGGGGAGTGAGTGAGAGCAAAAGCTGATATGCCCTAATGTAACATGTGTTCTTTACAAAGCTTAATCGTATATCCTAACAAGGTGCATGTCTGTAATAAAACTAAGCAGTATGTCCTATGCCATACGTGTTCTATTACAGAGCTAAAGCTCGATATCTTAACGCAAAAAAATGTCTGCTGCATAACTAAAGCACTATATCATAATGCAATAAATGTGAGCAGTATATTCTTTACATAATTAGAGTCTATGGCTTTGTTGGAGCTGTATTCCTAACACGTGAGGTGTGTCTATTGCACAGATGAAGCTAAACATCCTTCAGGTAATACGATCTATGATTGATTTGTACCAATACTGCCTACTGCCATGGCAGTTTATTAAAAACTATCAAATCAGCTACTACTGCACCCGCTACGGTTTTCAAAAATAAGTTCTAAAAAACCAACCACAACCTTAGAACACGTGCACCATCTTCAAACCCGTGCACAAATACTCCCAGGCCACAAAAACATCAAGTTTTAATCAACTAATGATAAAGTTCCTGACAAGTGTTCCACTCATTTTACCAGGTATCACGTTCCAGAGAAATCACCAAAAGCCCCAACGACTATAAAAAAGGTCTTCAAGATTTCCACACAACTGAGGGACCAATACAAACCACTTATTGTTATTACTCTCAAACAATGCAAAAAATGTGCAAGGCGAAAAAGGCTTAAGTGTGTTTGTTTTTCTTTTTATGTGACCTGTGACAAAGCCAGTTTCTTAGGAATCACCGTTCTTTGCTTCTGACCTGGTTGAATAAATGCTGTGTCTACTACAATGCCGTTTTACTACCAAGTACTGTCTTCAGATGTTATTGATCTACAACAAAGATACATATATTGGCTTAACTGGATAATATCTACTGACATTTCCACAAAAATGGCACATTATTTGAAATCTGTCAAGATGTATATCATTGTAATGCTCTCGCAGTGAAGCGCTCGGGCTATATTCCTTCAAAAATGTGGAAGAAATTTCAGGCTAGAATTTTTTTTCTCTTGTTCTGTTTTCACGATAACAGTTGCTTTAGAAGCCTTAACAAAGAAGGCATGTAAATTCATCAGCATGTTGGGTACATGTGATCATCAGCACGTTGGGTATATGTGAACCTCAGGGATATGTATAATTCATGTTCTCGTTCTCGTTCTCGTTCTCATTCTCCTTCTCGTTCTCGTTCTCGTTCTCGTTCTCGTTGTTTAGTTTGCTCACCTATAGTTATGTATAATTCATGTTTTCAGCTCTTCCTCATTCTCATTGTTTATTTTGCTCATTTACAGTTAATGGAGCATTGGCTCCGCTTCAGTCGCTCTGGTAAAATATAAGAACCGAGCATCTCCTGCATTCGTAACGTAATTTGAACACACAGGATATGTAAAGCTTACAACCATATATATTCCACCAGATAGACGTGTCTCCGTCAGAACTCTAGCAATATATATCGATTTCAGTAACACGTGTCTCTGTCTGAACTGTAGCGGTGCATCTACCTGTAAGACGTGCCTATAACGGAACTGTATAAGTGTTTCCTTTCTTTAATAAGTGACGGTGACTGAAGTAAGCAGTACTTGTCTTTTCTGTATTACGTGAGTTGTAGTGACATATTCTACCTGTAGTATTGGGGAACTGTAGCTATAAATAGTCACGCAGTTCCCAATACACCCCACAAGTGAGCACCATAGCCAATTTGGTTTTAGTAGAACGCTAAATCGCATAAGGAATAAAACCAAACAGGAGTGAAGAAACGTACTTCCTCCTAATATCAGTCTCCAAGGAAACAATCACGATCTTACAACACGTGCTCCACCTTCAAATATGTGTTACGGTTAAGACTTTGCCGTGACAAACGATGTAGGAAACACCCTGTGAACCAGCCAAACAGAACAAAGTCTAGAACATTCATATATTGTTTTATTATGCAAAGAGAGCAAGGTATACAAAGTCACAAGTCAATTTCACAATACCGATTTCAAATACAATCATGTGAGACAAAATCTAAGATAATGGGTCATGAAATATAATATAGCAAACTCGCCAAAGTCTTAGTGCGAGAGAGAAACAGTTATGCAGAATGTAACACAGCGAGCGGTCTGACGGCGGCTATGAAGATGAAGCATTGGCAGTGATTGACGATGATACTCCAATGAATATGAATGTGTGTCCCCACTCAACACGGTATCTAGCCTTTATACATATACTCAGTCATTTCCCGAAAGTTGGGGCACATATGACCATCGCCAACACTGTAGAAATCTCCAGCAGTCTCGCGGAAGTGACAAATAGAAAACCAAGGGATAATTTCCTGCTACCAAAATCTTAAAAAAGCTGACCATCTATTACACAAAAGCGTCTGCACTGGTTGCCAATCTCAGCTAGGATAGAATATAAGATACTCAGCATGACATATAGTTGTCTTAACAATGCAGCCCCATCATATCTCTCTAGTCTTGTCAGAAATTACATCCCAACAAGGACTTTAAGATCAGCCAATCAGTCACTGCTCATCGCCCCCAATGCACGTCTAAGGACATATGGACACCAACGTTTTACCTACTTGTCCGCCATCCACTGGAACAATCTACATGCGTCCATCAAAGAATCCCAATGAATAGCCAGCTTTAAGTCTAACTTAAAGACTTTCCTGTTCATGAAGCACTACGACCTCTAAATAAACTCCTGTTTGTAAATATGTATATATGCCAGCGCCATGAGCAACCACTTGGTGATTAGATATAGGGCGCTATACAAATGGACTATTAATAATTATTATTAATGTAATATTATTATTAAAATATGACCCATCATAACGAACAGTAGAACCTTTAATATTGTCACCCAATTACAACCACAGCAGTAATAATTAATAACAAAATATACAAAAAATGCACACCCATAACACTTTTCGTAGAAATTTTCTATTACAATCATAGCAATAATAACACAATAGCATGACATGTAATAATATGAGTAATATGATAACATTTCTTGCAGAATTACTATGACAAAATGCAGATGCATACATATAGCATTATCAAGTCATCATACATTTATACCCTGGAAAGTGCATCAACACACACATTGTCTTTGCCTTTAATGTGTTTGAGCACAAGATTGAAGCCTTGCAAGGTGAAACTCCGCTTCATAAGTCTCTGATTCTTGTTCTTCATTTTATAAAGAAACGTCAAGGGATTGTGATCAGTAAAACCTTCAATTGGCAAAGTAGTGGTACTAGGGTGCACTTCAGAATGCTGTAAAGCTAACAAAAGACCTAATGTCTCTTTCTCAATGGTAGAATAATTTCTCTGGTGCTTGTCAAATTTCTTTGAACAATAACAAACTGGATGTTCATTTCCTGAATCATCTCTTGAATCAGGACTGCACCTGCACCAACATCACTTGCATCTATTTGCAATTTAAATGCTTTCTCAAACTTTGGTGCCTGTAATACTGGAGAATGTTTTTCCCCAAAAGGTTGGTAAGAGAAGATACAACATCTGAGAATATTTGGCAAAACTTTCTCCAATAGCCGGCCATACCCAAGAATCTCATGCGTTCGCTGTTAGATTGAGGTACTGGAATATGTACAATTGCTTCAACTTTAGCATGAATGTACTTGGAAGTGCCCTACAACATGCCCTAAAAATTCAACCTGTTCCTTCCCGAATTTACACTTGGTGAGATTCACAGTTAATTTTGCCTCAGACAGTCTTTCTAAGGAAGCACGAGTCCTTTTCAGATGGTCATGCCACTCCATGTCATAATCGATGACATCATCCATGTAAGCCTCGACACGATCAAGGCCTGATGTGATACAGTCCATCTGGTGTAGCGAATGCTGATATTTTCTTTGCACGGTCTGTAAGTGGAATCTGCCAGAAGCCCTTCAGTAAGTCAAACTTACTTATATATTTAGCTAGACCTATGTGATCAATGCAATCGTCCACTCTCGGAATAAGATTCGAATCATTGACAGCTTTCATGTCAGCACAGCAGCGCTAACCACGTCCACTCTTCCACACATGGTGAACTCCACGGACTGTCACTGGGTTCAATAATGTCATTGTCCAGCATGCATTTCACCTCAGAATTTCACGTTTCACTGGATTCATCTGATAAGGGTGTTGTTTCACAGGCACAGCATCACCTATATCTATATCATGGCTAACACCATCAGTTCGACCAGGCACATCAGGAAATGAGTGAGAGAACTCATAAATCAAATCTGACATTTGAACTTTCTGCTCAGGGGATAAATGTGATAGATTCTCATCAAGGTGAGCTAACCCATCAGAATTTATCACCTTTGGTGAAACATTATCACTAAGATCATCAAACTTCACATTGCTAACACAATCATCAATGTTGTCAACATTTCCATAATTGTCTTTAGTACAATCAGCAACTGGAGAGAGTGTGGCAATACAATTGACATGTTTGGTTTCTAACCTGTCATGATATTTCTTAATCATGTTGACATGACACAATCTCTTCTGTTTACAACAACCAGGCATCAGGACAACATAGTCTGTGTCGCTAACCTTTTTGTCAACAACATATGGAACTTGATATCTTGCACTCAGTGGCTGACCACGAATGGGAAGCAGAACTAACAATTTCTCACCACAAGTAAAATTTGAGCCCTGATCAGACTGTACAACATCTGGCAAGCCAACTAATGTGAAAAACCTGATCAAAGCCTTGACAATCACAGGAGCAACAATCCTGCGAAACAGAAATGCTTCAGGAAATCTGGTGGAAGCACACATGATTGTGAGTGAATACTGATTACCAGGCTTAGTCTTAGGTTGTGGACCAACACAATCAATAATAACTCTACTGAAAGGTTCCTCAAAAGCCTGTATTGGTTTCAAGGGAGCGGAAGGACTTTTCTTATTTGGTTTTCCAACAATTTGGCATGCATGACAGGTCTTACAAAATTCAGCCTCATCTTGTCTCAAACTGGGCCAAAAGAATTGTGCCAAAATTTTCTCACAAGTTTTTGTTTACACCCAAATGACCTGCCATGGGACTTTCGTGTGCCAATGAAAGTACATGTGGTTGAAATAATTTCGGTACCACAATTTGATGGTACAATTTCCATTCATCCTCCGCAGGAACATCTGGCGCCCTATATTTCCTCATCAGAACACCATCAATGTAGTAATAACAAAATGGAACCTTGCTAACCTCCTCAAAAAAAACAGCCTTACTAGCCAACTTCTGCACTTCAACATCCTCACCCTCTGGAAAGAATGTGTTCACCACCTGACAAACTATCTGACTCATCAAGAAGTCCTGAAGAGTTACTACTCTTTGAAGATAAGTCATCCGTCTCCACCTTACACAAAGAATGATCCTTGAATGTACCTAACAAATCATAAATGATATCATTCTGCAAAGAAGTTTTTAGAAGGAATGCCTTTCGGCACTGAACGAGTCACTGGACAAGAGGGAACAATACCCGGAAATTCATCCTCCTACTTTTCTGTACTAACTGAACTCTCCGGTGAAACAGTGACAATTGGATCAGCGCCAACTTTGGCCCCCATAAGATCATTACCGATCAACAAATCGACAGCCGGAACTGGGAGAGAGTCAAGAACACCAACTTTCACCTCACCTGAAATCAGATCTAAAGTCAAATTCACAAAATGGAGAGTAGCAGAAGAATTGCCACCTATACCCTGAAGCAAAACATTTGTGTTAGCTGAAGACTCATTAGAAAAAGGCAAAATATCCTTCAAAATCAGAGATTGAACAGCTCCACTATCAAGATAATAACGGGCAGTGGGGTAGAATTATCTCCTATAAGTGACACAGAACCCATATAAACAAAGGGCAAAAACTCCTTCCGAACTACAGAATCTGGAGACTTACTCTCACAAACAAAACTCTCCTCAGAACCACCTGGAAAGAACGGCTTAGGTGCGACAGACACAAAAGCATTTGGGGAACCTGTAGCCTGATTTCTAAACTCGAGTTTGTAACATGCAGAAATCAAATGACCTGGCTTCTTACAATATGCACAAACAGGATCAGATCTACTGGTAGTCATAGGGTTAGACTGAAAAGTATGTGACTGCTTGCAACTAGAATTTGAACCTCTTCTAGCACCACTGTAACCTGCATGTCTAGAAGTCTTAACCGGAGAAAAGCCCCTTTGGCCAGAAAACTTTGTATTACCCGGAGACCTAAAAGAACTCTTGTGAGTCAAACAAAAATCATCTGCCAACATTGCTGCCTTGTGTAAGTCATCAGCCTTTTGTTCATCCAAATAAGTCTTAAGGCCAGCATGAACACTCTGTTAGAAATCTTCCACCGACACTAACTGTCTCAAACCATCAAACCCTGTTATTTCCTTAGACCCACACCACCTATGAAACAATGTTTACTTTTCTCTAGCAAACTCTACAAAAGTCTCATTGTCCCTTTTGTGAGCGTTCCTGAATTTCTGACGATAAGTTTCAGGCACTAACTCATAAGCTTTCAAATTGTTTTCTTGACAAGATCATAATCTGAACTTTGCTGTTTTGACAAGGCTGAATAAGCATCCTGAGCTTTACCCTTCAAGACAGTTTGCAGTACCATGACCATGACTCCCCAGGCCACTTGAGATTTTCAGCAACTTTCTCAAAATGTAGAAAATATTTGTCTACTTCTTTCTCATTAAAAGGGGGTACAAGCCTAGCATGCCTTGCAATGTCAAATGAGGAAGAATCTACGGGTTGAGAAGGGTTTTCAAGTTTTTTCAGAGCAATTTCTTTGTCAATTTGCTATTTCTTCAATTCCAATTCCTTTCTGTCTTTTCCCTTTTTCTTTCTATCTCTATCTCAAACGTTTTCCCTTCCTTCATTTTCTTTTTCTTTCTCATTTTTTTTCATTTCCATCTCTTTTTCCATTTCCAACCTTTTCAGTTCTATTTTTTTTTATTTTCAACTGGTATGAACATTCCTCTGGCACCATTTCCAAAACATCATCTTCAAACCCCCCCTCATCAATATAATGATTCAACACAATTTTTAAAATCTGAAATTTCCTCATTGCAGGTTTGGCATCAAGATTGAGATGTGAAGAAAATTGCAATAAATCATGCATGACAAATTATCTCAGACAGACATTATTTAGCTTTAATCAGCTAATGATAAAGTTCCTTACACGTGCTTCAATCACGATCCCATGTATTCATCAATAGCTTTACTGGGAGAGACTTAAGAAAGAAAGTATGAAAGATTTCCAGACAAAGTCGGACCCTATGCAAAGCAAGCACTTGTAAGACAAACTATGCAAAAGAATCTCAAATTTGAAAAACAAGGATTTCCCTGGTCGTTCGTGTGAAACAGCCAGCCTAATTAATAAAACTACCGTGTGTGATGTACTTTTATGATAGCTACAAACTGAAGGCTGTATTCACTACACTAAGGCATTCTACAATCAAATAATGGTTCCAGAGGATATTGATCTACGGTAGAAACATTAAATGAAGTGACAAGTGACTTTTCTACCGTCATAAAATATCAACTTCAAGCATGATTTTCGGTATATCATCGGTATGTTTATATGAAACACTGTGACATACTGCGGATACTAGTTGTAAACATCCTGTCTTACCTGTGCACAGTCGCAAATACACGCAAAGGCATGTATATAGTACAAAGAAAAGTCAGAATAGAGAATTGCATCTGACATCATGTTTGCCACTAATTCATACTGAAATTCTCTTCAATATTTTGGCACCAAACATTTTGACACGTAGACATCAAAGACTGGAGCTGTAGACATATGGCATGATTCTTCTTTCATATCATGCTTAGTCCCTTTTGTTTATGACTTCAGCTGGGGATAAAAATTTAGCTAGCTGTACACACCCTGTTGCATACTCACAAATACATGCAAATGCATGTCAGTAGCACAAGGACGTTGAACATGGAAAATCTCCTAAAACTTTTGGCAATCAAACAGTTTGACATGTAGACATCCAAGACTGGAGCTAGAGCGATATGACATCATTCTTAGCCTTTTTTGTCTGTCTCTTCCGCTGGGATAAAGGTTGAATTTGTTATGTGATTGCGTTATTCATTGAGTAGAAGGTTTCAGGCAAATATCATTGCATGGTTGGTGTGGTGTGATAATTTAGACTATTTTTCTATATCCTAACCCTTTGACTCCTCCATAAGTAGAGGTAACCTTTGCCTCATATCGCACATTGCATCTCAAGTTGCAAGAAGACCAGTAATTGTGCAGAGATCATTCCTACCCTAGATACTTAGCCGACGGCTATTGTGGAAGCTTGTTGCTTTGAGAATAATGTTACCATCTCAGTCTTGACTGCTATAAACACTACCTTTTGGATTATGCTGCCTTTGGATCTGCACTCACGACGTCCTTTATACTGCCTTTATAGTGATTTGGTCTTATCTGTAAACAGTTCAGAACAAAATTATTAGCAATATCACACTACTTGTTGTCTTTTCACACCAGGTTCTTTCACCGACTGCTTTACGTTCAGCTACTGATTATGTTCAACATGTAACAAAGGAGATTGACTGAGGAGATGATCTTATCGATCATCGCCTGTTTTGGAAGCTTGTTTGCTCTGAATAATGTTACAATCACAGTCTTTCCTGCTGTGATCACTGCCTGTGGATTTATACTTCCACACTGTACTTTATGGCCAGTGTAATACCTTTGGAGTGCTTGGTTCTCATTTGTAAGGAGTTCAGAAGAAATTATTAATTATATCACATAACTTTGGTGTTTGGGTTTTTTTCACACCAAGTTCTTTCACCGACTAATTCGCGTTTAAATAGTTAGTTGTTTCAACTTGGTAAAGCACGTAACTAAGGAAACTGGCAGTTTGAGAGTTATTAAATTATTTCGATCATCGATATGCCAGGAGCAATAACTTAATGCTGTTAAATTTTTTCCTTGTGTTAATATTGCCAATCTGAGATGAAATTCAGATTTAGTACCATATTGAAACAGTTCAAAATGGCGAGAACAGCTGGTTCATGTGGGAGCAACTAGGTTTGGCATAAATACAGTTTACAAGGCCCTTCGTGAAGAGGACATCAGTATACTGCGATATCTCACTAATACTCACCTGGTCCGAGGTGGATGTGAAGTCATCCTTACCATGTGAGCTGTTTGACGAAATCATTAAGAAATCATCTTCTTTCATATTTTTTCCATTCCTTTCTCTTTGCTCATATCATGTGTCATTTGATTAGACATGAAAAAAAGTCAGCTGAAATAAATGTAACTTTCTTGGTTTGGTAATTGTTAGAAAACGATGGAGAATTATTAAGATAATTTGGTTTAATGGTGATTCTGTGTGGCTTTGGAGGAATGTATAGATTACGGAAATGTTTCTACTAATAATACTGTGACATTTGTTTCTTTTACAAGTAAATACATCGCCCAGCGTCTATGTACATGTATTGCTCTGGCATTGGAATTATGTACCTTATTGTTACTGTACGACTTAAAATAATAACATTAAACAATAATATAACTGACTTATTATGGTCGCATGATGTTGTCTGCTGTTGTTTGTATTTAAGAGATGCATTTCTCGATGCCGGCAAATAGGAATAAAACTATATCCGGAAGTAGTGTGTTAAGCTAAACTGGATTCTCTTCAAAAGCACAAAAGCTTGTTTAAGCACAATCGGATCTTCATTGTTTATCTTTGTTCCCTGGATTCATGAGACAACTACATGTATTGATTACTCGTAACGCCGATATAAAGAATAACATAAAATACCCGTTGACTGAGCTGTCTTCAGCATATGAATGATCTATGCACTATTGTTATTTTTGTTTTTCTGTAGTTTCGTCATTATTTTGCCTCCCTGCAAAGGAATAGTGCCACTCTCACCAAAGGTCGATCTCAGTCTTGAAGAACAACCCTATAGGCACTAAGAAGTGATTTGTATGATCCAACTTCGACCTGTATTTATGAAGTGAAATAAAGTACGAGATAGTTCCAAAATGTTGCTCAAATGTTTAATCAATAAAATGAATAAATATGCACGTTTGAAGGTCGGTAGACTGACATGTCTCTGAAATGAACGTCTTACAGAAAAAATGTTAATAAAAACACATTCATTAAATACAATGAAAAGGCGTCCAGACCCCAAACTGTAGAAGTCTAGACTTGTCACATATTCTGACAGGGGTCTTTGTTTTAGGGTCGGTATGGCACACAAGAAGATCGGTTTCAACTGAAGTATTTTGGGGGTTTGAGGGTGCAAAACCATAATACTTGCTGTTTAACACAGGATCGTTAGTTCGATTGAGTTGTACAGTTGTACATCACGATGCCGGTCCGTGGTATCACTCGCGTGGTATACATCAGATGCTCTTGTCGCTTCAGTGTTGCCCAAAGTTCCATGTTAAAGGGAGACGTAGGGGTGTCACTGGAAGCGATGTAAAAGGCAATTAACTCACTTATAAAAGCGTCTGGTGGGAGTAAGTAGGGGTGAAATATTTTGGTTGATCAGTGAAAACATAATATCCAATGATGTAGTTTGATATCTGCACATAATTGTACTCATTAACAAACTGAAAACACAGGGCAGTGATTGTTTTGTTTGATTTTGGAATTGTACTATTTGTTTTGTTGTTTATGAGGAGTGGGGATGGGAGGGGGGTTGTTTGGGTTTTGTTGTCTATTTTGGTTTGGGCTTATTTTGGTTTGTCGTTGTTCTTTGTTTGTTTTGTGTTTCAGTAGTAATTCTATTTTGTTTTTGTTGATTTTGTTTCTCTATGCTATTGTTCTGTTGTTGATTTGGAGGTTGCGGGGCTATTGTTGTTTCTTTATGTGATAGTTTTGAGGTTATTTCAGCTGGTTGGGGAGTAAATGGGTGACATTGTTTCTCTTAATACAAAAATAATAAATAGTAAATACATGCCGAATATATGACTAAATTGAGTCCAGACCAGGCGATCAATAATCTTGGGCGTCTATCTCCACAGTTGGTAGCTGTTGGTATGTATCGGCTGAGTCACCGTCAACATCCCGTTTGTCCTACTACAGGAATTACTGAAGAACACAAAATTGGCAAATCGAAATGCGCGAATATGGCCATGAAGTTTCAGGCATGTTGAAAGAACATTTAGAAATTGTTGAAAGGCCAATTCCTTTCAAATTATTCATCCAATCACCCCTTTGAACTTGATCACAAAAACACTGACAACGCCTCATCTGCTCCTTTGTTAGATCTATTTCACAGTGACAAGCGCATTACCCAATGGTTGTATGGCAAAATGGATGACTTCAACTTTTCAGTTGTCAACGTGTTCTTTATGTTCCGGCACCTGCAGAGTTAGGTGTGCATAATTTCAGAGGTACAATCGATCATATTCTTTCTATGAAAACTTTTGAAGGACTTACGAATCTGTCACAATTTTTAAGGACTATTTAAACTGTCAAAATCCATATTAAAGACATGAGTTTGGTCTTTCGAAGGTTGACCCATCGACACAGCATTCTTCTAATTTGACAAGAACATTACGATTCCCAATGGTTTCAGTAAACACCCGACTTTCATTCAAATTGTACAATAATGTATTTAGATCAGTGTGTTGACTGTACCACAATTTTGCTATTTACGTCAGCATGTGGCATTCTATTACTCACCAAAACCAGAAAAGACCGACAGATGTGTTACAACATAATGATGTTACCCCTTCCTCAGTCAAGTGTAGGAAACATGTTTCTATAAGTATCCACTTAAAGGATAACATTACTAATCATTAACAGGTGCATGTTTCAAACATTAAGCCGTGGAATGCATGTTTATTTTGACCTCTGATATAATTGGTACATCAACTAATTTTTCTGCATCAATATTCTCATATTACACACCATACGTGCATTGGCATGTAATTAAATTCTAAATTTACAAAACAGTCGTATTAATGTTGTAACTGACTAGAGAGACAAATGCATTTCAGTGGGAATATGTGACGTTAATTTCCTAAATATCCTAGAATATGCTAAAACGGTTTCACGAGAGTCCCAATATGTCTTTCACTCGCTGCTGAAATATTCCCATTAAAACTTGAATATTACGATATGCAATATCCAGCGCAATCCTAACTGAACAAAGACATGGAACAACATATTCCTTGTTCCAGATAACCAGTTAATGTTTCCATTATCACCCGACTGCTTAAACATTTTATGATACTGAAGAGAATATCTTGCTTCATTCAAGTTTCGAAACATTATGTAACCAATCTTTATTTGCTATCGAGAAACTCAAAGCAGTCTCCAGGTTTCTAGCATTTGCTATTTATTAGGCACATTTAACGGTATGATATATTTCAGATTCAACCTTATCAGTAAACTCCACATTTTAATACTTTTCTAGATGGTGTCCGAGTTGCAAATAGAAAGGCGCCTTATCGCCACCACACATAACGGCCTTACCCATTCAACCATCTTTGATGGAAGAATAGACCGGAATTCTTCGTTTAGCATATCTTTGATCAAGGATCAACCGTGTGTAAAATGTCTCCTGTTTTCCTTTATATACAGAACAAAAGGATTAATTATTGAAAACGTACTACCATGTCCTTTTCACAAGACATTGACGCCATCGGCATGACATACACTTCTACGTATACGATGGTCGTTGTACCTTTGTTGCATCGCCATCAACGTTTATCCGGCGTAGACGACATTGTTGGCTTCGGGAGAAACACATTAGGCGTGCCAAAATCAACGAAATGTCAACCCAAACGTTGACGTGTATATAATGCTTGTCTATCTTGAAATACTCGCACTGAACTTCAAGATGAAACGATTCCCTGATGACTGTAGAAGCTGAAACTGTGCACGTGGAAGCGGTGATGAATGAGCGAGTGAGTTCAGTTTCACGCCGGTAACGTGTCATCCAAGGCCCCGAGAGTAACCGTACAATCCCGTTAGTCGCCGTTTAAGACAAGCATAAAGATCAACTGTAACCCGAATCTTCATGGGTCAAGTGGTGATGAAGACTTCAGACACTTAAGATGTCTGACACTTGGCATGACATTGACATGACATCGATGTAGATGTGTGTGCTGGCATTCCTTGATATGTGGTGCCATGGGGAATGGTGGTCGCTGTTGGTGAATGGTTGTGCTGTAAGTGCTGGAGACATGAATAGATTGACACGTGCTGAAAGCAGATTGAGGCTTGTTTAATGACGAATGGATCAATCAATAGGTAGTCTCAGACTAGCTTGATGACGGATGGAGACACGAATAGATAAACATGTGTCGAAGACAGATTGAGACCAGATTAATGACGGGTGGAGAAATCAAAAGATAAACATATGTTGAAGACAGATTGAGATCAGATTGATGAAGGATGGAAAATAAATTCAATAGACAGACACATGTCAAAGACAGTCTTAAACCAGCTTAATGACGCATGGAGACATGAAGAGATAGACATATGTTGACGACAGACTGACACCATTTAATGACGAATAGAGACACGTGTTGAAGACAGATTTGATGACGGCGGGAGACATAAATAGATAGACGCTTCCTGAAGACTGATTGAAACTATTTAATGCCGGATGCAGACACGAATAGCTAGATACGTGTGATGAAGTCAAATTAAGAGCAACAAAACTCATAGTAACTCTGAATGGGATGTTTACTGCCATATTACCGGTGTACCGACTGACATACCTGATGCACCTGTGCATATGGTGTAGATACGTTAGTCAATTACCACAGCATGTATCGATTGACACAAACCTGTTACACGGACAGTTACATATCTGTGCAGATATAAATGTAATGAACATGCACGAGGATAAGACTTGGCAGCAATCTTAGTTAATCCATGTTCGTGTATCTTATTGCTTATTTTAACCCTGGTACGAGGTAAGGACTGTGCATTTTATGTTTGTGTTTTTTTCACGAAGATAAAGCTATATTGCTTGTAGATTGATGAAAATTATGTGATATCGTTAATTATCTAAATATGTCAATGCATGAGGGAACAATGTTCAGAGTGAGTGGGTGGGTAATTCTCTGTGTATGTGTGTGTGTCTGTCTCTGTCTCCCTCTCTCTCTCTCTCTCTGTGTATGTGTCTCTGTCACTATCTCTGTATGTGTCTCTGTCTCTCACTGTCTCTCTGTATGTGTCTTTCTCTCTCTCTCTATCTCTCTGTGTGTGTCTCTGTCACTGTCTCTCTATCTCTGTATGTGTCTCTGTCTCTCTCTCTGTATGTGTCTTTCTCTCTGTGTGTCTCTCTGTATGTGTCTCTCTCTGTCTCTCCCTCTCTCTCTCTCTCTGTACGTGTGTGTGTGTGAATCAGTTTGAGTTGGTGACAACACACATTCACTGTCCCACATGTCCTTCGTGAAACAACCCGGTTTCTCGGTCTTTTAAATACTCACTTGGTGAGCCACAAAGCTGTTCAATCTTTGATAGCTACCTGAACGCTTATGGATAGTATTACTTTGTTACAAATATAACTGCGGCAATATTGATTACTTGGTGTTCATTAAATATTTCAGCGGTGAGCTCAAGGTAACTGAAGGACGTTCTGTATGCTCACAATCTGTGACACAAGTGTACTACATTGTTCCTTCTACACAGTCTATGTAGTCACTTTCACTTCTATTGATCTTACCGGCGGTATGTAATTTTAACCATAGGATCAAGGTACGCATTTCAAGGTTGTATTTCATTCAAAAGGGTTGCAGTTTCAAACATGTTCAGGGAGTCTGAAATTATCGTTACATGATGTAAGTATTTCACAGGAAGCACTCGAGACAGAGGATTGTTGGTTGACTTGTAATTTCATGCAATTTACACCTTGTTTCTAATCTCATCGTTGACTCAAGATCATTGTCCTGTAGACAAAAAGTGTTACATAACTCTTAATTCCCAATAATGTCACCCGACGTTATTGAACTGAGACTCATTGAAATGTAAATATGTATGCTGAATTGCTGGAATAATTTAAATTCTAAATAAGCTGGCATTTGCATTTACAAATACTTCATTTACATTTCTTGATTTTTTTAAAGAAAAATCATCATGATGTGTTTTACTCATTTAAATACTACGTTATTAAATTCGTTATATTTAATAAACGTTATTAAATTCTGGTCCAGAGTAATACAGATCCAATTACAATTCAGCTGAAACTACCGAGGTGCCAATACGCCATGCTTTAGACACACGTTACCACAAACATGTCATGAACTGGGAATATAGCGAAATATCACCATCATCACCGTCATGATCATCACCTCCTTCTTCTTCTCTTTCTTCTTCTTCTGGGGCGGTAGGGTAGCCTAGTGGCTAAATCGTTCGCTCGTCACGCCGAAAACTCGGGTTCGATTCCTCACACGGGGACAATGTATGAGGCCCATTTCTGGTGTCCCCCAGCGTTATATCGCTGGAAAATTGGTAAAAGCGGCGTAAAAATCAGTCACTCATTTACTTTTCCTTCGTCTTTTTCTGCTGACGCTTATTGTTCGTGGTTTTTGTTGTTGTTGTTGTTGTTGTTGTTTTTGTTGTTATGTTTGTTGTTGCCGTTTCATTAGCTGCTTGTATATATTTTATTATCATTGTGATCGAAAGATATATATAAAGAATGCAGCAAAGGGTATCCGGGAGGTTTGGACTGGGTTTATCAACAACTGTTGTAATCATTAGCATTCTACCACATACACTTGAATCTGTCTAAACCGGACTCATTGGGACTGAAGAAATAATGCGGGATAGACAATATGCCGGATTGCAGAGCTGGTGATAAATGTACAAAAGACGGACGGGACAGAGATCTTATGCCAGTGTTGACAACATCCCGGATTGGACAGATGCCGGTTTTGACAGCTTGCACTGTAGCTGAATATTGCTGAGTGAGGCTTTAAACAACAAATATCATTACCATCACGTCACATATTTTCCATCAAATTTAATCATGCTCGGTTGTAATGAAATCCATCAGGTTTATCTGAAATCAGAATATCCAGAAATGTAGTTGATAAAAAAAACGTTCACGAAATGAGCATTAGTGTTCCACGATAGTCTGAAACAGACACGGGGGAGGAAATCGAGACACGCCGGTATGTCGGTAGCGCTCCCGGGTTCAGAACAGCTTTCGTTGAGCGATCAATTAAAGCAGTTGGTAAAGCCTCGCCGACAGTTCTACGTTGAGATAGTCAGCGACCACGGAAATACAACACGAAGTAATTGATTTGATAAGCTTCTGAGTCCCGCTATGGTCTCTCTCCCGTTTGTAGGACCTTCGGCGTCCTCCGTGGCAACACGAAACGACTACTCCAGTGGACGTTGCTAACTGGGATTGCTTAGGTGAGACCTTTAACTGATTAAAGTCATTGTAAATTGTAAAACTGAAAATGAGAGTTCCCTGCTCATTGTATATTTGGTTTCATGTAGCATCTGTCTCAATATTTAATCTGAAATGTATTGGGTTTATGACACTGACATCAGCATAATGTGATTCGGTAATTGAGACAAAGAATCGAATTACGCCCATTATTACTTCAACATTGGTTTTGACTATTAGGGCTATATATTTTAATATTGTGTCAGGGAGAATTTGTGCATAAATGTTAATACCTACTTTTATGATAGCATTTGGCACGTCTAATATTTCGACCGAGTCAAGAACAGAGACAGACTTTGACATCGATTATGACTTTAGTGCGATCTCACCGAGGCTGTCGAATACCAGGTTCAAGGGTATATGTTTTTGCTGAAAACGAACATGACACCGGCTTTATCTTGTTTGTGCCTCAGGTTACAAGATTAATGTTTCGTTGCCTTGTCTGAGATTGTGAAGTGACTTTATCGTTGTCTTTCTTGGTGTTGTCAAGACACTTTATCTTTGTCTTTCATGTAATTGTAAGGTCAATTTATCGTTATCCTACATGAGGCAGTAAGGAGACTTTATCGTTGTCTCACATGAGACAGTAAGGAGACTTTATCGTCGTCTCACATGAGACTGTAAGGAGACTTAAACGTTGTCTCACATGAGACTGTAAGGAGACTTTAACATTGTCTCACATGAGACTGTAAGGAGACTTTATCTTTGTCTCACATGAGATTGTAAGGAGACTTTATCGTCGTCTCACATGAGACTGTAAGGAGACTTTATCTTTGTCTCACATGAGATTGTAAGGAGACTTTATCGTCGTCTCACATGAGACTGTAAGGAGACTTAAACGTTGTCTCACATGAGATTTTAAGGAGACTTTAACGTTGTCTCACATGAGATTGTAAGGAGACTTTAACGTTTTCTCACATGAGATTGTAAGGAGACTTTATCGTTATCTCACATGAGATTGTAAGGAGACTTTATCGTTGTCTCACATGAGATTGTAAGGAGACTTAAACGTTGTCTCACATGAGATTGTAAGAAGACTTTAACATTTTCTCACATGAGATTGTAAGGAGACTTTACCTTTTTATCACATGAGATTGTAAGGAGACTTAAACGTTGTCTCACATGAGATTGTAAGGGGACTTTACCTTTTTATCACATGAGATTGTAAGGAGACTTTAACGTTGTCTCACATGAGATTGTAAGGAGACTTTATCGTTGTCTCACATGAGATTGTAAGGAGACTTTACGTTGTCTCACATGAGATTGTAAGGAGACTTTAACGTTGTCTCACATGAGACTGTAAGGAGACTTTATTGGTGGCATACATGAGCATGTAAGGAGACGTTATTGTTGTTTTACAAGCGAGTGTAAGGACATTTTATCGTTGTCTTATATTAGACTGTAAGGACAGTCTATCACTGAAAGAATGAAAAGATGAAAGATGAAAATATACATATCCAGGTCAGCGTGACTCTATGATGTTTGTCATACAACCATATTGCAATATAAACCGACTTCCAGAAGAAACTATATCCAGAATACAATTTTCTTCAAACTTATTATCCTTTTGAGAATAGAAATGATATGTTGCACAATGTGCCCAATGTTGCACAATATAAGTGCACAATGGAAACTGTGCATAATCATCAGAACAGTAATCTATTACCACAATTACGTTTGCTCAAATGCACGTCCTTGAAAGCACTGAAACCGCCCGTTAAACGAAAGTATTAAGAACAAATAACTCACTACTCAGCAGTGCAGAGACAGGCGCTATTGGTCAAACTGCATGAACAGTGGAATGTACCCGTCTTGGTAAAACCAGACTGATGGAACGTTTACTGTAGACACGTCTATCAGCTCACAGTCTCAGGAATACAAGACGGCGGTATATGGCTATTCTGGCCGTCAGTAACGCCTGTTCCATCTCCAAAACAACGACATCTGCATCGAGGCATTCAGACACTGTGTCAGTCGAATGACAGTGACCAGACGATAGAGGGAACGTCGTATCAGATTATATTAGGTGATGCTGCGGTAACAACACTAACGAGCGAACTTGAGATTGGCCAGAAAGGTGTGCCGTTTGCTTGCGCGGGACCCAGTACGAGTTTTATTCTCTTGAATGACAGCATGACCATAATGTGTCCAGGGTGAAACATATGGTTATATATATATATATAAGCGAATACTGAGAAATGAACAGATTCCTAGTATCTTTTAGGGGTGGGGTATGAGTTGGTCCCATCCAGGTTTGGAGCCCACTCCTTCCCTGTATTGCACAACGTCAGCGACCTGACCTTCTCAGCCACTATAGTTTTGACAAAAAAATGGAAGACTGACAACTTGTACTTTAGATCACGTACTGTGTGTACGCTCTGCCAGCTGTATTTGTGATTACATACTATGGGTAACTACATGCCCTAATATACTGAACAGCGAAGGAAATGCAATTTTCGAAAAAATTGTATCCATAAAAGTAGGCATTCATGTTTTTGCTGTCTATTGAAACTTGACAAAAAGACACATTTGCGTTCGTATACTTTTTGGGGGTTCATTTCATACTGGATTCCAAAATGGGCGTATTGTCAGTAGCGCACAAGGTCAGCGATCTAACCCATGATACGGTCTGGTGTCTTTTAGCGGCATTTTGAAGTTGTTATATATGACCAAGATCCTTTATAGATATATCTTCTGTTATATCTTTGACACGTACGTCAAAGCGTCAGCTGTCAGTTTACCTGCTGCAGGGGCCTGAAATGATCCCGAAACGCTGTGTGTAAAAGAATTAAAAGCCGATTTATCCATTGAAGATCTTGGTCATATCATACGGTCTCTTTACTAATGACGACACATTCCTGCTGTATTTGACATCATCTGTGGAGTGATGTCTTTGCAGTGCCCAGAGAAGCACGGGTGAGTGACGTATGTTTTACACTGTTTTAGCAATATTCCTACAACATCTCGACGAGGACAAGCAGAAACGGCTCCATACTTTATACTCATGTCGGGAATCGAACCTTCGACTCGGCGTGACGAGCGAACGCTTTGATCACTAGGTTTGTGGTGTCCCCTGGCGAGATAATGGTGCCAGGAAATTGCTAAAAGTAGCGTAAAACTAGACTCACTCACTCACTCGCTTTGCATGGCTTTACATATTTTGTCTAGACACATGTTCTAACAATGAGGTTGGGGCATGTTGTCATCTATGTATCTTAAGGTCACTGTTTCTTGAACAATCTCCACGGCACTTTCAGAAGGGCAGAGCGAGTGTCTACATTTTCACAATTAGCAAAAAGAAAATAATCATCATTTCTTTTTGCCTCTTTATAGATTATTTGCGTACGTACTTTTGGGGGTTGGGTTGGGGTGCTGGAGCATTTCGTGATGTTTCATATGGTTTCCTTTGGACGTCAGTTTGTCATAAGAAAATTTCAGGATAACTTCTCTTCTCCTAGCCCCACTTCCACGTACCTCCCGTTCCACCACTCCGTCTTAATCAAATCCTCTGACCCCCCCCCCCCCCCCCTTCCCCTACCCTGAAGCTATCCGCCCCTTACCATCCATACCGTGCTACCATCTCCTCCCAACCCCACCTTCCACTACTCAGACACAATCCCGTCCCATCCCACTCTTCCTTGCTATGTTGTCCTCTCCCCTCCTCTCTGCTGCTCTCTCCTCCCCTACATAACGCTCTGCTAACTATCTCCGCCAGGACTGACACTGGGAGGAAACCACGGGCTGGAGAACCAATAGGAGGCCACTACAACGAGACGGAAAGAAGTAATGTTCTTAGGTTCACTTAACAGCGGAGGCACTGCACGAGTAATTGTACAAGTTTATTTAGACTCCATGATAATAAGACCAGAAGCAAATGAAGGCAATCTCACCGCTTGTTCAATAGTGTTGAAATATTCCTGTAATCATTGATCCCACGCCCCGAGGCGTGAATTGCCCTTGAGGAGGAGCTCATCATCAACAGCGTCACCAACAACATCATCTACACGTGGCTGTCCACAACCAAGAGGTCCAGACAGCAGCATGTCGACAGATAGTGTTTCTGTGCATTCATTCGTTCACGGGGATTCCAGTAGAGATCATTCAAAAGGATAGCTTCGGGATATCGCTCTCGGTCATGGCTAACGTAAGCGGCAACGTCAGCGACGGGGACGACTACTACGACTACGAATATGACTATGATGCCAGCGTCAACAACCTACCTTTAGTAGAGTTTATTCCTTCAGTTCTTGTATACTCTATAACCCTGCTGGTCGGCGTGGTTGGGAACTCCCTTGTCATCTTCTCCATCTCATACTACGGACGGCAAAAAAACGTCACCAACGTTTTTCTTTTAAGTCTGGCGTCGGCGGATTTGTTGCTGGTCACGGTTTGCGTTCCGATTAAGGTAAGATACTAATTATTTACACAACACCAACTCACATTCCTCAATTCTCACAATAGACCATTCACAGAAATATTCCTATTGATAGAAGTACGTGTAGCTCATGTTTCCTAAACAAGCGACTGTTCAATACATGTTTCAGTAAACAGGTACCCGGTGGGGTGTGATCATAAGGTGACAATGAACCCCCAAGTTACTAACAAGACCACTTAACATGTGCATACTCCGCTAGGGGCTGAGAATAAACGTACACGGAATTTTCTAATAACGTTAAGTTAGCACTTGTGAATTTGTGAGGGCACTGAGTTACATAATTTCTTTCGCTGACTGAGAATTAACATGGTCTACTGACAAAAATAACTAAAATATACAATTTAATCAGTATAATTTTCAACGAATTAAGTTATAACATTATTTTATTAGTTCAAAGCAGCTGGTACAATACAGTGAAATAAAGTTAGCACAGTGCATTGAGATATGGCAATGCATTCACGGTTACACAACTTGCCAGTGTCAACTAACGTACGAGTCAGGCACAACATAGTTAACTAAACTTAAAGGTTTGGTGGTAGACATTGTTTTCATGTTCACGTTTGTTTTGGCAAAGGGTAATGCTTAGTTCATGTAATGAATGGCCCGTTCAGTTCACTTTGTATTTGCCTTTCATTTTGTACACACGCTTTAACTGAACTTGAATTCAATTCAATTCATGTAACCTGGTGATGGGCAATTTTAGCCGGTTTTGTACACGTCTCGAGTTGTGCAAGGTAATAACAAATAGGCTAAATGCTAATTTCTAACATAAATATTCCTCTAACGGACTGGGGTCCTTACTGTCCGCTTATCTAGACTTGCTTCTTTCAAGAATAGAATTATTATGCATGAATGGGCCTACTATTCAGTACAGCTCGTTGCAGCCTTGGAGAAATGCTAGCCGTGGATCATTCCAACCACTTTCTTAAGCTGAGCGGTCGGCATGTGATAACGATTACATTTATGGACGTATGGTTAACGGTTCCCTAAGCATGCGAATTCACGATGACTATTAATGAGTAACGGTAAATGTTCAGTGTCAGGGCCATTGCGATAGATGCACATTGGGTATTTATAATGCAGGTGCATAAAATGATATTAACGGAGATAAGGCGTTACCATGACTACAAAAGAAAGCGTCTACAGAAGACAGAAGTCATGTTGGGGAATCCTTATTTTATGAATAAATCGCCTTGAGATCACTCTCGGAGGTTTGAGGAAAGTCATCGTGCTCATAAGATCGATCACTGGATCGTCTGGCCTATGCTTAATAGTTTTGGAGGCCGTTGACATATAGCTGGAATATTGCGGGATTCGGCGTTAAACAGTAGATTCCCTCTCAAAGCTGAAATATTGCTGAGTGTCCGTAATAAAAAATCGGATTTTGTGATTATTGTATATGTCTCTCGGTACGTACACTATACTGTGAACGAGTGTGTGTGTACGTGCTGGCGTGCGCGTGTCTGCGTGTCTGCGTGTGTGCGTGTGTGCGTGTGTGCGTGTGTGCGTGTGTGTGTGTGTGTGTGTGTGTGTGTGTGTGTGTGTGTGTGTGTGTGTGTGAATGTTTATATTTACCTCATTTCATGAACAGGTATATTGTCATGTCGTATACCAGTCACGTCGATTGAAGCTCATGATATCAATCACTAGACCGCCAAGTCCAGTCACCATCATTTACAAGCCCTTGTCAAAGAACTAGATTATTGACCAGTAAATATCTAGACTTCCTAGAGAGCCTTGCATATATTTCAAGGTCTGTGAGCGCGAAAGTAATTGGAGGCGCACCCTGCTTTTATGGCATAGCATAATAACCCTGCGATTCATTTCCTCACGGCTAGTTAGAGGGACGTGTCTCTATTGTATAGACACACCAAATAAACCTAACAATGCCTCAGAAGTGATTCGCTTAGGATTGGCATTGCCCTGAGTCCATCCAAGTCTGTTTGATAACTGGATTATATCGCAGAGGGTACTTCAGATCCCTTGTTAAGCACAGCGTCTCCGTTTGATCTCTATGGGGGATACCTTTAGCCCAGTTCTCATACAGAGAACTAGGCGATCTACATAACGTTTCTACTCAAACCAAGGCAACAAACACGAGAAAATGGCAATAGTCTAATATTATTTCAGGATCCGTTCGTTTCCTTCTATTTGTTTCCATCACGATGCAGTTTTTTTGACTTGGAAGTATGCCTTTTGCTGTGATACAAGCCTCCAACCTGTACCTGCATAGATTAGCACAGACCTTTCCAATACGTTTCAGTGTAATACTTGGGAACACTTGTTTTCATTACTGAAGGTCAAAATCCTTGTGTGTGTAAAAATGAACCAAGTCGGCTGGTAGTTGGATACACGGGTTCTCATTAACTCTTTATGTGCACTGAGAAATACTCGGCTCGAATAACGCCCATACCTGTTAATGAAATATTAACGTAATAAGGAAGATGTAGAGATGCGGCTGCCAGAATCCACCTCAACGCAGCTGCAGACATCAGCTCATCATCACTATGATCATCTAAAGGATGAAATATATATATTACAATATATCGGCAGTATATGTAACGTTGAAAACAACTCCCCAATTCCTCCTCCCGCTTGACAAAAAATTAAAAAAGTGATAGTAAAAACATTTTTGGAGACATACACCGTGCTGTGTGGTAAATGAATCGATATATAAAAACATAAAGCTCAAATTTTCTTTGAAAGTCGGTTTGAAATGTCAGAGATCATATGATTCGTATTCTGCACGGTAATACATGAAACTCATATTAGGGTATAGTCACAAGTACTTTCGAGATAAGTATGTCTTTTTGTTGAGTGCAATATTCCCGTGATAGCATTAAGAACAACAAAATCATTTATGCGAAGAAGATACATGGACTAAAAAGAGCTCTGTTGGGTTGCTGGGAGGCCTGTTGTTAAAACGTTGAATAGACGAGCTGAAAATCCGGGTTAGATGTCCAACAAAACCCGTTCTCCCGTTGCCCGCCATTGTGAGGCTGATTAGTGTAAATCTTGAAATTAATGGCTAACTGAAATGAAATCAATGTGGAAAACGGCACCTTCGATGCAAACAACAAATACCTAACAACTCCCCATGACAGTACACTGAGTTGCATTTGTGAAAAATATATATAAATAAGTCACTGGTGTTTTTCATCATTACATCACAATTACATCTCGGGTAACCTTAAGGAAGTCATTTCCTCTTTATAATTAGGCTTCGGTAGGGGGTAACTGATCTTGAGTTCCAATTTTGTGCTGCTGAAAGTCAGTCGCACGTGTACATGTACAAACTAGAGATAACATTTGCATAAAGAGATACATAAACACGCAAAACTGCAAAGGCATATGAATATGTACATATGCGCCCAAGACAATATTCACGCAATGAATACATGGACATTCGTGACTGAGTGAGTATGGTTTTATGCCGCTTTTAGCAATATTCCAGCATGTGTCACGTCAATGGCCACCAGAAGTGGGCTTCACACATTGTAAACATGGAATCGAACCTGGGCTTTCTGCGTAACGAGTGGAAGCTTTATATTCCAGTCTCCATTTTACATATACAAACAACCAAGAAAGTAAAGATTTCAATGATATTAACAAACACAAAGGAAATACCAAACATGCCACGACTGCATACATGTACATAGCGTATTAGGGCCACGGTGAAAAGTTTTTGGTGTCGCTATCTCCTACGTAGGACTTATTATCTCCTACGTAGGAATTCGTATCTCCTGCGTAGGAGATAGTATTCCCAACGCCCACGTAGGAGATAGTAAGTCCTACGTAGGAGATAATAAGTCCTACGTAGGAGATAATAAGTCCTACGTAGGAGATAATAAGTCCTACGTAGGATACAGTAAGTCCTACGTAGGAGATACTAAGTACTAAGTCCTACGTAGGAGATACTAAGTAGTAAGTCTTACGTAGGAGATACTAAGCCCTACGTATGAGATAGTAAGTCCTAAGAGTACACATACACATATGTGCGTGTGTATATAGAGTATATATAGCATGGATATATACATACAACAAAAGAGAGTACATTCAGCATGGATATACTAGTATACGTATTCACAAGAGAGAGAGTACATATAGCATGCATATATATACACACACACGAGAGTACATATAGTATGGATTTATACAGACACACAAAAGAGTACATATAGCATTGACACATTCATGCAAACAGGAGATTGCAAGCATCGCGAATGTGTACATACACACAGGAAAGTACATATTTCATGATTATATTCATGTACACATGCATGTGTACATAATGTAAAGGCCTGAGAGAACACTTCACAGATGTGATACACATGCATATGCATAGATGATGTAACATCAACATATGTAACGGCACGAAGCTAACTTGTACTAGAGGAGCATCAATATACCTTAAATGACGAGACAACTGATGTAACGATCGGAAGTTTTCCCCGACCACTTGCGGTACGTGTTGGTTGAAATGCGTATAACGAACTGTTGTTAAAACGGACCGAAATTCATTCCCCTCAACGGAGTTTACAATGTGATTACTAAAGGCCTGGGATTTGGAGACTAGCTCTTAGATAAATCAGAAAAAAAATTACTTTAATTGAACAGTGTGATGTGGTTTTTGTTCTGGTTGTTTATTGTTTTTTTATACTTTGTTTTGTGTTCATTTGATGCGGTTTTTGGTTGCAGTTTCTAATTCGTTTTCGATTTTTATGGCCTTTTTCAGCAGTCTGAACCAAAATCTTATTTTTCGGCAGTTTCTTACAGGATTTGTTTCGATTAATCCCAGTTGGAATAAAGTAATGAAAGACATGAGTGCCTAACGAAACCACATCCTGTAAATGCATGAGTTAGTTGTAATGATATGCTCGCATAACATGGCCAAACAGATTTTCAGAGAGGCAAGAGCATCTTGCAGAAATGTTGTATTGAAAGAACGCAGACATGCTTAACATATGCATATAGACACAACAATGAGCACTATTCATACCTCCGATAGAGGTACATTGAGAGTCTAAGACAGGTTCTGTTGGAATGTTATCAAAGCATGCTTGTGCTGTTTGTTGACGTTTATTTTCGCCTCACACAGAACATGAAATTGATGCGAAAGGCATTTGGAGAACATTTGAATATTCAGCTAGAACGGCCCGATCACTTTTTATTTAACATCATAGAATGTGCTCAAAACAACGGACGTGACGGTGGCTAAGGATCAATAGCATGAACATCTATGTAACTGGGATACAGACCATTCACACATGTTGCAACCAACAGTACCCTGTGAAGATCAGGGTTAGAACTGGTTCCCAGCAAACCACGGTTGTAAGATGCTGCGAGCGGGATCGGCGATCAGACTCGCTGACTTGTATCATCGCATCATCGTATCATTGTATCATTGTATCCACACTGCGTAGATTGATGCTCGTGTTGTTGATCACATGACTGTGTGACTACAGACCGGAACATCCTGAATCCTGAACCAGACTCGTTTTTCTGATAAATATATACTGTTTATGATCAGGGACTCCTTTCACAAAGCAACCTTTACTAAGATTAACCTTGACTCCCAATTTTAAACACTGCACGAAGATTGCCTGAGTCTAAGGTAACCTTAGTGCAGTGTTAAAGTGCAGTGTTAAATTCTTTTAACCTTAGTAAAGATTGCTTTGTGAAAAGAAGCCCAGGTTCCTGGAAACCCTACGGTTAAACGATATGTACGCTACCCGCAGGCTTTGTTATAGAATAGACAAAGCGTAACTGGTACATTGAATATGTATCAAAAAATGGAAATTACGGAAAGAGTGTAATGCTTTATTCACCCAGGGAATACACATAAGTCCTCGACATATTACATATTCCCTAGGAATAGTTATCTGTTTTATATCCTTAGTGCATGTTCCCAATATCAGTCGGCATATGTTACCCTTGATGTGATATTTGCACTCCCCAGGGTGTCGAGAATGAAATTTGAGCGTGCGCTAATCGCCAGAACGGAGTATTAATACTGTAAAACCTTAGCCAATATCATCATCACCATTATCATCATCACCATTAACATCATCACCATTAACATCATCACCATCATCACTACCACTATCATCATCGTCGTCGACGTCGTCGTCGTCAACATCATGATAATCATCATCATCATCATCATCATCATCATCATCACCACCACCACCGCCACCACACCACCACCAACACCATCATCATCATCACCACCACCACATCATCATCATCATCATCATCACCACCACACCACCACCAACACCATCATCATCATCATCATCATCACCACCACCACATCATCATCATCATCATCATCACCATCACTGACCGTCTGTGTGGTGTAATGTTTAGAGCGTCGCGGTTGCAGGTCGTCAAATGGGCGAAAAATTCTTAAGCGCGACGTTAAACCCCCTAAACCTCACCTCACCTCACCTCACCTCACCTCACCTCACCTCACCTCACCTCACCTCACCTCACCTCACCTCACCAGTATTATCATCAGGAGCTTACAAATGGACGGTGAATCTTAACATAGTAGCTATTAACACTTTCGACATGGGTGGTCACAATTTGTGGTGTGCGATGTTAAATTTTAACATGCAGAAATAGTTAAGTTATTCGTGCTCGTTTACCGAGTTGCGTCATTAAAGCATGAGAGAAACCTTGACTTGTGAGTCCGTCCTAACTAAGTTTCACGCCAAGGTCTGCATCACTTCGGGCTCTAAGTCCCTCATCAAGCTGAGAAGCGTTATGGGGTAGCTTAGTGGTTAAAGCGTTCGCTCGTCACGCCGAAGACCCGGTTCGATTCCCCCGCTGTGATATTGATGGAATATTGCTTAAAGCGGCCTGAAATCAAATTCATTCACTCATCAAGCTGAGACGCAATGATATTACTGAAATACCAAACTCACTCACTCACTCACTCACTCACCCAGAGCGCCACACACCCACTCAGTCACTGATTCACCGATGTGGATTGAATTCAAGTGCATGTTCAGTTAATGAAAAGCTGCTTCAATAAAACCCTCTTGTTAATATATCCAACACACATCAATTCCGTAAACATCTATTTTTAGGGTCTATACACATATTTCTTGATTATGTATATTTCCTGTAACACATATCCACGACAGGGGCCCCATTTATACGTCAAGTGTCAGGAATCTGCATTCTATTCTTAAACCATAACAGTACACGACTTAATCAAGAAACAATAGATCGTCTTTGCTCTTCGTTCAATCCACGCTAAAATTATACCCTTGCATACGACATGGAACAGGAGGGCGGTAACGACACCCTTGGGAACGTTGTAGCGTCAACGCGTCATGACGAAGAGAGAGCAGATAACCGTGTTTTGCATGGTGATATCAGCGTAAGGGCGATTTCGTGAACAAAGTCCGAGATCTATTGCATGTCACTTCTCGTAGACTGATTAATGCAATAATATAAACAGAACAGAATTACATGCTATCGTTGTGTTACGATAAATCTCAATTAATGTTGTAAACGTTGTCAAGTTATTATCTGGTGACAAATTACATGCTTGTGTGTTAACCCGATTGAAGATAACACCTTCGAGGAACCTAATACGTCAAACAGGCAATTAGGCCCAGGGTGTTTGCGCATAGCCATGCGAGCAAAGAACATTACAATATAATATACTATTTTCTCTGTATCATTTCCATACAATATTATATTATCTTTATAATTTATCGATATGGAGGAAATTATTTTACGTGCCGTTGGGCAATATGTCGAATGAATCTTAGATGTGAAACACAAGTTAATAGATACCTCGCTCCCAGTCGTTACAAACATGCTGGTTAAGAGTATTAAATCATTTTTGTCTTATTCTCATTTAGCAATAACAAATTTCGATATTTTGTCATAAATGTCTTTTCCATTTGGCATCTTGACAGATTGTCATTCGTTTCCATATCACATAACTGTCTGTGTTATATGGCGGCTTATTATAACTCTAGCGCTTCATGCTCATCAACACTACTGAACCAAAAACTTCTATGTTGATCGATTTTCAGTTATTCGATACAACCAGTTTCAAATTACAGTAATTTTACTTTCACAACAATTAATCATTTGTGCATCGCACGGCATATTTTTCCCATAAAAAATGACATTGCCTAACGTATGGTTTCATTTTTGCACGAATGATTCTACGAATTATAGATTTTTTTCATTAAATAAAATAAGGATAGAAGACATATATTTAGTTTCTCCTTGTGGTGTGATTTGGCAATAAAATACTTGCATAATCGCATAGTAACTGGCATACTGGCATCCTTGAATCAGGGCACACTGGCATACTGGCATCCTTGAATCAGGGCACACTGGCATACAGGCATCCTTGAACCAGGGCATACTGACATACTGGCATCCTTGAAACAAGGCATACCAGAATACTGGCATCCTTGAATCAGCGCATACTTGCATACTAGCACTCTTACATACTGACATACATATCCATTGGCAGAGAGGCATTTTGACTACTCCTGTGACTATTCATCGATATGCATCGATGCATCGATCCACTGACCGCCGATACAGTGAATCGATACAAAGTTTTACATCCTCTATCCCGATACGATTCTTCAAATGAGCCACGATACATTTTACATTAAATATTGCCGAATCGCGATATCTGTCAAGAAAGACTTACTCATGATTAAAATATACGCACACTTATTGTCCCTTCATATGTTTCTTGAGTATTCTTACACGAGGAACTGTGTCAAACATATCGCTCACTTTTTATGTACATTCACAAACTCCGTGTATAAACTTTATTATCTTATTTCAGAATGAACATTGAAAAGACGCGATTTGAAGAAATAGTTTTAAATGCTTTTGTTTTGATCTTAAGCAGTTTTCACTTGGTGTTGGATTGAAGGTTTTAGTATGGTGATGCCAAACGTATCGCTACCCTTGTGTCGGGATTCTTCCCGTATGGCAGCTTAAGTGCAAGTGCATTTAGAAGGGCATTTAGAAGTGCACAATACTTTTGCAATATATCGTGACCAAAATTTTAGTATCATGATATATTGTATCGCAGGTTGTGTACCAATACTAGCACTACTATTGACATACTTGTATCCTGGCTTCATGGCATACTAGCATATGTGCACGTGCATGCACACATACTGGCTAGCAATCGTACGGGCATATGACCTACTGAGAAAGCTGGCATATGGCCATGCGACTATCTATTTGGCCCAAAAGTGGACTGATAAATTGCAATCTAGCTCGAAATACTCAAACATAAATACTCAATGAAACGCTTATCATAATCAAAACATCATATCAACTCTATGAGTTTTTTGCAGATTTGTTTCCCTTGAAATAAGAATAAGAAGTTTAACAAACTATCATTAAAATATTGACACGCTTCACTATTTGTTTCGATGGAGGAGTGCAGAGAAAGGGACAGCCATGTGTGCGAGAAAGCATGGAGATGGCACAGCACAGGTTAATGGATAAATAACTTTCTCGGCACTTGTACACGTGTTTCTCGGACACCTGGCTGGGCCTTTCTCTGCACTCCTCGTTCGTAATAAACGGTGACCCGTGTCAATATTTTAATGATAGTTTGTTAAACGGCTTTTTTATTATTAGGAAAACCTCGCAGAGTTGGCATGATGTTTTGATTACGATCAGCATTTCATTGAGTATTTTATGTTTATTTCTTTTCGAGTTGCAGTACATCGGTCCGGAGTATAATAAATACGTAGGCCATTCAGCCAAAGTGGAACACTGGCATACGCCATATTGACATACTGACGTAATAGAAAACAAACACTCGACTTCCTCGAAAGGTTTTGCTCTATCTTTTTGTGTCACGTAGTGTTGCTTAAACTATGGTAGTTCGTTCTGTCAAAACCATTCTTAACTATTAAAACTATTAACGACATACGAGAATAACTTAATACTTTAATTCAATATTACGCACGGTGTATCGTTTGCATGTATACATCACCACTTCAATCCCGTCTTCGAAACACCGACATGAAACATTTTATATGTAATTCCCTGTGTCTAAACGCATGGCAGTAGAGACCTTACACATGTTCCCTATAGCTACTGCCAAGTCCTCCCCTCAACGCTAAAGCCCTAAATGACAAAAAAGTCTAGAGTATATTTCAACCAATCACGTCGTGGTACGTGATCACGTGAGATAGCGACCGCGAGATCAGAGTCAGTGCGGTACTAGAATTCCGTTGCTCTTGTCTTCCTCTATCTTCTTCACGAAAGTATTCAGAAGGCTGAAAGCTGGAAAGGCGTGGATGAAATAACTTGTCCAAGATATAGAAAATGCATCAACTACAAATGCATCAGGGTCAGGATGCCAGGAAGCGCACTTGTTTAACCTATTACACACTATGTTCCCTGCTGCCCAGTCCTCCCCACAAAAAAACCCTAAATGAAATACTCCAGATTCCAACCGGTTCTGAATCTCCCAACCCACTGGGGCTCCTTTACAATTTAAAAGGATTTATTACATTTTGTTATTATCCAAATAATATATATTCAGAGACTAAGCGTTAGTTTATAGAGATCATCAAGCTGTGATAATATACAACAGCAGATGTTTTCGGTAGATATTTGTAACGACATCATTCAACGTTGATATCTACGACGGCGTGGTGATCAATAGTACTCACATAGTCTAACTTAATTTCTCTTGACATTACCTGTATGAATATTTTATAACACAGTCGTAATTTCATAAACCTGCTTTGCTTTCCAGTAGTGATCGACGCTGTTTTCTTTTTTCCATATAGGTGCTACATAAACTTCTCTATATTTCATTTCTTAATCTGCTTTAGAACAAGCGATGCCATTCTATTGACGCCGTCAACAATCCTGATGGCTACAGGATTGAATTTGTCTGTTTCAATCTCAAGTACGCTCATTTCTCCATGATGGCGTGGTACTCTCAACCACGTCTAGAAGTGTCATGTATGTCATGGAACGGCACCGTATCCTTGGGGTGTATATAACCTAAAATTCCAAAATGGTAAATATTTAAATTTATAATGAAATTACATGCCGCATGGGAACTGCTATTTATTTTATAGAATGCGTGGCTTGTGGTGGCAATGCCATTGGGGAAACTGGATTGAGAGTAAAAGACCGTGACTCTACTTAAACAACAGATAGAAATTCAATGCTTGAAACGAATGAACTCATCCTTCACAGCGGAAACACAGCCTTAGTGTTTTTTTTCCACACCGGAATTATTTACAGATGAAAAATCAATCGCTGAAAGAAAGAAACTCTGTTGAAAAATATTTCAACAGATTTTCAACAATTCATGATCTGAAGCTTTATCTAATAAACGTATGGAAGTTAAAAGTCCCATATTGATCTATACGGGTTCACTTGCACAAAACGCTTCAATAACCGTAGCTTCCGTATTATAACCAGGAGTTACAGATATACCTAAAATCGCTTTGCGCAAGTGGACCCATGTACGTATACCGAACAGCAAAAGAAACGCAAGTCCCGGGGGGTGGGGGGACTGGGGGGGGAGTGTCAAGTGTAAATTAGAAGACATGAACGCTTAATTTTATGAGATTTCATTGTTTTCAATAATTGCGTTTCTTTTGCTGTCCAGTATATAGTTTGAATGGCCCACACTCCTGGTTTGAGTCTCGTGCTACAGGTGATTAAGGTGCTTCAGCAATGGGCCGACCGACGCCCTACACTTGTGGAAGTCAGTTTGTTACATCCTCAGCCATATAAGCAGACGTATTTGTCTCAATCAAAGTATATATTTTCAGAGACAAAGCGTTCCACTGGCGCTCTCTGCAACACCCAATACTTTTTTTATGTATATATCGCTCTCAAGCTAGCAGACAACAGACGCTTTGCCTAATCTTCCCGACACGCCGTAACTCGGATTAGCCCAATTAATTTGACGAGAGCTGAAACTTGCCGCTGGACTGCTCGAGACGGACGGCGGTACTACCGACTCAATCTGTAGCGGCCGAGTCAGCGATGAGCATCGCACCTGTTCGTTATGCTCCTGGGATGGTGATGGAGTTGTGGCTGTAGCTGAGGGCGCGTGATGAAACTGATACTGTAAAACACTACCGTCTTTGCCGGACTACACAGTATTGGTAACTGAAGACGCGCGAGAGGAAATAGTTTCCCTTTGTAGTTGTCGATGTACGGAAACGTCCTATTGCCACTATCGATGTTCGCTTGAAGTGCGCCTTACATCAGAGGCACAGTCATGATATCTGTATCTGGTGGTAAACAGATATTGGTACTGAGTGGGTGGGTGAGTGGTTTATATTAGTGTGTGAGTGAGTGGGTGGGTGAGTGAGTTTTAGTACGACTGGATTAATATTGAGTACGCTAGTTAGTGAGTGGGTGAGTTTAGTTTTACGCCGCACTCAGCAATATCCCAGCTATATGGCAGTGGTCTGTAAATAATCGAGTCTGGACAAGACAATCCAGTGACCAACAACATGAACATCGATCTGCGCAATTGGGAACCGATGACATGTGTCAAACAAACCAGCGTGCCTGACCACCCGATCCCGTTAGTCGCCTCTTACGACAAGCTGAGTCGCCTTTTATGGCATGCATGGGTTGCTGAAGGCCTATTCCACCCCAGGACCTTGACGGGTCTTGAGAAAGCTAGTGGGTAGTGAGTGGGTAGTAGGTTGATATGTTCGGTGAGGAACCCAGTACCTGGGTAAGGTAGTTGGGTGAATGAGTAAATTGGTGTGTGGTTGGTTCGGTGGCTGGGTGAGTGAGTGAGTGGGTGCGTGGAGTAATGAGTAGGTGCGATAAGAGTGGGTGAGTAAATAAGTAAGCGGGTAAGGTAGTTGGGTGAGGGAGTAAACTGGTGAGTGGCTGGGTTGGTTCAGGAGTGAGCGAACGGGTGGGTGGGTGCAGGGCTGGTTGAGTAAGTGAGAATGTTTTTACGCAGCTAGTTTTTACCATATTCCGACCGACACCAGGGCTGTAAACCCTTGACATGAACCTGGCCTTGATTGCAACAATAGAACCCTTTAACTGCTCGACTACCCCGATTGTTAAATCACCATTGCTAACACGTATATCACGAAGCATCTCCATTGTATTCAAATTTCATTACAAAACATCGTTGTTTCACATCTACGATTTTCAACCACAAGCTTGAGTAATTCAGTTTACATATTTCATGGAAACGCCTAAGAAGAATTGACTAAATATGGCACGTCGCCCGTGAGCATGATGCGTCATGGCATCATATTTTCTGACCGGTACGTGGGTTTTAACATTTCTCTGCTAGCGAAAGCTATCGGAAAAAAGTAGGATTACCCTTTTCACGATCCGATGCTGTCATCTCTGGTTTCCAGTATTCCATTTACGTATGTTTCATCCCTATTTGGCCTTTAATGAAATGTAAATCAGTTTCGGCAAATACGTCAGAAGGATAAGTCTCTGAATTTGACATTTGGAAGTTTCAGGATGGAACGGATTATAGTTCCATTTGTTGCTCGTGTTGTCAGTCACTGCCGTGACGTACTCGATAAAGTGCGACGTGGTCGATAAAGTGTGACGTGGTCGATAAAGTGTGACGTACTCGATAAAGTGTGGCGTGGTCGATAAAGTGTGACGTGGTCGATAAAGTGTGACGTGGTCGATAAAATGTTACGTACTCTACAAAGTGTGACGCACTCGATAGAGTGTTACCTACTCAATAAAGTGTGGCGTACTCGGTGGAGTGTGACGAGCTCGAAAAAGTGTGGCGTGCTCGATGATAAAGTGTGACGTACACGATAAAGTGTGAAGGATTCACTAAAGTGTGATGTATATTCGACACATTTAGAACCTTATGCTCTCACTCTCTCTCTCTCTCTCTCTCTCTCTCGTTCACTACCCTCCCCCCCTCTCCCTCACTCACTCTCTGATGAGAGAAAATTACACGATTATACATTGTGGAAATTGTCGTCCAAACATTTTTTGTATAGGGGAGGTGAACAATTCGAACATATATCTTCCTTGATTGCGAATGTTTAACGCCAAACGCAATATCTATGTCCAAGGTCAATGTCGGCGGCAGAGATAGTCAGAAGATCTAATGATACCCCTTGTAGAGTGTCGGATAACCGTTGATAAAACCAGTCCTTCAAGCTTATCAACAGCTATGTTTTCTCTCGCTTGCCTGCTATAAATCACTCATCCGACTACCTGCTCCCCACCCCCACCCCTATCCCCACACACTCACCCCACCCCTCCTATCCCCCCTATTCTTGAACGCTGCAGGGTCCACTACTTCATTTTACCTCACACATTCATTCTAAAAGACCACATCTCTGAAGGATATAGCCATTATGTCAAGTGTTTTATTATTTCTTATTTGTTTGGGAGTCAGTCTCGAAGTTGTGCAACGCAGGGCTTTTGAACCGTATGATGAGTATTTTTGGTCACGGGGAATGTATTCCGAGTGATGTTTTTTGGCAGCTGTATGTACACGTACCTAGTGAAGCACGTAATACTTTCACAGCCTGAACAAAACTCCTCTCCTCTGAAATGACACGTAAACGAGGGTAAACGAGAGTAAAAAACATTATTGCTTTCTTATGAGAACCGTGGCATATACGAGCCTCGACTGAAACGACCAGGGGTACCTTGTCTTTCCAAAATTTGATTTGTCTCCTCAAGTCTTTGATAGTTGTTCTCGCTGTGGGGCTGCATATCCATGGCTTTTACTTGAACCCAAGAATAACAAATCGTTACATGTTCAATTCGACTGTGAGATCTCATTTTCCGCCTCAAATGCCTGTAATGCCATTACCATGTTTAGCATGTCTGGCGAGGTTCAGGCACAAGCTACGTACGGGAATACAGAAGTGAAGGGTACATGTCTTGAGTTTTAACTTCGATTGCCAAATCTGAAAACAACAATGAGGCTTGATGATATATCACGCCCATCTCTCTCATCTCGACTCCGTCTCCACTCCTCACGGAACTGCATCCACAAGTTTTGTCCGTCAGTGCTTAAATTGTACTCAGTCATTCCCGTGTTTCAAACAGATAAATGGATAAAGCATATTCTTGCCCAAAGCACTTTGGTTTGAAATCACGGTTTGTATGATGTGGAATATCGGAGTGCAAAAACACAAGAAGGTTATTTATGTTCAGTTATCCTTGAAATTGTTAAATGTTAAAGAACAGAGGACTTTAATCTTTCGATTCAGTTGTCCGTCATCAAGGATACTTATAGTAAGCCTCATCACAAACGATGCTTCACTTCAAAAGCTCGTTTATTGGACTCATGACAGATAATAATTCTGTCGACTTCACTAAGTCCTTTTTCATAACAATAACATGTCTACGCCCCCAACCCCCTTTTATGACAAAGGCTAACGGGTTGAAGCCTGCCGTTGCTTCCATCTTGTACACCAATACAATTTCCTGTTGTCGTCACAAAACCAAGAAACGAAACCTCCAGACGGTGGAGACATTCTTCAAGCGGCCAAGGACGCGCGTAGACAAATGTTGCCGTATCAAATCAAATATTTTATCCATCTTAAGAAAGATCCTGTCAAATATATTTTCCGGCATATCAGTTCTGTGCATTGGGGCATGGTTTATGTACAAAGCGACTTTTTGTATGGCGTCGTCTTTGGATGTTCAAAGGTTTTAGTTCAGTAAGGATTTTATGTTCGGGTAAATTTATTTTCAAGATATGTGTCCATAGGGACACTAGGAAATGACATTGTCTGACAATACAAGCTAGCAAAAGCGCTTTGGTAAAGTGATATGCTGAAACACGGTGTCTGTGTAAGACAATCGCGTTTCTGCAGCTTCACGTACCTGAAATATTGTTAATATGCACCAGTATAACATATCTTGTACTTGGAGGGGGATCAAAAACAGTATACTACTGGTCAAAATTAGGTTACCTCGGGAATTTTCCGTTCGGATGACAATCGCAGTGAAATGTGTCACGTGACGCGATATGCTGGCCCCGTATTTTTTAACAATTCAATGAAATCATACGTACATGGTTTTTATTTATGGCTTACAGATGACTTCGCTTTTTGCTGAGGTTTATGAATGTGGAAAGGGTGTAATTGCAAAAATGACAGCTAACCTCCTGAAACAGGACATCATGTCATTTCAAAGGGGTTCGTTGTTGGGCATTATCTGACCCCAGATGCAGACCGAAATCTGAAATATCACGAGTATAAAACATGGAATGCCACAAATGTTTAAAATACATCTTTTGGTAACCAGAAAGATCTAGGTATCCTGACAAAATCTAATTTCAGCCTCGTGGTACATCTTATATCGTTTATGGTTATAAGAAGTCCTGTCCATGAAGTTTCGGGTTGGGAACTTTTATCTTCAGCGAGCCCTGTATGTCATTAGAGGAGAAAAGCGAGATCATCGTTCTGCATCATCGTACGCCATTTGTGTAGATCGATGATAATAATATCAATTACTTGATTGTCTGGTCCAGACTCGACTGGTTTTAAGTCCACCGTCATTCGTCTGACGAATGCATGTTAAGTGACCACAAACCTTCTACTGTGGCAAATATACATTTAGTTGAGTGCTCCGGCTGGCAAGACAGCAAGTGGAGAAAGGTCACTGAGTAGCAGTGAACATGCTGTAAGCAGGATAGGTTCACGGGCTATGTAGGTAAGTAAATGTGAACCTAATAATTTGCCTTTTCCATGCACAAGGTCCATGCTCGAAGCGCTAACAAAGTAGGTATACCTACCTACCTACCTTCCTATCTACCTACCTACCTACCTACCTACCTACATACATACATACATACATACATACATACATACATACATACCTACATACATACCTACCTACCTACCTACATACCCACATACATACATACATACATACATACATACATACATACATACATACATACATACATACATACATATATACATACATACATACATGTACATACATACATACATACATACATACATACATACATACATACATACATACATACATACATACATACATACATACATACATACATACATACATACATGAGTCTTGAGCATTTGTTTAAAGGAATTAAAATCAGCTGCTGATTTAATGACTATAGGGAGAGAGTTCCAGAGTAGAGGGGCCGAGCAGGCAAAGGATTTCCTTCCCGCAGTTTGAAAAGGCACTGAGAGTAGGTTCTGTCTTCCTGGAAAATATAGGTTAAGAAGTTCTTTTAAATATTTTGGACCGCTTCCGGTGAGACATTTGTGGAGAAAACACAATATTTTTTAAGTCAATTCTTCATTTAACAGGCAGCCAGTGGAGGTTCATCATGACAGGTGTTACGTGGGAGCGCTTGGAAGGTCTGCTTCTGATTTGGCAGGCCGTATTCTGGACATTATGTATGAGTGATGGTGAAAAGCAGACTAACAGTTTTATAGTTTTTCAGAGTTATAGGCTAAAAAAGGTGACTAAAACTGTGCATACTTTCTTCTTTGAGTGAGATATCGATGTCTTTGATTATTTTTATTTACATAATGACTTCTGTCTTCTGCTGCGGCCGCGTGTATTTTCAAGTCAGAAACAAACAAAGAATGAAAATTACCATTCCACTCCTGGTTCTATTCCTTATTATCAGATCTCAAACACCTGGTACTTTAGGAACGAACTGACCCTTTAGAATGTGCTCTCTTGGATCTCTCTGCACTCCTCTTAATCTCAAATCGGAGCCATTTTGCTTAAAGATCGATGTGTGTGTGTGTATGTTTAAGTAGGTGTGTGTGTTTCAGTCCGTGTGTGTCTGTGAATGATAGCAAATTACAGCCATCTTTGTTCACACATAAAGAACTCATACTGATTATTCAAGCAATAACCAAATACGATTCACTAAGCAATAACCGGATGGCACCAGGTGTTATAGAATTATAGCGCGTCTTTTACTGTATATTACCTAAATCAATGATTTCATTTCGTCTGGAGATAGAACCGGCTTACTTCTCCGCCATGTTCTGACGTTGATGACCTCATCAACACTGATTTCAGAACGTCATTACAACCCATTTAGATGTACGTCATGTTTGTGATACCCTATCCCGTGTAATCACATGACTGGTAAGGTGATTGGTTGGCCTTGGAAATGGTATTGCTTGGTAAATCCATTTAACTTTCAATTTACTGTAGTGTTCCAGTACTCATTTCATTCCACTGAGCGGTTGTTAGGGAGCCCCTTGCACTGCAGGAATAGATGGAAGAGCATATTACAGTCTGCACAGAAAGTAGCATACTTTCCACAATACAAAAGGAAGAGTTTACACAAAGCTCAAAAAATTGTTTCGCCCACCGACTTTCTTAGCAACGTTCTATAGTCCTTAAGAAAGCCGGTCCTTTAACAGCTATTAAATGTATAAGGTGGAAGCTGTCAAAAGGCGTTTTTCTAATCCAGCGAGCTGTCAACACCGGAATAAAATCTAAGTCCCTTCCGTGCCTTCTATATTTATCACCAGCTTTACAATCCAGCACAAAACGGATGATTTCTTCAGTCCCAATGAGTGCCGGATTAGACAGCTTCCTCCGTATATGCATAGTATGACCTTCAACGTACAATTAACCAATTTCGTTTCCGAATACAGGAAGTTCAACACACCAATCACAGTTTCATACCAACTGTCAACTGCTTGAATTTTTTTCACACATCTCCAGCATGTCATTGTGTTAAATTTTGAAAAAAATGACCAGTTGTAATTGCTAGATGGATGTGCATTTAAAAACAAAACTCTTAAACAAAATCAACCAATCACAGCTGTCGTATGATTCCGCCTGCACCGAAAGTGCACTGAAAAGTGTTTGTTAAAGGTACGGAATTTGATTTGGTGAAGTATGACCTACAAGTTCTTTCTAAAAATTCTACCAAGAAATTCAGAGTAATTACAGACAGGTACAGTCATAATTACAGCGGAAGCAGCCTAGGAGCATCTTCAAGAACGCGCGTGTTATCCTGCAGAGGTTAGATCGAAAATCTGCAGCCATTTCCGGTCATTTCTGAAACCCTGCGCGGAGCGTGTTCGCTTGTCTATTTTCCCATCTCTTCACTGGCTGAACAGTTATGCCTTCATCACAGAACTGTCACTTTCTCAAACAAGGTTTCACACTTTGCGCCTGTGTACAGTAAACGTCATAATTTAGAAAGCCATTTAACCGATTTTAATACGTTGACGTTGAATTACGATAACGAGGACTGATAACATACTTATTAAAGTGTGTTTCTTCTTTATCTCATGTGTTTCATTTCGATGCTGCTTTCATTTCATGTTTCCTAAAATACTGGCTTTTATGGTTCAGTGCTTGGCTTGATTTTGATTGGTAATACACCACGTTGATTGCCATAGTTCCATAAGTAGTGGGTCATCGGAAGGGTATATTTTACAATATCAAAATATTTATTTTCAGAGTTTCTGATCGGTTTCCATTGTGCTTTAGATTAAATGAGACTTGATTCATTTTGTATTGATTATTCCCCAAACTATAAAGCAGGAAGAAACATTCCTATTACAGTTATTATGTATCTCTGTTTGGGTAACCTCCACACTGCCTTTACAAGATGAAGACTTCTTTGTGATAGGCACTGAGAGGTGGCCCAATAATGGCAGAACCACTTTGACTGACTGTTACATTCGGCAGTCTGAAAGAGATTACAGTGAAACATCGTTCTGTCTAATTTTGATTATTCAGCTGATGCTGTTTCGAAGTAAAAGTTTGGTCCTTGCATATTCTGTCAGTTTTTAGCCGTTGTGTGGAACATCGGATATCTCGAAGTATTTTACGTAGGTCACTGCAACTTCGACACACCTGCAGTGTAGTGGATAGAGCATATGTCTGGAGCATACCTTGGTTCGATCCCCAAACCGCGTCAAACCAAACACGTTGAAACAAGATACTTGTTATTACTCCGCCTGGCGCGTGGCATAAGGTTGATCATACAAGTACTTGTCGGCTCGGAGTCAGTCTGTTGCGTGGGGTGTCCATGTCAAATTGCAGCAAGCACTCAACCGGCTGGCACTAAGAAACGGAAGGACATACTGAGTTTTAAGAAAAACGTGCTGGAAACGGGGTGGTGGGATAGCCCAATGGTTAAAGCGTTCGCTCCTCACGCTGAAGACCCGAGTTCGAATCCCCATTTGGGTACAATGTGTGTGGCCATTTCTGGTGTCCCGACCCTGATAGTGCTGAGGTGGCGCAAAACCATACTCACTCACTCACTCACTCACTATCTGTAAATGCTTGTGGAAGCATATCGCAATTGTATTAGAACAAAATCCATAAATACATAAAAATTGTAATTCTTCAAACATTCCAACATTGTTCAGAGAACGTTATATGTATGGGTATAACAATCCATCTATCAAAACACAGCGCAGTATCCAAAGTATTTCCACACTGGCATGTCACATTTCAACCAGTTAATCTGTCAAACAGTATATTAGTCACCTTGATGGAGATTAATGAGATCCCAAATATGCTTCAAGCAGTTTTCATCTTGTCTACATTAAGGCACAGTGTTATCACACAAAAACATAACCCCAAATTTTATAAAAGTAATTTTGGCACCAAGCCGGACCTCAGCTGCACGTGCAGAAACTCTTTGCAAAAAAAGCTCAGACACTGGAACATTTAACACGTGCAGCGGACAAGGACAACACTGTATCTAAGTTACCGCCTACTGAAACATGGACGTGCGTTTTTATTTTTATCAGACTAGGCAGGATCTGCATCAACAAGACAAAGTCATGATGAAGTAGTTTCGCTTTTTAATTTGCTTTTTAAATACTTCATGATGAAGACGTTCCTTGTGAACCGTTGGCGTAAAAGTTACATCTTTATCATGAAATATTAAACAAAACGCTTACAGGCTGTGGACACATGTTCGTCTGTTAAGGTTCGTTAATCATTAAGATATTATCCTAAGTCACATAATGTAATCTTTGTTTCTTTTTAAATGTTTTATCAAGGCCTTACTAAGCAATATTCCAGCTATGTGACTGTAGTCTGTAAATAATTGAATAATTGAATAATTGAATCCAGGCAAGTGATTCACATCATCACCATCGATATACAGTGGAAGCTATCAAAACCGGCATCGGTCCAAGTTGTCTACACCGGCATAAAATCTCAGACCCCTCCATGGTTTGTACATTTACCCTCAGCTCTACAGTCCATCACTTTCTCTATTCCGGATTATTTCTTCAGTCCCAATGAGTGCCGGTTTAGACAGCTTCCAATGTACGCAACTGGGATACAAGGGTAGGTGTGAACCAAGTCAACGAGCTTCACCACCCGACCGTCTCTAACGGCAAAACATTGGATGACCAGTTTTTGTCTGGATCTATTCTGTTGGCATGGTGGTTCAATGACGTAATTATATATTGGTACCAGTTCGTATGATCTAGGCACAATACCTAAGTAAGCAGGGATAAGGCTCTATGTTGTAGACGTGTTAATTCGTATTGTGGACACAGTACACAGATTTAAGGACTAAGTCAAAAGTTGTTAGCATCCAACACTGGGAATCTTACGTACGGGCTGTAGACAAATGACGTATGGTGTGGACACCATGATAAAAGTTAGAAGAACTATGCTATACAATATGGATCCATGGACCTGTGTTATAAGCAGTATGATATGAAATGAGGAATCTTGGTTTTGTGAAATATGCACTTGGCTATACAATGGGGACTCAGGGCTATAAGCTCTGTGGAATATAGGTTTCTATAATAAACATCAGGCTATTCAATGTGGACTCAAGGCTGTACAATACGGAATCTTGGTTTCTGAAATAAGCGCTAGGCTATGTAGTGTGGACACCAGGCTGTATGTAAAAGGCACCAGTCTAATGAGGAATGTATGCTCTGTGAAATAAGCACTACGCTATATAAGGTGAACAGGGGGCTATATGGTATAAGCACTGTAACGAAGAATCTACTTAATTATAAGATTTGCCAACTAAAACACTAGTTTATGTAACGAGGAATCTAAGCTCTGTCAAGGTAATAGCGTGAAAGCACCAAGTAACACGATGTAGACATGCCGACATCGGGTGAATGCTCAGTTGTATGCGGTAACATTTTTCAGTGTCTGCAGCTGACGCGATTGATCGATTCAGCTTTTCCATTTCAACATTTAGCCTTTATTACATACATATGAATATCCGTAGCTTGGAAATTCATAAAATTGATATCGGCAAATTTCTTTCTAGTTTATTCATTTATTATAAATTGAATACATTTAAGAAAAACTACGTTTTATCCAAACTAACCTTGCATCTTGAATCAGGCCAAAGTTATGGCAAGTTTGAAACCTGTTATTCAAGATCTACTTGAAAATACTTCATTATGCCTACACTCCGTGATTGCTTCAAGTTGGCAAAAGCCGCTTTGCATTGCACAGGTGGCGCTAAAGGTCTACATTTAACAAACTCCATATTGATTACTGTTTAAGGCTGCACTCTGACGGCTGAAATTCCGTCTGGGCCAAACAGTGCTGTGATTCACATCATTATTATCAATTTACTACAGTGGGTACATGTCCCAGCCGATTCAGCGAGCATGGCTACGTTTTGCCTCGTACGACAAGCGTGGGTTACAGAAGACCAGTACTAACCTGATATACCGCACAGATATAAACACTGACAGATATTTAACTTACCAGGTTTTACCTAAACATGGCGCAAGTGGCAGGTACTACTGATAGGTAGAACATGCTCACACTGTTTGAGTACACCTGGTGACCAATTCGCATCATGTTCCCCTCACATATGCAAAAGTCTCTCAGGTAAACATTAATAGTTTAGATGATACTGAAAAATAATAAACAACAGACTGACCGCTTATCTAGACTTGTCTCTTCGAGGAATAGAATTGCTATACATCCCTTGGCCATCAGAAATGGGCTTCACACACTGTATTCATGTGGGGAATCGAACCCGGATCGTCATGTGACGAGTGGACGCTTTAACGATTAGGCTACCCAACCGTCCCTTTGTGAAAAGCTTGACGTGAATCATGTGATGCTGGTCTCGGTCTTTCATCTTTTGGTGTGATCTCTTGCACAGGTATGGTGCTAAATAACCAGGGTTTGAACCCATGATCTTAGAGTCCTGGCACATCAAAAGACTAACTCTGTACGGTTCTTAGATAGGTGTGAGGAGGTTATTCTGTCACGTCTCTGACTTGGACGCGGTGGGCTACAGGCGTATTATAGATAAGACGGTCTCTTCTAAATGTGGCCATTGCAACCCGAAGACGCCTGAAAATATTGAACATTATATAATTGCATGCCCTGGGTATAACAACATGAGACATAATCTCAGAAGTGCTGGTCTTGAGGTAGATGATATATTTTCTTTAGAAACAGTTTTGGGCTCTAGTATCATATATGGTTCAGAGCAGTTTTAGATTTTGTCTCGTCATGTGGAAAATATGACGTAATCTAGACAGGCTCTCGAATGGCCTAGACAGATTCATTCTGTGATTTTAAATCAGTTTAACCCTCTGTCATCTGAACATACTGCTTTTTAAATGAATGCCTATTTCATGTTTCAGATTAATTATTAAGTCAAGTCGATGTGTTGAGCGCAAATCGGCCTCTTATTAGCCCATGTCGCCATAAAACTATAAAACCATCCAACCAACCATCGATAAGTGTGTCATATCTTTAACTAAGACAGAATGTTTGAATGTGTGTTTGAATATTCATACAACAGGTTCACAAGTTTAGGACTCAACAGAAGCATATAAAGCACATGTAACTCGAGACTAATGTTTAATCAGGGAAAATATATCATTTTGATAGAACTGAAACAGCGTTCATATTGGAGTCCAAGTGAAATTGGCCGGTCAGAATTAAACTTAAGGAAAATCTAGGCTCGTTCATTTGGGACCTTGGCATCACAGACAGGGTTGGTAGAAGGAGAAATAATATGGTTCAGGACTTCAAGTAGACTTATGAGGTGCATACATTGTCTCTTCGTTTGAAATATGCCTCTGGTAACCAGTTAATAGGTCTTCTATCTGGCTGGGGAAGAGGTAACGTGGGCTTAAACCTGCTAGTGACTCCTACATACCTTTGTTGATGAAAATGAATGGCGTGGTTATGTTCATATCGCCTTTTGGGCATTCATGGGCTGAATAGTGTCGAAATATAGTTGCAAAAATGTCTTGCCATGTGTATTGAAAAAATCGACATCAACGACCTTCCATGAGCAACACCCTCTCTGTCTGTGAATTCACCATAACCAAGTGTCTGCCCACTGCAAATATATATGAGGACTTTTTTTAATTCCATCAAGAACGATTTGGTAGCCTAGCGGCTAAAGTGTTCGCTCGTCAGGTCGATGGGCGGAGTTCGATTCCCCACATAGCCCAGTTCCGGTGTCCCTGATATTTTTGTAATCATAAAGCGGCGTAAATCGAACTTTAAAATTCACTGTCTTAATCTCACCACACTTCAATGTCACCCGACCCCATCTTGTGACATAAGCATCTCCACAAGTGTTGTTAAACTCCAGACTCCTTACACCATCTCTGACCAGGAGAATGAAATCATGATTAACGACTAAAGGGTCATTATCCCTGTAACAGCCAGTTGACCCCCAGGCACGCGTGCAATTGAACCGACATTATTCTCCCAGACTTAGGTATTCAATTTACCGAAGCCGGATAGCGATGGAGTCAGTAGGCCAAGGCACTTATACGTATATCGGCCGGATAGAAATATCACGGTTTCAAAGGTCGTACATCACAGGACATATCCGGCGTATTATACGTATGTAAAGACATCGGTCCGTTTGAAGGAAGTATAAGAATATCCATGACGACGATTTCGACTGATTTTCTGTAAAACGAGTCAGACGCATATATTGACTTCTTTGCGCCGCTCAGACAGTTGGTAATTAGTGGAGATGACACAGACGAGTTGGTACTTGATGTGTTAAATATACTCACACCTCTTACTTTCAGGGTGTTAATGCCAGACGCTTCAGTACTGCGAGGTGTTGCCTCCTTAGGAGGGAGGACGATAAGTAATGGATTTTGCTAATTATTTTGATGTGGTGCCGACAAGGGGGTGAGAGACATGATGAGGGGACACACAAGACGAAGGGATGAGATGGGGACGTTAAGAACATCAGGAATATACATGACACCTGATTGAGGCACATGGAGGTGGTGATTGGGGACACATCATGGAAACACATGTTGAGGAGCACACGACGCGGGCAAGTGATTGGAGCATACATGATAGAGACACATGATTAGAGGTATATCATGAGGACACATGTCGACACGAACACGTTGAAACACATATGGTTGCGGGCGTATGTTGCTTGGGATTTTGGGGTGGGAGTGGGCATGGCCGCGGGCATAAAAAAGGCAGATGATGGCGGACCCATGGTGGGATGACGAACCTGATAGGAATACAGAGGATAGGCGACATAAGGCTGAAGGGCATGCAGAATTGGGTACAACAGAAGGCCGAACGGGAAGGGAGATTCTTTTAAACCTGAAAACTAATCCTTTCTCTGATGGCCCTCAGAAAAACAATCCCATTGCGTAGATCGTAGTTCATTCTGTTGATCAATGGATTATCTGGCCCAAGCTCGCAAATTAGCAAACCGCTGCCAAATAACTGGAATATTACCGAGTGCGTCATACAAGAATCCAACCAACTCTGAAAAAACCAACTCTGAAAAAACACCTGTTACAGAAATCCGTCGAAACATAGCCCTCCGTCAATGTCATGTGTGATTTGTGTAAACTATGATTTACAATGGTCAGCATGCAGTGAATTATTTCTTTTTCGAAAAACATCTGTCTTGTCGGGAAGATGATCCTGAGGAATGCTTGCGTCCAGTCTCCGAACCAACATTGGAGCATAAGAACTGTTAGAACCATCACTCTCATCAACTGACATCCGCGTATATCAACCAGAGGAAATAATTACAGTCCCACAAATATTCCCTACCACCTTGTCCATTCCCAATCGTCTTCCTTTTCCCCCAAACATCTGAGAAACAAATAACGGAATCCTTGTAGACTCGTTTACGCGTCGGCCGGAATTGCTCGGCCAGTGGGTTGCTTCCCTTTCCCGCCGTGCAACGATGGCCAAGAGGTTTCACGGAACTGAGTTAATATGCCCATCGTATGCTAGCTAATCGCTCCAAAACATATTCCCATGTGTCAGTAATACCGATTGCATCAAGATTGTTACGAATTATGTAGATTGTAGGCAGGGACCAGTTTAGACGACGAGTTCTGCTCAAAATTGCGTCGTCTCAACGCTGAAGGGTCTGGATGATTTTTGTTTTACACCGCTTTTAGCAATATTCCAGCAATATCACCGCGGGTGACACCAGGAATGGGCTTCTCACACTGTAAACGTGTTGGAAATCGAACCCAGGTTTTTGCTGTCACAAGCGAACGCTTTAACCTCTAGGCCACCCCACCGTCCTAGTGGGACGAAGAGATATGAAAGTAATTCATGTTCAGCCCGACAGAAAATCAGGGTGGTTACATAATCATTCTTATGTTGTATTAAGGAGGTTACAATGACGTTATGTCGAACTTACCTTTGTCTCGAATCAACAGCTTGATCTTTGCGTGTTCCTCACTTAGTTCCTGTACTTCAAACGGTATTTCAAATCTGCTAGTACGTAAACACACATTCATAATATTGAAAATCAAGATTTTAGGAAGTTAAATGAGAAATGGATTAGGTCAACATGTTTAGTATCGATTTCTGTTACCAATGCAATAAATCGATGTCACATTGATTTCCAGCAGTTCTACCATTGTGTGTATAAGTGTTTGAATATATGTTTGAAGTATACGTTAATCAGTCTGTGTGTGTGTATATATGTATAACATTTTATATATTATGGGTGTGTATGTATAGTGTATATTTATCAAGTACTGCCACCATTACAGACACATTTTGTAGACAATATGTCACTGAATATGCCAGTTAAATATCTCTTATTGTATTGACGTTAACTGTGTATTTGGGAGTGGTGGGTTTTTTTTCGTTAAACTTCACCACTCACTCTGCTTTGACAGGCTGTTACATGAATGACGTCTAACTGCCATTATAATGGCTGTCCACGAGAGCTCACTTAAGTTAGTTACCCTCGCCACATCTTCACTCCATAACCGCTAGCCATTCTCAAACATCAGCTTGCAGCCCACACTCTTCCCAGTGCCAACACGACTCATTACTAGCGCTCCCTTCTCGCTCGCGGATTACGCTACAAGAGCGTCTCATCCGGTTGAATTGGACGCGCGACATCCTCCATTTTACCTTCAAGAGCAAAACAAATATATAGACAACTTTGTGATATTCCCGATCCACCGGATCAATGTATAAACCGTGCAAAAGGCGTAGTGAAATAATTACTATTGATATTATTTCTGTTAATCATGAGTTGAAATCGTCACAATGACATAAATTCGAAATGTCACCTCGAGAAACAGATGTTGAATTTGCTTTGCATGGATCCCTGAAAATCAATGTCGACACCAGATGTTGATGAAAATGGTAACCGTGAATGGCTGTTACGGTAAAATGCGATCCTCAAACACGTCTCGTTAAACTTGTAAGTGTTACGATGTGATGACGTGTTAAAAGTCATACGACTGTCATCCTGGACGATGGGGCAGCCAAGTGGATGAAACGTTCGTTCGTCACACCGAAGACCTTGGTTCGATTCCCCAAAAGGGAAAATGAGTTGTATCATGAGTGAATGAGTTTACATTTAGGTCGCTTTAACATTATACCGTCAATATCACGGAGGGGGACACCACTTATGGGTTTCACTCATTGTACCCTTCTGGGGAATAGAACCCGGGATGTCGGCGTGACGAGCGAAGGCTTTAACCATTGGGCTACTGGTGTCTCAGTGGACTTTCCCAATAAATCTAACATAAAGTTTCATTTGTGCAAGCAGTCACGTGCACGTCACTTAACAAGTGTAAATAATTTTAACGTGACGTTAACGTCCTTTCACATCCTCCGTTTCTTGAATAAGAAAGAATTTATAAATACCCGCAGAAAATTGTAATGGAGCACTGACATGAAATACACCGTTCACCAGATTTCTCAAACAAGCAAGGTTTTATACGTTGTCGTCTAAGTTCGATCAAATATGTCTTTTCAGAATAGCTACGTCTGAAAAGAGAGTAAAAAGACTGTTTCCACGCTCTTCTCAAGAGAGACTGAATGACGCTAGTGAAGTTTCAATGCCGGATAGCCAGCACTAAGGGAAGACTTTCTTCAAACAATTTGTTTTTACAACTGTCTCCATTTGTCCTCTCACAAATGACATCATTCTTTATTTCATGACGTGATTATCATTTAAGACAAGGTATTATTGAAACCGAATTCATCACATTATTTCTTGCCGGCTGATTATCCCGCTAAGGCCTGTACACCATCACGTACAATGCCCTTAAAATCGACCTTGCTCGAAGTTCTCAGAGAAGATAAGCCCCGAAGAAGAACGTATAATTGCTGAGATTACGATTTGAGAGCAGCTCTCTCATTGGCGATAAAACCGCCAGCTCGGGCGTTTGAAACACACGGAAAGTCCGTGCAGATCGTGGCAATCATGGCGAGAACGTTGATGTCACGTTTTGGGGAAGGTTGTCAAGATGGTTGTTGAGGTATATTACGAACAATTCCATTGGTAAATGTATCAGTCGTCTTCGAGGAAATACGGATATGCTGTGTATCCTTTCAGATTGATGGTACTTAAGTAGAAACATCCATTTCGAGATACTGCTCACAGTTGAGTTGGTGCTGACCGATATCTTGCTGAACTCCGCATGGGTTCCACTGGCACTGGAATCGTAGAGAAATGTTGCAGATTAACTTTCTTTGAATCCTGGGCGGTTTTTGTTAGGAAACTTCAGTTCATACCCTGATTACAAATGGGCAGTAAAAATATTCCGTTTTGTGTTCGTTTTGGGGGTTGGGTAGCATAATGGTTGAAGCGTTCGCTCTTCACGCCGAAGATCCGAGTTCGATTCCCTGCATGGAGCCCATTCCTGGTGTCCCCCGCTGTGATATTGATGGAATATTCCTCAAAGCGGCGTAAAACCATACTCAATCATTCACTCACTGAAACCTTTAGTGACATCACCAGTGCACCATTGTGCTCTATGATTTGATCATATATGATTTGGTTGGTTTTTAGGGCTTTGTTTAACGTCAATCTGTAAATAATCGAATCTTGACATTTCACTGATTGGCAGCATGACCATAGATCTCTAAGGGACGGATCTTCAAAAGTATAATACTACAACGGATTTTTTATTCAATGGAATCGTCCTATTTTGCTGCAGAAACATCACACATGGAGGGTGTAGTATTTTTGTACACAAGAAGTTAAATTAAATAAAAAGAACATTTACACGCCATATTTGAGCAACAAGATTAATTTCATCTACAAATATCCGTTTTCAGTATGTATTTGTAGTGTACGTGTATGAAATAGGTCCTGTCCTACCGCCCGAGACGAGCTAGCTTTCTCACTGACGATCTAAAGTTAAGCAAGCCAGCCCGATGGTCTAGTATATTTTCAGCTGTTCCATTCATCTGGATAAAATCACCATATCTGGTCTTATTATACAATTAAATCTGGGGGGTTGCTGGTAACATTTTTAAGTCACCAGCCCTGAAGTTTTGTATTTGTATTTCAAATGGCAGTCGTCGCATTAACCAAATTCTTCAATGAACATTGTAAGACCCAGTGACCGAGTCCCGTTAGGTAGACAAGTTTGCTGGTGACCAGCTCTATTCCTCGAAGTTCAAGGGTCTCAAGATCGTTTCCACTGAACTTCCACAAATGATACTAGACTATCCCACATAATCCAGAATAATTTTGCCGCAGTGAATTAAAAGAAACTATCATTCTTGCCTTTAGCCATTTTGGCTGGAATAGCTTAGATAATCAATATCGCTGTATCTTTCACGAAATTTAGAAAGTCATTAAATGTTTCAAAATTAAATATTCATAAAATGTATATGTTAATCATTTGTTAATAGGTCTAATTAATTAAATCGCTTTAAGTTAATCGCTGGTCCGTAGCACGTTATACGTACATATATTTTACAGATTGTCTGTGATGGACTAAAAGCCGGTGTTATCATCACATGGACAGTCCACGTTATTGATTCCAATGTTCGATTTCTTTCGACGATCGGGAGCTCTGTGGGTAAAGCGTTCGCTCGGTACACTGAAGACCCGGGTTCGATTCCCCACATTGGTACAGTGTGTGAAGCCCATTTCTGGTGGCCCATGCGTGATATTGTTTGAATAATGCTAAAAGCGGCGTAAAATCGCACCCACTTACTACTCAAGTACAAAATAACATAACAGTAGAAACTGCTTCATGTATTCCACTGTAATTGTGCAAAGGCTGCATACATAAAAACATCAACAACCGTGAAAATCTCTTTTGGCAGAAAAAGGGGCATGGGTACTTGAGCTATTGATCCGTAATCGCCTGCTGAAAAAAATGGAAACGTTTTACAAGTTGACCATGCAAGCTCGATCTCGTACCTACTGAAAGCTCTGAATTTGAAGACTTTTTTCACTTTAACTTTATTTTTAAGATGGCTTTGTTATTTAATCAAGACAGAACTAGTTCCCATATTCATATGAAATACCGTTAGTAATGGCAAGTTCACGCGAATAGCCATGGAGACATTTGGTTAAAGTTAAAATATGAAGTTTGCAACTGATGGGACAATGTTGGAAATTATTTTTTGGAGCGTTGCGGACAGTTTTTCTACAAGAATGTCGCTCAACGTAAGGGAAAAAGATAGTTGAAATTGTCCTTATGCCATACATACTTGTATAGATTATTTTGTCTCTCTGTATCTTTATGCTTAGAATGGGTAGTGCGTGAGTTCGGTTGTAGCAATATTCCAGCAATAACACGGAGGTAACACCAGAAACTGGCTTAACACATTGTACCTATGTAGGAAATCGAACCCGGATCTTCGGCGTGACGAGAAAACGTTTAACCGCTAGGCTACCCCACCACCTCGTTATGCACAGGAGATGTGGAACAGGTGTGACGATTTTCACTATTCTTGAGGGCAAATTAGAAGAGGACAATTGACAGGAAATTATCGAATGAAATTGAATGAGTGAGTGAGTTTGATCTTAGGCGGCGTCCTGCAGTATTCCAGCACGTTGCCGCACATGAAGATGAACTTGCATTTGGGACTAATTTTCCATGACACGGTTCGTCTAAGCGATCAAAGCGTAAGCCCATCGTAAGTACGGACTACGTTTCACCATAGACTTGCGACAGTCCGAGAGGCTGCAGGATAGCATGGTGGTAAAGCGTCCGATCGTCACGCGCAGACCGTGTTCGAAACTCCACATGAGTACAAATGTGTGAGCACATTTGTGGTGTCCCCGCTGGAATGTGATATGACTGGAATATTGCTAAAGACGGCGTAAAATCACACTCACTCACTCTATGTGTCCATTTGAAGGCTGTGCTGTGACTTGTTCTTGTCACAATTTTCAGTGACAGATGGAAGTTCAGACCAAGGTATGAAGTTTGTGGTGTGTCGTGAGATGACTGACTGCAAATGACTGACATAACTTATTGTTTTGTTATCACAGTTTCGGTACTAAATGTTTTCCTCTCATATATTTTCTTTCAATATGAAAAACGTGTCTCCTTACTTCTATTATCAATTTGGGTGAATATTTCGGAGTCAGGATGTTCTATTGCATGCATCTCGTGTTGCACTGGTATTATAAAACTACAGAATCAAGTTCATCTAAAGCATGTCTTAGGGTTTACTAGTCATGCCAATGTATCAATTGTCTTTGAGGAAATACGGATATGCTTTGTATCCTTTCAGATTGATGGTACTTAATCAGAAACATCCATTTCGAGATACTGCTCACAGTTGAGTTGGTGCTGACCGACATCTTGCTGAAATGTCGCAGATTAACTTTCTTTGAATCCTGGGCGGTTTTTGTCAGGAAACTTCAGTTCTTACCCTGATTACAAATGGGCAGTAAAATATTCCGTTTTGTGTTCGTTTTGGGGGTTGGGTAGCATAATGGTTGAAGCGTTCGTTCTTCACGCCAAAGATCCGAGTTCTATTCCCTACATGTCCAAGGGTTTTACAGTCATGCCAGTATGTGGTGATGCTCACACATAATCGAGCCAGTGAAGACCCGGGTTAGAATTGATCTTCAGCACCCCATGCTTGTAAACGGCGACCATAGAGATCACTGTGTCCGGCTCGCTGACTTGGTTGACACGTGTCATTGTATCCCAGTTGTCTAGATCGATGCTCATGCTGTTGTTCGCTAGATTGTCTGGGCCAGACTTGATAATTTACAGACAACCGCCTAATGGCTGGAAAATTGCTGAGTGTGGCGTTAAACAACAAAGAAACATACACTCGTTATATTTGTGGTTTTATCCGTGGGCACAACGGCCCTCTCGTCCTGGAGGGCTGCCAGACGTCAGATTCCATCTGGCTGGGTTTATTCCAGTTCTGGTTCCACTTTTTCAGTTGCAGTTTATAGTCCAGATTTAATCGACTCCCAAAAAACATTAAACTTCTTCTTCAACAGTAACCGTTACGATTGTAAAGTTTTGATTCAAACTGGCAGCCTGTACCCAAACGTGAATAAGAAACAAAGGTTGATATTGTCAAAAATAGAGAAATGACGAACGGTTACATATAACAACAGTCAAATAAACCACTGTTATAACGAATACAAATGGGCGGTCCACTAATCGTAGTTCGTTGAACACACTTCGATTGAAGTATACAGCAATGGGCAGGAATCAAACATATCCGTCACTTCGATATAAACGTGTGCCAGACAGCAGAGGTCACATCATTAGATGCCATGTCAACGTTCTGAATTAGTTTCGCTATAGTTTTCAGGACCCCAGGCTCCTGAAGTTTAAAATATTGTCGAGCTTTGCGGAAAACTCACTCGTGTCTCAGTACTTCAGAATATGTCTGATGATTCAACCTATTTCTTGGTAATCCATCGTTAATGGAAACTGAATAATAACTGTCGTATCTTAAAGTCTTTTTGTTTCACACGGTTATGGGATCGAACACCAACCATATGCTATCCGGCCAAACATTGTGTCTTCTACACCAGGACTGACTTGCACAAAGCGATCTTAACGCTACTGTTCTCTCATTCTTCAACATAGGTTTAAGCTCGTCGTAGCGCTAAGGTTGTTTTGTGCAAGCGGGCCCAGCTATGCAGTCTCGTAAAAGCTTATATAGATGGCAAAGATTCGACTGGATTTCTATCTTGGTTTTTCATCCGACTGACAGATGGTCAAAAGTCCTATTATAATCATCGGTTGTGTAAACCACCATGTAAAGCAATATCACGTATGACAGACCAACTTATTTGGCTTGCTATTTGTATTGACGTTAGACTGGCAACGGTATGCTGACAAAAACTGTCATCCTGTCGTTGTTCCATTCTTTAGAATACCGTCCGCTATTTTGAACTCCAGGATGACAATGCCAAACCACATCGTGCTTAAGTCGTCACCAGTTGACTCCGATGAGAAATCGTACGAACATTAGACAGAGCTGCTCTGCCCGCTGACATGTCCTTAACTAAGCATCCGCGACGTGAGGATATGCACCAAAGTCCGAGCACAGGCCGAGCCCATTGTAATCCCCCTGTCGGACAATGCCGGGGGCATACCAGATCTTGTGGACACTCCAGATCTGCAAGCCCCAAAATATATTTTTAGACCTTTATAGTGAAATTATTATTTCATCAGTTCTTTTCTTTATTAATAGGTAGTCCATACATGTAGAAACGTGTGCTTCGAAGCTTACTTACTTCGATTGACTCCAACGTCCTCTGCCGGATTAAAAGTTGTCTTGAGTAGCCCATGCTTAGCGTAAAACGACTAATGGGATCGGGTGGTCAGCCTCGCTGGCTTTGTTGGCCCATGTCATAAGATTTCATTTGTGTAGATCGATGCTCACCTTGCTGAAACACTGGATTGTATGGACCAAACTAGTATATTTACGCCATATACCTCCAATATTTCTGAGTGCGGCATTATGCAACAAATACATTCTTTCACGTGACTATAAATATGTCGATAATCGTCTTTGCATCCTCTTGTTAAAAATCGGACTTAGATAAACGGAGTCATGTCACAAGGACTGACCTCAAGCCTCATCAAGCCTCAAGTAAGCTTCATTCCACCAAACCCAATACAGGACGGAATCCATTTACCTGGCTAATTCGTAAAGTGAGGTTAGGCTTTGGCGATGTCGTATCGAGTATAGTTACTATACACATTCACCTCTACTGAAAGAAGATCCGCCATTTTGCATCCCATGCCATAGACCGATTACTATCAAGCACGTTTTGCTTAAATGTGTTGACTTTTCCCATATTAGAAAGCGTTTTATGACGATGTTTCTACTTTATGTGAACTTTTTGACAAACCTTTTGAATTTAGCATATTCAAAAGAAATCACACTGTATGAAAAATAGAGATTTTTATTTTAGAGATTATTTTTTTACCCTCGAATGTTATACTTAAGTGATTTCTTAGTGATCACTTTTATTATTTTCGGTGTGTTGTACAACAAAAGACGTTTTGTCACCGCGAATAGCTGCGACATTGTTGATGCGGCGTTAAGCAATATACAATCACTCATGTTACAAGATGGAGAAGCGTGTGTTAGAGGGAATTTCGTAAAATCATAAATACAGTAAACCTCGGTTATTACGAAACCAAAGGGTTTTTTGTTCGTTATAGCCGTAATTTGTGATTCGCTTTTCGACGGAAATATACATCAAGTGTCCAGGACCAACAAAAGTTCGTCATATACGTTAGTTCGGTATAAGCGTCGTAAAAAGTATTTTAAAAGTCGTGTTCTGTACGTATTTTCATCATGTTTCAACGTGAACAATGTTCTGTCAGAAAGTGGAAAGACAGTAGAACAATGGAACCAATTTGTTGCTTTCATTTACCATTTCTCCTCATCCTCATCCTCCTTCCGCATCAGAACCCTCTCCAATCCGGTAACCATGTGCACAGGCACATATGAATGTCGGCCGAAATAATATTTAATAACCTCATAATGATCTTACTTGTCTCCACGAATGATAACGTCATTGCACCGTATTACTTAGCTTCCGTAGTCTTCAATCAGGTCAATTATAGACCATTAGCCCGTGCCCTGAGGCAGGGAAACAGTATCAGATACTGAGGTATACTGGCGTCGGGGACACTGTATCGACCATTATTATCCCCAAGGCGTGCCAATCAAAGGTCAATGACTACCTAACATGGCGTCGGTATTACGACCTTGGCACTCCTCATCCTGTCAAACCTCAAGAGATGGACGTTTCTATTCTATGCTTTGCTAAAGGCGACATCGAAGCTGGCCTAAGTGATCCAGACCAGTCCGGTATTATCGCCCAATCCGTTACAGCCACTTACATTAACGTAGGGACCTTTGTCCAGATGCTCTGGTTGTATACATTTGTGAGCTATAATCTCAAATAAGCAATCAATCCTTTTCATCGTTGTTGGTGTGTTATATGTCTTTTTCATTGTCCACTTTGCAAATGCATGTAAATGTCTTTATTGAGGACACGAGCGCATTGCGGCATACTGACTGCATCTTTTCACCATCGCTGTATATTGCATTGGTAGCTGTTACTTGAGATTGGGTAGATGTTGTATGAGTGGTTGCATCCTGACATCTTGTAAAAGTGATCTGAAGAATGGCTGCTTCTTGGCTTTGGCTAGATCTTGATATAGTTACTGCACCTTGTCTACATCTTGACATATTGTAATAGGTTCCAGCATTTTGAAACCGCGACTATACATTGAATAATGGCGACTTCATGGCCTTGCCAAGATCTAGACATGGTTGCTGCTTGTCTGCTTCTTGACATATTGACAGCATCCTGACACTATCGCTGTATATTACACTGGCTAAAGGTGGCAACTTGACACAAGATAAATGTGATTGGAAAAATTTACTGCTTCTTGCCATGACTTTGACTAGAGTTTGATATAGTTGCTGAATCTTCTTTTACTGCTTCTTGCCATGACTTTGACTAGAGTTTGATATAGTTGCTGAATCCTCTTTTACTGCTTCTTGCCATGACTTTGACAAGAGTTTGATATAGTTGCTGAATCTTCTTTTACTGCTTCTTGCCATGACTTTGACTAGAGTTTGACATAGTTGCTGAATCTTCTTTTACTGCTTCTTGCCATGACTTTGACTAGAGTTTGATATAGTTGCTGAATCTTCTTTTACTGCTTCTTGCCATGACTTTGACTAGAGTTTGATATAGTTGCTGAATCTGCTTTTACTGCTTCTTGCCATGACTTTGACTAGAGTTTGATATATTTGCTGAATCCTCTTTTACTGCTTCTTGCCATGACTTTGACTAGAGTTTGATATAGTTGCTGAATCTTCTTTTACTGCTTCTTGCCATGACTTTGACTAGAGTTTGATATAGTTGCTGAATCTTCTTTTACTGCTTCTTGCCATGACTTTGACAAGAGTTTGATATAGTTGCTGAATCTTCTTTTACTGCTTCTTGCCATGACTTTGACTAGAGTTTGATATAGTTGCTGAATCTTCTTTTACTGCTTCTTGCCATGACTTTGACTAGAGTTTGATATAGTTGCTGAATCTTCTTTTACTGCTTCTTGCCATGACTTTGACTAGAGTTTGATATAGTTGCTGAATCTTCTTTTACTGCTTCTTGCCATGACTTTGACTAGAGTTTGATATAGTTGCTGAATCTTCTTTTACTGCTTCTTGCCATGACTTTGACTAGAGTTTGATATATTTGCTGAATCCTCTTTTACTGCTTCTTGCCATGACTTTGACTAGAGTTTGATATAGTTGCTGAATCTTCTTTTACATCTTGACATATTGACTGCCTCTTGAAACCGTGACTACATATTTAATAATCTCTGCTTCATGGCCTTGTCTACATCTTGATACGGGTGCTGAATCTTGTCTGCATCTTGACATGTTGAAACCATGACTGCATAAACCTTAGATCAGCTTCTTGTTTTTCGCTAGATTTTGCCAGGTTTTTTCATTTTTCTGTACTTGCTGCATCTTAACATTTTAGCTGCATCTTGACATTTTACTTATTGTTATAGTATAATCCACTCGCCCATCCACTCAACTTAAGGCGGTGTTATTTTGTCTCTTGATCATCAACATCATATCGTTCGTCAATCTCAACTCACTTGTGAGAAATAAAACTCTGGCACCGAGTAAAAGTGTCTTTTCTCATCCGTACGAGGTACCCATTCACAGCTCAGTGAACTGGGACAGATGGCCACAGTACTTTGTCCACTTTTACTGCACATTGTTGTACCCGCTACATGGTGTTAGCACGTATTCGTGTGGCCACCATCAAGTCATCTACCAGCGGGACTAGGGGTTATGACAATACTGAAAGAGTCGCACACCAAACTGACTCCAAGGTTTTTAGACTCGGTCACAGGTGGGCTCGATCCCGACACCTCAAGATCGCAGGATCACTAGCCTGACGCCGTAGGCAGCTCGTTACATAGTGACTCCCTCTTGACATATCGGTCTACAGTAACTGTTTCTGAGAGTTTCTCAGGTGGGCTCAACGCCTTGGAATATTTGGCGATGGTGATGCGGTTCTGTGACGTTCTGGTAGGAAAACTTGGTGACTCGAACACATAAGTCATGACTTCAAAGATATGGGACACAATTGTTACAAAATTGAAGTGGGATAGTAAAGTGATGAACCGATTGCTCGTCATACTGATTTCCCGGGTTCGAATCCACACACGTGTGATCCAATTTCCCTTCCCGCCATATTGCTTAGATTGGAATTTGAAAGTGACGAACTAGAAGCTCCTAGGTTGAAATAGTTGTACCAATGCTCTTTGAAATTGTTTATACCTCAACGAACCCACCCAAACGGACTTTAAAGGCATAAATGCATAGAATTAGCTTCAGTAGGATTCCCGGGTAACGGTAAGCTGATCCCTAGCTGTATCTTATTCAACTTAAACTTCCACGCTGTAATAGGTTCCAGGATGCGAAACCGACCCTCTGAAGTCACTTAACATGGAAGCACATCAGTCATAGGGGTTCCAAAAATAATAACTTAATATTTTGCCAGTGACAGTCATATATTTTTGCTGAAGCGTCGTACTTCTCTACGAAGGTTTTCTTGAGTACTGGCTGTAAGGGATTTAACCTGATGGAACTGGCACTGGCACTCCTATCACTAAGCTGTTAGTGATAGGAGTTGCATACATTATGTAAGACATTTGTGAGACAGTAGAATGATGCATTGCTTTCACAGACCGGCATCATCATGTCTGGGTTGGTTAATGGCACACATGTCTCGTGTATCTTTTAATCAATACCAGGTGTGTGTGTAACTTTGTGGCATCATAGATAGATGTGGTGACTCCCCTCAAAACAAGAAGTTCGTTAAATTTGATGTTTAAAATGAAGCAGCAATGGCCCCGCTTAGTCATGTACTGTGTCAGGATGTGAAGGGATGAAGTGAGTGAGTTACGTTTTACGCCGCACTCAGCAATATTCCACCCAGTCATGTGGCGGCAGTCTGTAAATAATCCAGCCTGGACCAGGCAATTCAGTGATCAAAAGCATGAGCATTTTGCTGCTCAGTTGGGAACCGATGACATGTGTCAGCCAATCAGCGAGCCTGACCACTCGATCCCGTTAGTTGCCTCTTACGACAAGCAAAGTCGCCTTTTTGCCACAATTCGGCTGCTGAAGACCAGCTCTATCTTCACAGGTCTGCAGGGATAGAGAATGTGAGTCAGTGATATATATAGCTGAGATATATATACGGCAAAATACTTTTGTAACGAAGTACATTCTAATCGAACATTAGTTCAATATACATACATACATACATACATACATACATACATACATACATACATACATACATACATACATACATACAGACATACATACATACATACATACATACATACATACATACATACATACATACATACATAGAAAGAGATGATCATGTGTGCGTTCGTGCGTGCGTGCGTGCGGGTGTGTTTTATGAGCCCCTGGGCGATTGGTAAGACTCATTGTAAGTAAACAAACATTTATATATTGTTTGTTTCACTCTGATGCGACTTCGTAACTTCTACATGGAATAGGGAACCATCAAAAGCTTATGCCAGCTTTATTCTCATGACATATTTCAACACTAAATTCTTGTTTTTCCCTATCTTGTTCAATCACAATCCAGTAAAATACGTCTATGGTCTTTTTCACCCGTCATCTATTTCACTTACTCACATTCAACACTCCCAAGAGAACACCAATGTGTTTGAACCATTGACTCGTAAACATTTTCACATATTCAGGGCCTAGGGTTCTAGTTTAACGGTACACTCGATGGCACTCAAACCGATCACGTGACTCCCTGACGGCAACGTTAATTGACGGTGGGGAGCGTACGCCATACCGCCGATGTGCAGATTATAGCCTCTGTGCTTCGCTAGTGCGTAATAATTGCCCTGCATTTCGTGGGGGTCAAGAATGAACCTCCTCAACGCAATGAAAACGGCGTTAGGGGGTGTTTTAAGTTGTCCATCCATTCCCAATCAGTGAAGAAGTAGATTACAGAATCTTTCATTTTTCCTTACATATGTAATCATGCAGATAAGATACATAGCTCTATGACCCCACCCCATGGAACATTGCTCGTTTATTTAGACGGGGTAATCGGTACGTGAAGACATTTATGGCTTGCACTGGGCTTGATCAGCAAAGAAAATATTTTTTACTGCGCTTTGTAAACATTAAAACGTCAGCGCAAGTAAATAATCAGTCTCGAATATCTTCCGAAACGGATATGAAAATTAAATTCATATACCACGGGAACTTACTGATAATATTAAGTGTGCGTGACTAGGATAAGTGTATCCTGCACCACTTCCTCACTAATATATGTTAATTTAAAAATAAAGGAAGTAAACTCATGTGTTTTGCGGTTATTAAAACCAACGAAGATATTTTGAAAAGTGTTTTGATTAGGACAAATCACACAAGGTGTACGAAACGTTTGTTACCGAAAAATTGTTGCTAGGGTATGGGCCGAAACATATCTTCCACAAATTCGTGATGAAAGTTATCTGCATCAATCACCGTCAATCAACGATGACACCAGGCATTCTACAAATGGCCGAAATGTTCAACGTTACCGGTATCGACTATATTTTCATATACAATTTCAAACACAGAATAACGTATACTCTCTTAATATATCCCCACATGGATACAATGTGAAGCTCATTTTCTGGTGTCCCACTCCGTGATATTGCTGGGACATTGGTAGAAGCGGCGTAAAACTAAACTCACTCACTCACTCTCAGTCTCTGAATGGCGATTCAGAACCTACTGGAAATCAAGACTGATTTCATTTAGGGCAGTAGCATTGCAGAACGTGCAGGGATAAGGGAATAAGTGAGTTTAGCTTTACGCCGCACTCGACCAGACAATCATGTTCGAGAAGTTTTAACATTGTATTAACGTCACTGGACAAGAATCTACAGAAATGGAGAATATTCACTGTAGATTTCATGGAAAGGTGGTTCTAATTTCTGACCTCGTCATAACGCACATTAGAGATGGGAAGAGGGCGGCAAGGTCACAGCATAAAAACCACGGTAAACACTATGTTTCATCACAGACTTGAGACAGTCATGCCCGTACGGTCTCTTTGTGGTAAAGCGGCGTAAAACCATACTCACCCACCCACTAGCTCACTCATTAGAGATGGTACTAGATTTATTTACTGGTAACGATCCGCATTATAATAACCTAATGATAGGCGACTAACGAGGTTTGGTTCACAGACGCGTTGGAATTGGTGATGCAGATTCCGAACTGTGGAGATCAATGTTGATGATACCAATCATTAGATTGTCTTGACCAAACATCTCACAAACTTGTTACACTTACCGGGGCTCATCATTAGGAGGATAACGAAACAGTGTCGACTTAGAATTAGACTACCGTGTCAGTGTTATTGATAATTCACTGCGACGTACCGGATAAACATTATTTCACATAACCGAACCCCTATTTTTAGAATTAACTTGGAATGTCCAAATGAACCAACATGCAGTCCAGCAAGATTTGATCACCCCTGTTAATCATTAGGCACCGTTTGAGATATCATTACGAGTGAATCTACCTTCATACAGAAGCTGTGTCGTAAAGACGTATTAACTGTCTTTAATTAGCAGTACGTTCTATGGACCCCGTGGGTACCTCTAATTCAGGGTTCGAATCCCGGTTGGGCCTAATTACGTTTCCAGATGTGATCACATCTCGTGGTTTATATTGGTAAACATCTGAGACCTGGCCTGTGAACACTTCGAGGTGTTCTTCGGCAGTAAGCCTACATGGCATGCTAAAACTGGAACACCATTGAACCAGATGTTTAACCAACCTCACTCACCGATGATGCTTTCGAAAGAATTAGACTTACAGATTCGAAATATGACATGGTTAAAGCAGAAAAACATTTATGGCTCAGCCTGTTAAATTTATTACCCCCCTTGGCTGGCTTTTTATCATATCAGGTGTCTGGGAAGTTGAGCGAACCAATCACAACTCACTTTCGCTTTTTAAATTATGTAACCGATGAACTTTGGCAACACAAACCATGCAGAGGTTCCCTGAAAGATGCAGGAGTTCTTGCAGGTATATTTGTTTAAGTTTCGGACCCATCAATTTGTCTGTACGATTTCCTCAAAATCTGAGTAGAACTCCGAACAAACCTTCTCAGTTGCCACTGCTGCCTTTGTTGACACTGGCAAGTTCGGTTGTCACGGCGATTAAGCTAAATGGCTTGTGTGAGAATGCGGAGCCAGCAAAGGGAGGTAATAAAATTACCGAGCCGATCCGTAGTTGCATCAAGGGTATAGTAGAGACTTATCGGAAGGTATACCCTGGAGATATGGAGGATGCAGTGAGATGGGTTATTCAGAACCTGTGGAAATGTAGACTTGCTTCATTTGGGTCTTTAACATTGCAGGAAGTGAAAATAATTCACTTTTGACTAGCTCCAGACGAAATCAGCAGTATTCCATGACGCCCGCCTATATTGCCCAGGGGCTCATATCTTGTCTCGATAGCAGCCACGCATAGATGTCGTTTCATGTACCAGTATGATTAGCTAATCTAGAGAACCCGCCTTCACCAACAAGTTGAAGACATCGAAAGTTGGATTGACGTTCATCTGACGACAGGTGTCTCACGCCACAAATCTGTTTAGTTTCATCGTGTGAATGCCCTAATGGCATATTCTCAACCCCATCAAAGAGTCGTCGCCCCTTTCGACCTTCATAGGCTGCTGATGACCTTTCTAACACGAATGTCTCAAAGGTACGCACCGTTTTCGTAAACTTTTTCGAAACGAAAACATATCGGCTGATGTTAAGAAAAACATGATAATACGTTGACGGCAAACGTCTCGCAGCTCTCCGAATGTGTTTACTTCAGATAAAGTGAAAAAATACACAGCTAGTCATTTTCCTGCTGCTATAAGGATCCTAGATATTTATAACCCCTGTCTCGTGGTTTTCTTAATGGATCTCCAAAACTAATTGCAAACTGACTCACAAATTGTAATCTTCGACATTCCCCATACAAAACAAATAAATAACTTGTGAGCTAGCTGCCAATGTTTGCTTTGGTTTTTCATTAAGCGCGGTGGGAAATGAACATGTTTGTGTACACAGATGCCAATATCTTTATCTAGATGTCTAACAGGATTTACACCTTAACACACGCATGCCCGCCTCTGTCTTTGCAGTGTTAATAGATCAAGACATTTTCAGGCTTTGGTGTATCAAGCGTGTTTAATAGACTCTGCCAAGTCTTCTAAGTCGCGTATTGCTTGTTTGACGCCACTGTATGTAAAGTGTATAATATATAATTGATTTATATAACGCCCGGTTTCCAACTCTTAGCTGTTCAACGGCGCATATGAAAGTCCAGGACGGATATTACTCTGGAAACCCAACCCTGTTAGGCGCTCGAAGTGTGTCACGAACAGTGTCAGGGTTTATCCCAACGGGTACCCATTTTGAGCAGGGTGAACAGACGCAGTTTGGAACAAACTTACTTGTCCATGCTGGGGCCACATGTATCAAATTTGCTCCGTTGTGGAGCATGAAAGAAGTCTTAGAAACTCTCGGGAGTCAAACTGCCAAACACGGTCACCCATTGAAAGATTTTTCTTGCTCACCGTTGTTCAAATTCAATTGATCTGAGCTGTATACACCTGACCACACCTCCACTGTCCGTAATGTGGAGGGTATACTAATAATAATTGTAATAATAATATCGACTCCTGTGCGTTCTTAACGTCGCACGTAGCTAAGACAATCCCATGCCGAACCTATTAATGATTGTTCCAGACAATAGGTGATGGATACCATAAGTAACGTCCAGGGGTTCAAAAATCCCATCGACCGACACCCGGGACAAGTCAGTTTTCATTTCGGGCAATCAAATGCAAAATATCTTACTTGTCCGCAGGCTACTGGATAATTTCTGCTTACAGTTACAAAATACAAATAAACTTGGATTTCATTTCATATCTGCTCAAAACTTAGCTACTAAATTTCACAATGATAATAGAGTAGAGTGATGTTTCTTTACTATTAATGATTTCTCAATAAATAGTCCACTAAACATTAACATCAAATATTCTGTTGATCTATTCCTTCATAACTCCAACATCATGATTACGTCATAAAAATCAGGGCAGGTTGAAAATTAGTCAGGAAAAGCAACTTTCCCAAAGTCACTTGCCCTGAGGCCCAAAAGATATTGACCCACTGACGTCTCATGCAGTTGGGGCATTATAACTCACAATCAAATCGATCAATCAAGTAATCGATCCGAAGAAACCACAGTAACTGAAAAGTGAGAACGCAGCTCTCCTAATTTCGCATGGCCAAATACTGTAAGGACTCGTTCGTATTCTTGCATTCTGTGATGTCACATTCTTATTTTTGGGGTATGTCTGCGACCATACAATAAGACGTCATTTGGAAAATAGCCTATTACAACCAGACAAATTGCACCTTTCATTATTTTCAAGGCATTATTGCACTTCTTTCCAAAGTCTGAGATTACGAAAACGTATCATGTCTTCAGAGTTCAAAGACATGAACTCATACTCAGTTAGCAATGTCCAATTGGAACAATGGTAAACTTAAAATTCGAAGTTCATTCGAGAGCCTTGTGTGAGCATTTAACACGGTGGTGTCAATCAGACTAGCTAAAACACAAGCTAGAAATCATAGTCTAGCTACTCTCTCTCCATGAACAGAGGCCGGCGGTGCAGGTCTTTGATATTCCAGAAGCAAAATAAGACGTAGACGTTCTAAGTCATGGAGTTTAACATCATCACGTGTAATAGCCATAGAGATTTATTCCTATACGTTTAACGCTTAGCCTACTCCATCTGAAGTAAAGATCTGCATGCGTAAATTTTGTCTCATCTCGGGGGCATTTCACAGAAGCAGACTTTCGCACTCTTTGAGAAAGATCGCTTACCGTCACAACCCTATCGGTCTGGCGGGTATCGGATATAGCAAGTTATCATTACAATAGTTTCAACATTGACAAGGTGATTTAGTGTCAATACCCCTGTGTATGCAGCGAACAGTTGTATGTCCACATAACTAGAACACAGAAACATACAAACTGAACCTTGGTCGTAGTTTTCTAATTTCTACTTTTGAATCGTTTCTTTTCATACAGACAATTTGGTTTGTATACGTTTAAGAAATATGTTCATATACTTAACAGCAAAAGAAACAAATCTGGCTTTTTGTCACTTTACCATGAATGTTCCATAAAAACGAAGTCACACTTTTATGACATTTCACTTTTCCGAAACTTGCGTTTCTTTTACTGTTGAGATTATAGTGTCATGGCAACTGGGATTCGAACCCTCGTTCACTCGTCGGTGTCATGCGGAGCAGCGGTTTGCAAAGGCAATTACAACTGGGTCACTTACATCACGCCGTATGTCGGTCATAACTGATATGGCTTCCAAATGGGGTCACGTGATCGTCCATTAATACATTAGTGTCGGAAAATGGTTCTGAGGAAATGTTCCATTAACAGTTGTAGGTCTTGCAAAAGTACATTGCAATATTCAAAATAGGCAAATCTTGAAAATATTATGCCAGTGGCCTTCATTTTGAAGTTATGTATGCTTGGTGCATACGTCCTGCTTTAGATCTGCTAGTGCTTCAGATTAAATGAACAACCCAAGGGGAAGGGCAAATGTCGATATTATATGGAGCATAAACTCACAATGATGCAATAAATCCTTATAATTTCAAAATGTTTGAAGCGTTGGTAGTCTTGTAGAACACAAAAGCATTAGCATGAAATATTGTATAATTCCAAAATAATAGATGCTTGGGTACTCTTGTGGAAACATTTTTAAAGTAATGGAAGATACGGATAGTAATCCCAGCTCATTAGCGCAACGGTATTATGGAACCAGTCATATAATGCAGGAAAAATATATATTATTACTTACATTAATTATTAATTAAGGAGTGGTCATATTTCCAGACGAAATATTGATCCATCTGCGACTATTCTAAGGTAAGGCTATGTACCTTTAATAAGCCGTTCACATTATATTGATCAATGTTAAGAATGGTTTTAATACGACGTGTTTATGTGTGCAATGGGTTTCTGTAGAAACCAATTTGAAATTCTGACCATTAGAGAGAAAAAATTAAAAGTTAAAAGGTGGATGATGCATGTCAATCTGTTTTATTTGTTCAAGTATTTCAGAGAAATAGAAAATTTAAAATCAACATAAAAATCGCCGTTACCATAGTTAAATAGTTGTAACATGCAAATAGCCTTATCTCATCAAATGAACTGTAAAGTTATGATCATTTTATCTGTCCGCAAAGTCGTTGCCACGGAAACCAAATTAACTTGGGTCGTACAATAACAGTGGAAAGATTGGATCTCCCAAACAAAGTTTCAGCTTTTCTGCTGATTATCAGTGTAAGAATGCGAGTCAGCTCAGTATCAACGGAATCGTAAATATTCGCAAACTCTCAAACGTATGAAAACAGCCATATACTCTTTCTGTAAGAACAGAAACTGCACTGAAAACTCATGAAAATCTTTCATGGAAGAAAATACGTCATATGCATTCTACAAATTACTACAAGATTACACTTAATGGTAGCATATTTGATCATTGTGATTGTAGTATATAGCTCAAGTCATTGTCATTAAAATGTTATCGATGCTGATAACGAATATGAATTTACATGCATCTGAAAGCCTGAATTTTCCTTTTATAATACGCATGACAAAACAAACCCCATAACTCTAAATAGTGTCTAATGCAGTCATTTTATCTTTGAACAGTGTACAAGCCAGTCATCCTGACTACCTTTTGTATAACACGACATCTCCATTTGCCATTATCTCTAAGTGATAGCATGAACATCGGTGTATATTTTCTGATTGGTTTTCTGATGGATGGCAACCATACGTAGCTTCTGTGAAAGAGAACATCTCTTTTTATGTTTTTTCTGTAGTCTGTGATAGTCTTGTTATATCTGATACTAACGTCATATCTGATGTAAACTTGTATCTGATGTTTTATGTATATCCGATATCCTTGTGATATCTAATAATATAGGTATATTCGATAGTATACTTATAACTGATGTTCTAGTTATATATATATATATATATATATATATATATCTTCTTTTATCAGACCGTAGAGCGATATTTGAACGTTTAGTTGTAACTGATATTTCAGCTATTTTTTATATTCAAGTTATATCCAATATCCTAAGTGTATTTGATTGTCTACTTATAGCTGACAGTCGTGTCTGGTAATAATGTCTTACTTTGTGTATGATAGTCCCTATATGTCAGATTCGCGAGTTATAGATGAACGTCTAGTTATGTCTGACCCTTTGATTATATCTGACCCTCTAGCTCTGCCTGACACTCTCGTTGTCTGACACTCTTATGTCTGACCCTCTCTTATGTCTGACCCTTTAGTTACGTCTGACACTCTTGTTATGTCTGACACTCTAGTTATGTCTACCTCTCTGGTTATGTCTGACGCTTTAGGTATTTCTCAGGCTCTAGTCATGTCTGACACACTAGTTGTGTCTGACCATGTAATTTTTCTTGACAATTTCGTTATGTGTATGTGTATACAATTACATTTTTACTTAGTTATGTCCGACGGTGTATATGTCATATCTGACCGCCTCGTTATATGTCCGGCCATGTGCATGCTTTCTTTACTGACGTGTACTTCGATACCAGGGGGGCGTCATCACTGTACATCTCACGTCGTCCTTTTGTTTATTTCAGTTTGCAGCCTTCTTCAGTTTTACGTGGCAATATGGCGAGTTTATGTGCAAGTCCGTCCACTACATACAGAATGTCTCCATGATCTGTTCCGTGTGGACCCTCACTACCATGAGCATAGAACGGTAGGTACTTTCACTACCATGAGCATAGAACGGTGGGTACTTTCACTACCATGAGCATAGAACGTTGGGTATTTTGACTACCATGAGCATAGAACGGTGGGTACTTTGACTACCATGAGCATAGAACGTTGGGTATTTTGACTACCATGAGCATAGAACGGTGGGTACTTTGACTACCATGAGCATAGAACGTTGGGTATTTTGACTACCATGAGCATAGAACGGTGGGTACTTTCACTACCATGAGCATAGAACGGTGGGTACTTTCACTACCATGAGCATAGAACGGTAGGTACTTTGACTACCATGAGCATAGAACGTTGGGTATTTTGACTACCATGAGCATAGAACGTTGGGTATTTTGACTACCATGAGCATAGAACGTTGGGTATTTTGACTACCATGAGCATAGAACGTTGGGTATTTTGACTACCATAAGCATAGAACGTTGGGTACTTTGACTACCATAAGCATAGAACGGTGGGTACTTTCACTACCATGAGCATAGAACGTTGGGTACTTTCACTACCATGAGCATAGAACGTTGGGTACTTTCACTACCATGAGCATAGAACGTTGGGTACTTTCACTACCATAAGCATAGAACGGTGGGTACTTTGACTACCATAAGCATAGAACGGTGGGTATTTTGACTACCATAAGCATAGAACGGTAGGTACTTTCACTACCATAAGCATAGAACGTTGGGTACTTTGACTACCATAAGCATAGAACGTTGGGTACTTTCACTACCATGAGCATAGAACGTTGGGTACTTTCACTACCATGAGCATAGAACGTTGGGTACTTTCACTACCATGAGCATAGAACGTTGGGTACTTTCACTACCATAAGCATAGAACGGTGGGTACTTTGACTACCATAAGCATAGAACGGTGGGTATTTTGACTACCATAAGCATAGAACGGTAGGTACTTTCACTACCATAAGCATAGAACGTTGGGTACTTTGACTACCATAAGCATAGAACGGTGGGTACTTTCACTACCATGAGCATAGAACGTTGGGTACTTTCACAACCATGAGCATAGAACGTTGGGTACTTTCACTACCATGAGCATAGAACGTTGGGTACTTTCACTACCATAAGCATAGAACGGTGGGTACTTTGACTACCATAAGCATAGAACGGTGGGTATTTTGACTACCATAAGCATAGAACGTTGGGTACTTTCACTACCATAAGCATAGAACGTTGGGTACTTTGACTACCATAAGCATAGAACGGTAGGTACTTTCACTACCATAAGCATAGAACGTTGGGTACTTTCACTACCATAAGCACAGAACGTTGGGTATTTTGACTACCATAAGCATAGAACGTTGGGTATTTTGACTACCATAAGCATAGAACGTTGGGTATTTTGACTACCATGAGCATAGAACGTTGGGTACTTTGACTACCATAAGCATAGAACGTTGGGTATTTTGACTACCATGAGCATAGAACGTTGGGTATTTTGACTACCATGAGCATAGAACGTTGGGTATTTTGACTACCATGAGCATAGAACGTTGGGTATTTTGACTACCATGAGCATAGAACGTTGGGTACTTTCACTGCCATGAGCACAGAACGTTGGGTACTTTCACTGCCATGAGCATAGAACGTTGGGTACTTTGACTACCATAAGCATAGAACGTTGGGTATTTTGACTACCATGAGCATAGAACGTTGGGTACTTTGACTACCATGAGCATAGAACGTTGGGTATTTTGACTACCATGAGCATAGAACGTTGGGTACTTTGACTACCATGAGCATAGAACGTTGGGTACTTTCACTGCCATGAGCATAGAACGTTGGGTACTTTCACTGCCATGAGCATAGAACGGTGGGTACTTTCACTGCCATGAGCACAGAACGTTGGGTATTTTGACTACCATGAGCATAGAACGTTGGGTATTTTGACTACCATGAGCATAGAACGTTGGGTACTTTGACTACCATGAGCATAGAACGTTGGGTACTTTCACTGCCATGAGCACAGAACGTTGGGTACTTTCACTGCCATGAGCATAGAACGGTGGGTACTTTCACTGCCATGAGCACAGAACGTTGGGTATTTTGACTACCATGAGCATAGAACGTTGGGTACTTTGACTACCATAAGCATAGAACGTTGGGTATTTTGACTACCATGAGCATAGAACGGTGGGTACTTTGACTACCATGAGCATAGAACGTTGGGTATTTTGACTACCATGAGCATAGAACGTTGGGTATTTTGACTACCATGAGCATAGAACGGTGGGTACTTTCACTGCCATGAGCACAGAACGTTGGGTACTTTGACTACCATGAGCATAGAACGTTGGGTATTTTGACTACCATGAGCATAGAACGTTGGGTACTTTGACTACCATGAGCATAGAACGTTGGGTACTTTCACTGCCATGAGCATAGAACGTTGGGTACTTTCACTGCCATGAGCATAGAACGGTGGGTACTTTCACTGCCATGAGCACAGAACGTTGGGTATTTTGACTACCATGAGCATAGAACGTTGGGTACTTTGACTACCATAAGCATAGAACGTTGGGTATTTTGACTACCATGAGCATAGAACGGTGGGTACTTTGACTACCATGAGCATAGAACGTTGGGTACTTTGACTACCATAAGCATAGAACGTTGGGTATTTTGACTACCATAAGCATAGAACGGTGGGTACTTTGACTACCATGAGCATAGAACGTTGGGTACTTTGACTACCATGAGCATAGAACGTTGGGTATTTTGACTACCATGAGCATAGAACGTTGGGTACTTTGACTACCATGAGCATAGAACGTTGGGTACTTTGACTACCATGAGCATAGAACGTTGGGTATTTTGACTACCATGAGCATAGAACGTTGGGTACTTTGACTACCATAAGCATAGAACGTTGGGTATTTTGACTACCATGAGCATAGAACGGTGGGTACTTTGACTACCATGAGCACAGAATGACAGGTACTTTCACTACCATGTGCATAGAACGGTGGGTACTTTCACTACTGTGATCACAGAACGGTGGGTACTTTGACTACCATGAGCATAGAACGGTAGGTACTTTCACTGCCGTGAGCACAGAATGACAGGTACTTTCACTACCATGTGCATAGAACGGTGGGTACTTTCACTACCGTGAGCACAGAACGGTGGGTACTTTGACTACCATGAGCATAGAACGGTATCTACTTTCACTACCATGAGCACAGGATAATGGGTAATCCTTCTACTAGCAAGAGCGGTAGATGCTATCACTACCATATAAAAGGATGGTAGGTGCTTGCAGGTCCACGAGCATAGAATGGTGGATACTCATTCCTACCATTCGTGCCATGATCATACAGTGGGTGAAACTCCTCTCACTAGCAGTAGCACAGACCGATAGGTACTTTCATTGGTGAAATCACGCTAGGTAGCAGGTAAGTCTCTCACTGCCAACACATACAACGTTCAATACACATTTGACAAAAGCAAGTGAAGAGTGACTCGCACAATGTGCAACGACATATAGGTCCAATAGTTCCCTCGGAAATATGTGTTCACATATTTATTCAATTGATAAGAAACCTGGATCTATATCTCTTGATTATCTGTTCCAATCGCAAGTTCATGTTAAAAAGTCTGAATCCCAAATTCATTTCAAGTAAGACTTTGTACCATTTCTTAAGCTGAAATGTGAACAAAATCAGTGTTCTCGCGAATAATGAGATAAAGAAACAAACCTTTCAATATTTAATTCACAAAAACGTTGGGTTTATTAAATCTCAAATGCCCGGATGCACTTTTGTCTTCCCTGTATTGTGTTCGAAGATCGATTGTTAACAAGTTATCAATCAATCTAAAGTACCTTTTTCTCTGTCTTCTAGAGGTTTGTCCTAAGTATTAAGGTTTTGACGTATTAAGGCTTAACGTTTTATGACATTACAAGCCACAGAACGTATTTACAAATCCCTTGATCGCCGCTGGAATGCTACGCATATGTCTTCCATTAGAGTCTAGACTGGTTGGTTTTGCACACACCGCAAACAGTGACAATGAGAACGTTTTGTGGTAAGTAAATGCATTAAAAGAAATGTTTAAGCCTTGTCAATTAGTTTCCATGCTTCTTATGGTAGCTTCAACCGGCTTATGTTACCGTGGCTTCAGTGCTGTAAGAAATTAGTGTTTTATTTGGCTCTCTTCTTCCCAAACATAGGCTTTGTGGTGCAGGAAGACTTGCCAAGTGATCGTTTGGTCTCGGATCTCTTCTTTTCACAGCTAAGTCCATTTCTCTGCTGACTTTCATTATTCGTGAAGTCGAGAGGCTGGACATGTTCGGAAATATTTTGTATTGGAAATGATTGGTCTGATGCCGGATTTGTTTTATTGGTATAAAAATTTGCCTACCGGGCATACCATTGTGATATTGCGTGCGAGTCTGTAACGTGCAATCCTCCATCGTAATGTTAGATATGCTCCCATCAAAGTGAAGACTTCGGGAACATCTGAAAAGTCAAACCAAACATACGCATTAAAGACTCCTTGTGCTCCATCGTAATGTTAGATATGCTCCCATCAAATGAAGACTACAGGGAACATCTGAAAAGTTAAACCAAACGTATGCATTAAAGACTCCTTGTCTCTCCGTTCATGAATCGCAGTGATATATTCTTTTATGATGGACGAAGAATGTTTTATGTATTATGCTTGTTTTGTCAGTTTGCTCGAATATACCATTTGGGGTTCCACTCCCAAGTTGACTTGAGTTTGTCAGCGCCAATACACAAAGCACAGTTGCGTTTTTTTGTGTTTACCAGGAACTATTGGTAACGGGTTGACTCAAGGTTGGCGTGATTGTGTTTCGGACTTTGATACCATGTTAGACCGGGCACAGTTGCGTTTTTTGTTGTTCTTTAGTGTGTGTGTGTGTGTGTGTGTGTGTGTGTGTGTGTGTGTCTCTGTGTGTGTGTGTGTGTGTGTGTGTGTGTGTGTGTGTGTGTGTGTGTGTGTGTGTGTGTGTGTGTGTGTGTGTGTGTGTGTGTGTGTGTGTGTGTGTGTGTGTGTGTGTGTGTGTGCAAGGTACTATTGGTAACGGACTGACTCAAGGTTGGCGTGATTGTGTTTTGGACTTTGATACCATGTTAGACCACTAACTTCTTTGTCCCCACGATACCGGGGCATGTAAATTTCACTAAACGATTGTTTTCTTCCACAAGTATATAGAGGATACAGACCTGTAACGCTAACCTGGGATGTTTATCGGTCCCCAAAAAGAAATGGCAACTCCAACATGCATATTTTATCGGAGATTAGAATTGATCTTCAAGAACCCATGCCTGTGCCAAGAGGCGAGTAAAGGGATCGGGTTGTCAGGGTCGCTGGCTTGGTTGACACTTGTAATCGTATCCCAACTGTGGACATCGATGCTCATGGTGTCAATCGCTCAACTGTCTGACCCATACTCGATTATTTACAGACAGCAGTCGTATAACAATTACTGACATCTTGCCGATGGTCAGACCCGCAGTTAAGGATGGAGGCTTGAGACAAACTCCAGAATGCCCATGAGAGAATGTTTTCGCTGCGATGGAAATATACACTGTAAACTGGTACAGCATCTTAATCCAACCATTATACTTTACGTAGCTAGTGGTGCTTGGAAAGATCTATGCTGAAATTAAATAGATTTGCCCCATGAAGCTAAAGAGAAGGGCATTAAGTAGTCTGCGAACATTGTTGCACATTTTTCTGTGTCATTATCCCTTGTGGCATCAACTACCAGGCAAATTACCACCACTGAAAATTGAAACCTAGGGACCTTTATCCACCCCACTTGTAATGGTTTCGGTTCCATCATGTCGACAGCGGTGGGCGACAAGTTTAAGAGCAACATGATCTCCGCATCATGATGAAGTCAACGCGTTTGGATCCTGAGAATTTGATTTATTGTGAACAGAACATGTTGGACACTAGTTACAGTGGATTTGGCAGATTCTGCGGCGTAGAAAAAACTCATTTATAATCATTTCATGACAAATCGTGTTTTCCACGCCTTATATTTCCAACCGTGAATTATCAGTATATTGCGACTATGGATTGATGTGATGTTAGATTAATGTTTTATCGTCCTAAACCATAGCTGTCTGGGTGTTCGTGTTATAGTCCAGTCTTCATGATCTGCGGCAGTAAGGGCATAAAGTGACTGGGAACGTTGTCGGCGTCGAGGCTGCAATGAAAGTAAGGTTTAATGGCACTGTAGTATTTTATAAGTACAGAGTCCAGAGATTTCTTCAGCTGATTCACAATACACAATTCATCACTGGTAGCGCTAGTAAATGTTTTATGCAACAAAAATACAATTCCCATAAACTTCAGGAATTTCTATTTAAGTATTTACTGTACGCAGCGGGTTCCAGTAGACGTCAAGCAAAATCACAGTTAAACTTGCATGACTAGGTCACTGATAGCAAGGTCACATTCCCATGGTCTTTTGGGGAAGAATACCTCCCAGTATCTCCTCAGCTTACCAACATAAGACAACGGTAACGATAGACCGTGGACGAGTGCGGTGGGCGAGCTGGTTAGTGATCCAGCGAGGCTGAGGTGTCGGGATCGAGCCCACATGTGAGTAAAGATCTTGGAGTCTGCTTTGTGTGCAAAGTATGTATAGTGGAAACTATACTGCTCGTCATCTTCATAAACAGAAAGCGACGGAATATTGTGTAATAAAATCATAAAAAGGCCAGTGCCATGAAATAACCCTTTATTATCCCCAAAAGAATGTTTCAGTTGGCGTGAAGGCAAAGTTTCCGTCTGAATTCTATATCAATGCAAAATCAGTTATGACACCGGGTGTTCAAGGAATATACGTCTGTCGGTTTGTTTGTTGATCGCATTTCGATAGCACCCTCATCCTGATATATCTTGAGCGATCACATTTATTGGGATGATAATATAGAGAATCTCAAACAATGTTTTATCAACGCGTGTTGATTTATTTGATATCAGAAGACAGCATCACTTGACACTCAGGTGCTGTTTGATAGAGGTCACAAAGTTCAATGTCAAGAGGTGTTGAAAGTTTTATAGTCAACAGGTGGAAATAGTTTCCATTTTTTGTGTCAGAAGAAAACATAATTTTCGATGCTATTTCTATTTTGACTCACACCTTGTGTTCCGTGAGTTATTTTAGGCGAGCGATTGTTTTGTCAGTGCGTATGTTTATGACAGTTGCCACCGTTTTGGCAGGATACGCTCATCTTTTCGCGAGCACCTGCGTATATGTATATCTGATATACCAGAATAACGTGGAATTTACGTTTCCTATGGCTCTTTTGGTGGATTGTACTTTTATTGTACTCATCATCAGCTCAGTGGCATATTTTGTCAGTCATAAAGAGTTTTTATATGCAAGACATAGGGATTGGGTGGTAAGGCTCGCTAGCCTGACATATGTCATCATATCCCATTTTCGTAGATCGATGTTTGTACTGTTGATCTCTGCCTTATCTGGTCCACAATGCATTTGTGTATACACCGGTGTAATTTTGCTGATTACAGCGTTCAAGAGCAAACAAACAAACGTAATTAAGTGTTTCCAAACTAAAAGCAGCAAACTCTCTGCACGTGTGCACGGCCGACATTATTGAAAACTAGCACATCGATATTTTTTTCTAACCAGTCACTAAATGTTCTGCTGTGACGCCGGGTTTTCTTCTGTTTTCTGGGGCGGTGGGGTAGTCTAGTGGTTAAAGCGTTCGCTCGTCACGCCGAAGACTCGGGTTCGATTCCCCACGTGGGTACAATGCGTGAGGTCCATTTTCTGGTGCCCCCCGCCGTGATATCGCTGGAATATTGCTAAAAGCGGCGTAAAACCAAACTCACTCACTCACTCCTCTGTTTTCTGCTCTGGTCGCAACAGCAATATTCCTGGCATATTGCTAAAAGCGGCGTAGAATCTCATGCTCACACCCACTCGCTAGCTCGCCCACCAACTCACTCTCTAGCCCACTCGCTTGTTCGCTCACTAACACACTCACTCACTAGCCCACTCACACACTCACTAACCCACTCACTCAATCACTCATGGCGTGAAATCATGTAACAATGGCTAACTTCTATAAAGGTTATGAATGGTTGGTGGTACTGGTATAACAGATCATCCTTCCCATTTCGTGGCTTCACCAATTGTCAGTGACCAATTGATAAAATTCACTGTTTTGCCTTTTACATCCGAGGTACATAGTTCGATGGACAAACGAGTATCGGTATAATCTCGAGATGACGTGTTATGTTTCGTTGTACAAATGGTTTTTGGCGGTTTGTCCTTATAAATTTGCTTCCGTTATTGTGGGATTGACCACACACTGATGCATATTACAACTACAGTTGGTAGAGACAATTACAACAAACTACCCCAGATACCTCATGCTTCTTGTTAGGCGCTAGAAGGCTATAGTCACATGACGTACCCCACCGGGTACCCATTTTCTGCGGTCACCCATCCAAAGACTCACCGCGCTCAACGTTGTTTAACGTCACCTGATTAGTGACCTGAGGTTTGTGCACTGGTCCAGATACCACGACATTAGCAAGCACGCCTATAACAGACTTACGGAAATATCAAAGTGTTTATTTAGGTCATTACCACATGCTATGAATTTTGTCGAAATACGGCTATAACGAACTAAACTAATGCCCCTTCGATTCGTTATAACAGTTGTTTAAGGTATAACCTCGAATACCTTTATCCATAAGTTAGTCGATTCCTACAGCCAGTGTTGGGGACATATTATACCGTTAGTCCTCTCAGGTTAGAGTGAGTGAGTGAATTTGGATTTACGCCGCCAGGGGCGTAGCAAGCCATTTGTTTCGAGTAACCGGTAGGTTCCAAAGCTTCATATGTAGATAGTACTGGGAACTTAACCAACCTTTTTAGCAACATTCATGTGTGAGCCCTGGCTTTTTTCACAGTGGTAGTAACGCATGTAGAAATATTACACCAGTGTCACGGTGAGGGACTTCAGAATGGGTTTGACAGATCGTGCCCATATTTGGAATTGAACTCTGTTTTTCAGCGTGGTAAGAAAACGCCTTAACCACAGGCTAACCAACCTATGGTTAAGGCGTAGAGAACAGGGAAGTCCCCCTTTCTTTGCTAGATCGCCGTTCCTTGTTCTCCAGCCTGAGCGTCATATATTTCTACCCTTCGTATAAATACTTATTATAAAGCCGTAATGATATCCCTCAGTCTCGCAGTCTGAAACCACGAGGCTGTTTGAGGGTATAATTGTGAATCGATAACTAATGGACAGTCAATTTTGTCCTTATGTCCATTATGTGTTGAGTCAAGTGAAGCATGTCTCAATCTCTTGTGTTCTTTGTACAGCTATTATCGGCCAATATGACTCATAAATCGATCAAACGGTGACTGATCCGTCCTAATGTATACAACTTGGCAATAATGGCAGGAAATGTTGGAGATTGTTTATGGAAGTATCTATGTGGCGTCGTAATGCGTTATGCAGAGTTGCGGCCCTTTGTCTGTCAGGAATCAGTGACATTGGATTCGAATGACCAAAGCGGACGAGAAGCCAGCATCCTAGGTCTCTGGATCCAGGGACAATTTTTGCTGTCCCCAGCCGTGATATTGCTGGAATATTGCTAAAAGTTGCGTAAAACCAAACTCACTCATTCACTCTTGTTCCTTGGCTTTATCGTCTTCGTTTTTTTCGTTTATTAGGCTTCCAAGGCTTGCTTGATGTATGTAAAATGAAAGCATTCAAAAATCCCGTTGCGGCCATCTGTCTTCACACGTCAATCTTGCCGTCTGTTTTGGGTTTTTGGGGTTTTTTTGTTGTTGTTTTTTTGCTCGCCTCAGTTCTTGGACCACCATGTTTGTGGAGAGTTGCTCTTCAATCAGCACTTATAATTCCTTGTAGTTTCACATGTTTACCAACTAACGAGTTTTTTTATGACACGGTGGGTTTAATTATTACTGGTACCAGATGTATAACATACGCTGCCTATATATATGTATGTTGATCCATGAACTTCTGAACTTCATGCCTGTCCTAAGATGTGACTAACGGGAGCTGGTGGTCAGTTTGTTTGCTTTATGACGGTTTTCTGTAAATAACTGAGATTGAGTCTTGACCAGACAATCCGGTGATTGACATCATGAACACCGATCTACGCATATGAGATGTGTCCACCCGATACCGTTAGTCGCCTCTTACGAAAAACATGGATTACACTGAAGATCGGTTCTAATCTGGATCCTTGTGGGTGGAGTGGTGGTCAGGCTCGCTGACTTATACATCGTATCCATTGCGTCGATAGATGCTCATGATATCAACCATGTGGTTCTGGTCCAGATTCTCTCATTTACAGACAACCGTATCAACTAGGGTATTGTGCGACGTTAAAAAACAAACAAACAGATGCATCTTTTATGCAATTGCAATAACTGACAGTGAAAGATCATACTGACCCGTCTGGTTAATTTCCCAAGCAATTTCCGGATGTCACATTCTATTTACTCTCGATCTCGCCAACACAACAAGAAAGTTTTATCACCTCCTCTGCTTGACAGATGATATGGAAGTCTCTATCATTTATTCATTTGGAATATCGCTTTACTCAGTTCTTCCAGCATCCATGATACTCTTGAGCTTCGTAATAAGAGATTCAATAGATGGCGACGTCGTATCTGGCAACAATGACGACAATATCGGGACGACGACTCAATTTCAGCCATGTCACGACCCCGTTGCTAAACCTCATGGAGAATCGTCACATAAAAGGAACTGACGTACAGCTCTGATGCATTAATCAAACACTGGTTTGATAGACGTAGCGTCAATTAATAACACAATTGTGTCAACAATAACCTCAAGGCATATATTTGAGAATGGTGACCGTATGTCAATAGGTCAGACTCACTAATGACAAAGAAGTCTTATGTGGTCAATAATACTCGGCCAGGAACATATCGATGTCCACTAACAGTACTGTAATAGGTCTGTGTCTTTAAATCGTCAACGATGCGGGCGTTAATGTAATGGGATTTGTCGGCGCCGTTCCCTAGATAAACGAGACCGGCATCGGGTTGGGCCTTCCTCCCACTACACACTACATCCACCTCACTCACTCTCTCACTCACTCACCCACACACTCACTCACTCACACACTCACTCTCTCACTCACTCACTCACACACTCATTCACTGGTCCTGTTGACAACGTCTTGCCGCGTCCTTTCAAGTAAAACCCAGCTGTATGTAGAGAGAATATTAGTCTTGGAAACTAGAGAGAGGTTTGTGTGAGATGTTAGTGCTTCCACAGAAAGGGCAGTGTGATGTGTTGGTGGTTCCACAGAAAGGGTAGAGTGAATTGTGGGTGGTTCCACAGAGAGTGTATAGTGAATTGTTGGTGGTTCCACAGAAAGGGCAGTGTGATGTGTTGGTGCTTCCACAGAAAGGGTAGAGTGAATTGTGGATGGTTCCACAGAGAGTGTATAGTGAATTGTTGGTGGTTCCACAGAAAGGGCAGTGTGATGTGTTGGTGCTTCCACAGAAAGGGTAGGGTGAATTATGGGTGGTTCCACAGAAAGTGTATAGTGAATTGTGGGTGGTTCCACAGAAAGGGTAGAGTAATGTGTTGGTGCTTCAACAAAAAGTGTATAGTGTATTGTGGGTGCTTCCACAGAAAGGATAGAGTGAATTATGGGTGGTTCCATAGAAAGGATAGAGTGAATTATGGGTGGTTCCACAGAAAGGATAGAGTGAATTATGGGTGGTTCCACAGAAAGGATAGAGTGAATTATGGGTGGTTTCCATATGATCGTTTATTAAAAAACTTTTATCCTAAGTTGAATAAATTTTTAGATCTAATGCACAGTTATCAAGGAAAACTTGTCAAGATTTTATTTCTTTTTAATTGATTTACTTTTCTGTTTAAAGTACAATTCATCGGTACGTTTTCACTGCAGACTATAAGCAGTACACCTCCCAAATTAAATGCACTTTACTATAGCATATACGTTAAACACGCTGCAGACCCGGGATCTATTCTCTATTTGGGGACAATGTGTAGCACCGAGTTCTTCTGTCCCCCTCCTTGAGATAACTTTAATATTGCTAAAACAGCTTAAAGACATACTCACTCATTCCTTCCTCAGTATGGGGACACTTTTCTAGGGTGAAATGAATATTTTCCTCAGTAAATTAAAATATTAAAATTACTGAATATCTGTTGACAATTGATATCATGAGTGTATTCCAACTGTTTTTAGGTGAATATTCTCCACAGTGAAAACATGTTGACACACATTTGACAACTGATAAAACTGCATGTTCCCTTAATCATTTGGGCGGTGGTGTAGCTTAGTGGTTAAAGCGTTAGCTCGTCACGCCAAATCGGCTTCGATTCTCCACAATGTCCATGTGTGGTGTCTAAAGCCGTGATACATTGCTCTGAAATATTGCTGAAAGCGGCGTAAAACTAAACTCACTCACCCACCCTCTCGTTCTCAGCACTCTAAAGTGTGTACTTTCTTCTAGTACCTTCCTGTCAACACTCAAACAACAACATGTGCAAAAATGTTGATATGGCGTTTTATAATAATTACTCACTTACCCTTGTGTATTCTAAACAGTCTTAATGACATTTAATATAATTTGCATATTCTCCACAGAGTTCATAAGGTTTGACGCAAGGTAAGGTTAGAAATGTAAGTACCAAATTTTAAAAGAATGGACTCAGTAAAGGCTCAATATGTATTCTGATTTCAAATTACACAAACATTAACGCAGAATACAGAAATTCAGACCATTCACGCAACATCAAGACGGTGATATGATGTTGATTTCACTAAATATCTCAAAGTATTGATCGGGTAAAAAAACAAGCTTTGTTGCGCGGCTGTAATATGATTGACAGGGCACCATGGGATGAAAGTCGAAGCCTTGTTGTCAAAGTAATCTCGATTCTAAGAAACAGTTTAGATTGACATATTCCATTCCAAAGACTGTCAACGTTGGTTGCCTGACATCCGCAATCTTTTGCGTTTGATTATTGGATTTATAAATAAGTAAGGATCCATCTCGCTGCGATGAAATCATTGTATTGTTTTGTCAAGGATTCATAGCCTTGCTTATGTTGTTCTGTAAATTACATGATTTTATTTGTAACTTTGGTTGGTTGGAATAGTCAAAGGCTTTTGAAGTGGATTTTCAGCGGATACACAGCAACAACTGATGTAATATTTTATATATATTTTAGAAAAGATCTAAAACATTCAAACAGGATACGAAATAACGATTTTCTAGAAAGTGGAATGTCAAAATGGCATCATGATACTTAATAGATATCTGTGTGCTTCTTAACATATTTTTAAGTGTGATATTTCTGGAGACGGATGTGGTTGAAGGACAGTTTTGTTCAGGAAGAACCAATATGTTTATCCTGTTTGAATATCTGTCAAAAATAGATTGTATAGTGGGTGTTTCTCCATTACTTGGAAGTAGGGGCATAATGTAAATAGTTGTGCAATGTATGCGTAATGGAATACAACTATAAACATATATTTACGATGAAACGAAATAAAAGAATTGACTTTTTCAACTGTGAGCGAGAAATGAGAGGTAGATAGAGGAGAGAAGTGGGCGAGAGGACAGACAGAGGTGCAGGGAGAGGAGAGGGCGATACTGAGAGGAGAGAGGGCAGAGGGAGAGAGAGAAATAAGCCAGGTGGAGAGGGAAGCGATGAGAGAGACGAGAGACAGAGTGAGGGAGAGGAGAGGGAAAGAGAAGAAGAGGAGAGACAGGAAAGCAAGAGAGAAATTGGGAGAGAGGGAGGAGAGATAGAGGAGTGAGAGAAGAGACAGAAGGAGAGAGAAAGAGGAGGAATCAAAGGAGAGAGACGAGAGAGGGAAGTGGAAGGACAGAGACAAAAAAAGTCCATTAACGGGACTTAATCTTCGAACTACAAGGCTATCCTGCTGTCATCAGCTTCATGTTAGCAGTGTGTCCATACGTCCATCAAACGGTGCTGTATTTGTCTTTCATGCTTCAATCGGTTATGAAGAAACCCAAACGCTCAGAGCTACATGGTTTAAAAACCATGCAAACGATGCCGAGAAATACATTCAACCCACTCAAATGACTCAAAAGGGGCAGTGGGGTAGCCTACTGGTTAAAGCGTTCGCTCCTCACACCGAAGGCCCGGGTTCGATACCCACATGGGTAGAATGTGAGAAGCCCATCTGTGGTGTCCCGCGTCGTGATATTGTAGGGATATTGTTAAAAGAGGTTAACATCCAGCTTACACACTTCTAATGACATCTAGAAACAGTCCCAGATTTAGCACACATCTGCAGGGTTTCGTCCCATAAAGCAGTTAATCGTAGGTTCGATTCCCAGAGGACTGAGGGGTATACGTATCCTAGTGGTATAAGCACCCGCTCGTCATGCAGGGTTAGACTGGCAACAAGAGTACAATGTTTAATACCATGGTTTCCGTGATATTGCTAAACGTTGCTGCAGGCGGAGTAAAACATACTCACTCGACTCCAAGAAGTATTGGTTTGTCCGCACCATGCTCGTGGATTTCGCTTTCTTGGTCAATGTCGGAGACCGGAACCACATACAAAAGAACAAAATCGGTTATCGGTTGGTTGCTCTCCTCCTCTCCTTATCGACATAATCACAAAACAGTCCCTTTAACCAGTCGGAGTTACATAGAATGGTTTTTAAAATAGTGGTCAAGAACGGAAACTAAGACCAGTTTTGACGGTTGTGATGCAATTGAAACATTATCCAAGGTGACTCGAAATCCTGCTGAGTCACTATTGGGAAAAAGGCTACCCACGAAACTGAATATCTGTTGATTCTTCTGCCCACTCCTAATCAACATGCTCGGTAAACAGCCCCTTTAAACATTCCGAGTTATACAGTACGCTTTTACAAAAACTAGAAATGTAGTTTTTTCGTTTCATTTCAGCTCTCCTCTTATAAAGCGAAATATCAACCACGCGATAACTGATAATGTCGTATTTAACGGTTCAAAGTTTAATCATATAAAAGCTTAAAAAATATAGCAGTTTATTTACACAATGAAGCATGGAATTTGTTAACCGCTTTGTGTTATGAAATGTTCACCAGCTTATATTTTCACTACACAAATAGCTACTTCGGTCTTCACAATAATGCTACAAAAACGTTAATGTGTGTTGGGACTGTTAACTGATGCAGCTATATTTACCGACACGTGCATGACGTCATTAATAAGATATTTTGACGGTGTCATTCTTGCGAAACGTTCAGGGCGATTAACCAAAGCTGCTAGACTCTCTTTCACTATGAATCGGCGGACGTACACATCACTGAAAACTAACTTATGGTAGAAAATCGTGTTCTAAGAACAAAGTGATAGCACAATATATCAAAATTATTTTTTCCTTTGCAGATAAATGTCTGTTCATTAATATTACGCCTTGCATTACGTTTCTTGGCAACGTTGCGTCTTTCTTATGGCAATATCCATTTATTCTGCATTTCCTTCTTGAATAGCCTTGTCACATTGTGAGATAAACACGTTGAGGGGGGTTCCACATCTCTCCATCGACAATTATATCAGCATCATTCATTCAATGAGTATTTGAATTTTTGTCAGTTTTATGTTCACCTTTTCCTGAAAAGGGTGATTTCAAAGTTAAAAGGCGATTAGTAGAATATAGAGTCATGACATCGCCTTCTTTTTGGGTTGGGGGTTTCATCTTTTTGGCATTTCGAAACGACAGACTTTATACTGGCTTTAGACATTGACTTTCATATGTTTTCAGTACAGTGAGTGATAGAGTGGGCATTGTTTTACGCCGCTTTTAGCAGCATTTCGGCAGTATCACTCTGGGGGACACCGAAAATGGACTCGACGCCCTGTACCCATGTGGGGAATCGAACTCGGGTTTTCAGCGTGACGAGTGGAAGCTTAACCAATAGGCCCCTGTTTTCAGTAGAAAGAGCTACGGATTTTTTTAATCTTTTGGAAAGTTATCCCTGAAAACAGTGCTTCACTAAGTCATTACGTTATGACTTCTACATTCTGGTAGTTTTCATCCTGAACATTTTCAATTTTGTAACATCTTTTTGTGCTATTTTTTCCACAGAATTCTAGAAATCTCAAATGATTTGCAACAGAAGGCAGACCATTTTGTTGTAAGGTAATTGAAAGTTGATAAACTGTTGTTAAATTTGCTTACTTACTAAACGATCTTCTTAACCATTACTGATGCCATGTTTTATGAAAGGATAATATCTAGCGGGCTGATTATGCATACGCATCAGTTGTTTCAATGTAGACTGGGTTAAGATGACGTATCTACATAGCCCCTACAGTGTATTAAATGTGTAAAGGAAATTTATTGATTTTCAAATATAGTAAAAAATATTATCGGTTTTAGCAGTTTTAATTTGGAATACATTGGAGTGAGTGAGTTAAGTTTTACCCCACTTTCAGCAATATCACGGCGGGGAGACACCAGAAATGGGCTTCACACATTGTACCCATATAGACAATCGCACCCTGGTCTTCCGCCTGACGAACGACCGCCTTAACCACTAGAACACCATACCGTCCTTATTAAAAAGGAAGCAATCAGATTTATTTTAGCGTTGTCCAAAGTTATTTTGAGTAAAGTTGTTTTTATATTTAGTCTGGATAATCTAACATCGTCAACTGCTATTTTTAAACTGAATATCAAACATGTGAGGGGTGATGATTTAGCGTAGTGGTTAAACCGGTCGCTCGTCACGGCGAAGGCCTGGGTTCGATTCCATACATGGGTACAATGTGTGAAGACCATTTCCGGTGTCCCCACCCCGTGATAGTTCTAAAAGCGGCATATAAACTAAACTTACTCACTTACTCAAACTCCGCAAGTGTGTGACATCTTCCTACTTAAAGACTTAACTTAAAAGAGTAAATTCTCCGGTGAAACACTTCATCTATCACGATCTTTCACAGATGGGATTTCTCATTAGCTGGTAACAAAAGTCCAAATGAGACGTATCACTGTTAAAGGTTTCTGATGTCGCTGTTGGAATTCAGAAAGAGATGTCTTTTCATTATGAAGATATTTTGCACAATCTAAACGGGATGTTTTAATTAAATTTGCGAAAGTAGATCTGCCAATACCACTTAAGTATCGCATGGCTCATCTGAAAGATAATCTCTTATTCTTAATGGTTCTTAGAAAGTTTGCATCAAACCTTACAGATCCTGCCATGCAAATATATCAAAGAAAATTAACACCACTGGCTCTTCTTTTAGTTTACTGGCTGTATTTTGATTAAATTAACTTTGCATTGTTTAAAATAATTTGATATATCTTGACCTGGGTAGCTGTTGGGTTGTTCTGAAACCAGAACAGTTTTCTATTCAATTTAGAAGTAATTGTGTGGTCGTTGATGGTATCGACTGAACAGCCTATTCGCAGTTGGAGCTTTGGATCACTGGACGCTGTATTTCCCCTGCAATTACCTGTAGAACTCAAAGTGTTTTCTGTGTTGATGGTACAGGAACCAGCATTAGCAGCTTTTAGAGACATCTTCAACCTCACTTAGGGCATCAGCATGAGTAGGTGTTCAAAATGACGTTCAGTATCCTCGGTAGCCAAGATGAAACATCTAGTCATCAAGTCACCTGATTCAAAGTCTGGTACCTTTTGTTATCACTTATACAAAAGCACATATCATATCATAGAGTTGATAGTCCAAAAAGGTCAACAATGCATGAAAATGTTTCAGTTTTATATATGCGCCATGTTCTGAAGAGTTTTATTTGTGAATGTATACACGATGTGGCAATTACAAGAGCCTTGTAAGGCGTAGATCTTGGTCCCTGATGCTACTAAATCCCATCAAAGAAAACCCTAAAGATAAGCGAATTAAGGCTTATCTCATATCGGCTCTCACTTCCACCAATACGATGTGATGTGTGGTTGCAGCTTTGATGTACACGAGATTTAGCCTGTGTTATGTCCACTCAAAGCGGAGATTGGCTGATAATTGACGAGATCCGCTACATGCAGTTTATACCAGCTTCGCGTCTTTGAGCTGAAAAGGTCATGCTTCCTTCCCTTCTGGCGTCGTCGTTCTGTGTTTTCTTGCAATGGTGTCTGGGTTGACGTGAACGCTACGGTGTCACTTACATGGCCTTGTGACCAAAATAAATACAGGTATGTGTTCTTCAGATATCGTTAATCCGCACCTTCAGTCGTAAATATCCTTCACCCTTCACTGAAAGTATACCATCTCTATTACTCTTGCCGATCAGACCCCTGAAGGTCCTGGGTAGAACAAGCCTTCAGCAAACCCATGCTTGCCATAACAGACAACTATGCCTGTCGAAAGTGGGGACTAAAGCGAACGGGTGGTCAGGCTCGCTGACTTGCGGCGTAAAACTAAAATCACTCGCTCATTCTTTCCGATCACAAAGTATGCTGATTACAAGAAAGGATTTTGTATTTGAGCATGGTCTGACACCGATTTGAATTTTTTTTTTTTTTTTTTTTTTTTGAAGTCAAGTCGATGGCTATGGGAGGTAATCCTAAAATTGTTGACAGCATACACTAAACGTTACGTTAAACGCATATAAAACGTTACTCTTTATGTATCACTTAAAGACAACCAAAGATGTGTTAGGAGGTATTAGTTTACAAGAAAGTCAAACAACACAGCTATATGTAAATCACGAACACCATTCTCGTGTGCATTCATATTTAGGTGAAATACAGCGTTTTCAGAAGAGTTACATTATCCAATTTTCGATCATGTTGAAATCAACCAATAACGGTGATTAGGACCCGAATAAAGGTTGAAAGAAGATTCTGTTCCCCGACGAAGGTGAACCATTTCAAAATCACCAACAAGAAACAGCTGTTGTAGAGTGTAGAAATTGTAAAATAATTAGTCATAGGATTCTGATACGTTTAGTGAGGAGAAGAAAGCGTGCATTTGATACTGTACTCACGAACACCTAAAATTATCTTTTTTTGAACATTTGTGCTTGCAAAGTAACATTTTTTCAGTTTACACATTTCAATATCAGTCGCTAAAACATATCAATATTCAAGGAGTATTTGCATCCATTTCACGTATAGAATGATGTAAAGGAGAGAGAAAGAGCAATAGGTTGGTGTAGATAAATGCAATGCTGTGTCAACGCCCTCGGATGCCACCACATCACGGTTTTAATACTTAGTCAGCTCTACCTACAGACTGAAGTGACCGTAGGCAGACAGGCGAGCTGAAGATAGGTACCTCCGTCATTAAGGAAGGAGGAAACGTTTCTTTTGGTGTGTGTCTGAAAATAGTTGTTAAGAGTACAAGCTTCAAGAAATCACTCACACATCGCGATTTGTCACACTTATCATGATTATCAGGTTTGTGTTGAGTGTATTTTCAGCTTACTACTTAAAAAAACGCGAACGTTTTCATGCGTAAAACTGAAAGAGTTTACACTGACGCACCCTACGCCCCACTGACATATATCATGTATATAGCCCGTTCACCTGCTATGAAATAAATGTATACCACAACTCACAACCACTTACCTTTTTAATGTATCTTTTATTGCTGCTAGTTCACTAAACGCTAGCGTAGTTACCGCGGTAGGACTGCTATGATAAATTGTTTCAGTCGCAAAATTAACGTTATACGAGTGTGGAAATTCCACGGATTATTTCTGGAAATTACGCAATACGATTACTGAAATTTCTCAATGAGTTTGTAAAATTTTGACAATACGTTTGTGGAAATTCCGCAATACATTCGAGGAATTTATCCGGTACATTTGTGAAATTTCTGCAATACGTTTTTGGAGTTCCTGCAGTACGATTGTGGAATGTCCTCGTTACGCATGTGTCTAGTCCGTCTAGTCGTTTCTGCAAGTGGATATGAAGCAAGCCCTAATTAAAGCCCTAAAGAAAGTGTAGATTTTTCAGAATCTCCCATCCCATTGGGGCCATCTTCCTTGTTATTTTCTATCAAAGTCATATGTCATCAGAGACGAGCTGACAGTGAAGTCACTGCCTTTAAAACAGAGACAAGGACTGTAGTTTCGGCTAATAATTAAAGGGGCGTGTAGTCATTTTTAATTTTGTAATTGGGCTATGTGTGACTAGGGGTGGGAGTATATGAAACCGTAATATAATTGGACTGTTATTAAAAACGGTATACTCATTCTGAATATTTTGGGGTTTGGGTTTTTGTGTGTTTTGTTTTGTTTGCTCATTGCTATTTTTCACGTTTCAATAAGATAAATTTCTGAGACTAACTGTTAATCTTCACAAGATGCTGTGTTAACGATGTAGAAACTGGGACTTATCTCAATTATCCTTTATCTATCGAACAAAAGTTGCCTTAAATGATATATCTATATCTTTTCGTTTTTCCGTTTTAATACCAAATGGTAAAGTTTATGTACAAGATTTAGGATCATGTATTATTGAATATTTCTTTTTATTATGAGGATAATTGGTAGCCAAGGAAACACATGTTATAATAAAAGTCTCATTTAAACATCGCTTTGTTATCATATTGTCAAATTAGTTTCGCTAATGACTACGGCGGATGTCACTGAGGTATTATGTTCCTTGCGTGCTGTAGCTAAAATAGCAATTAATGGAGCCAAGGGCATTCGCCTCGATGACACAGTTTATATTTGGGCTTAAAGAAACAATAGATTATGCAAATAGCCCACTTTGATCACATGGCAACACGCTCTTCACCAATACCACAACCCTGAAGTTTTTATCAGAAAAGGATACAATTTGCATTGATTCTTTGACTGAAAACAGTTGTCGGTAAACACCCCTTGCATAATCTGCACTTGAAATGGATGTCTGTGGGTTAGTTGTTAGTTTTTTGTTCAAATTTGAATGAGCCCGTACATGTGTTTGTTGAATCCAGTCTGAATTATGTGAGGCAGGTTCTATTTTGCCTTATCGTTCATTGAATGATTTAAATCATCGGTGGTTGCATTTCTTTTCTTTTTTTTATTTGAAAACATGAAATGATTGAAAGATTATGGCTGATGTTTTAATATGTTAAAATATTTTAATGCGCTTCTTAAGTAGCAAAATCACCAAAATCACAAAAGCAGCAGTTAGACATGGGCGTGGGTTCTATTCCCCGATGCATTTCTTTTCTTTTCTTTTTATTTGAAAACATGATATGATTGAAAGATTATGTCTGATGCTTTAATATGTTAAAATATTTTAATGCGCTTCTTAAGTAGCAAAATCAACAAAATCACAAAAGCAGCAGTTAGACAGGGGCGTGGGTTCTATTCCCCGATTTGTCCTTGTTAGATTTACGCCGCACTCAGCAATATTCCAGCAATATGGCGGTGGTTTTCTCGCCTTCATCTGACTCAAGAAGATATTGCTGTAAAGGATCATGGTGTTATTACTTGCTGAAATATTCGCACTCGAACACGCACACGCACACGCACACGCACACGCAAGCTGAAATAATAAGTGTTGGTAATTCAGATGACGTAAATTAATAATGTGTGAGTTATATTGCCAGCCTTGTCGTATTTTCAGTATGTATGTTTAAGCAATACCATGACAGGGGGACTCTAGAAAGGGTCTGTAATGAAGACACCAATATGGTTATTCTTGTTGATACCGAAATACTGTCGGTACCCATTGTCAAAAGATCCAGTGTCAGAGATATCCTAATAGAATCTGGTTGAAGGATTTAGCCTTTTTTTCAGTTCATACGTACGAATGCTATCAGAAAATGCAAGCCAGCGTAACGATTCACAAATCGTTCGTAACGTTACTCTTAAGTTTGTAATTGGCTTACAAATGTCGTAGCACTGCAAACCCTTTGTGGATCGGGAATCAGGCCATCAGTCTTTTGCAACAGTCATGTGTAACACACAGGAGAGTCGACTTATTGTTTCATTATCTGAAACAACTACTGATGGACACCTCATGCAAAGAAGACGTTATTACAGGCGCGAGGTTAATGGATCGTAATGGCGATCACAGACAATCAGCGTCTTCACAAAGTTCAGTTTTCCATCTAACAGTTACCTTAAATAGTCGAACCATTTGTGACAATTAAAATCTTTCACATTCAAAATCACCTTAACATTGGTCCATCACTTGACAGCAACCGACACATTACTCACTGAGTGCGTTGCAAAACATGGTCAAGGTGCAATCCCTCACTGGGGGTGTTAAAAAGTTTTTCCAAGTGCAACCAGCCACAACATGGTGTTCCCAAACTTGGCCAACAGCAACAGCACACTGGAGATGTTCCAAACCTTAGTCAGAATATGACACCTCACTGATGGTGTTCTTGATGCCAGGATTCACAAGTGTTTGGTACAAAATGTACTATAACACATATCGCTCGACCATGCCCACAGCAGTTCCTTGTATAATGATACAAAAGTGCAATATGTATTTTTTCTTGTAACCTCTTCCAAAGTAGCTTCTCAGGTTTGTGCATGCGGTCAGACAACGAAAACAAATCGTAATTACAACTTCAGTAAGTGGTTTCCAGGATCCTTCGGCACAGGTAATTTCAGAACCATTTGTCTTCTGAAAACGCCATTATTTTACAAATTGTTTTATAAACGTAGTGCAGACGCTGCCACAATGCTGTAGCATTTCTTAACGCTTGATATTCCATTACGAGTTGAGTGCTTTGCAACTCACTGACATATCTTCCTCTTTTTTTAATTTCAGTTTCATCGCCATTCGGTATCCCCTGAGAGCAAAGTATGTCTGCACCATTACGCATGCGCGACTGGTAGCCGTGCTAGTATGGGGATTTTCCTTCATCTTCGCTATTCCTATCATATTTGGCAGGGTGAGTAAGATGTACTTTCTTCCGTTAATGTGTATGTCGGTGGTTAATGTGTTGATCTTGTGTATTGAGAGTCTCGGCATCGCTAAATTTTTAGTTTCACTGTAGCCTGCGAAAGCGACACCTAAATTGAGGAAGATTGGTCCAGATTTTTTCCGGACCAGTACGTTAAAGACACAACGGAATTGACAAAAGGATTGTCTCACTTTGGAATAAAATCCGGATATCATGTTATCCTACTAATGATTTTAGCGCTATGACATTTGTTTTAAATATCGCTGACTAACATCTAGTCAGAAAGAACAGAAAGAAAATTATGTTCATTACATGTAATAAAAAGGACCCTATAGACTTGCATCATTCCTAAAAATGTGGCTGTCTGGACTATAAAAACCGGTACAAACAGTTTCCACTTGCACATAACCCTGTTTAAGACACACAATTACTCAAAACCTTATCATGCTTCGTGTGCATGTGCGTGCGTACGTGCGTGCGTGTCGTATATAACCAAACTCTTATTTCTGGGCACACTCGATTGTCCAATATACACATCTGTGCACTTTTAAATACTTACACTTTTCCCATTTACTTTAACTTACCTTCGTGCGGGAACCTGGCGGTGGGGTAGCCTAGTGGTTAAGGCTTTCGCTCGTCACGCCGAAGACCCGAGTTCGATTCCCCTTGTTTGAAGCTCAGTTTCTGGTATAACCTGCATTTGTATTGCTGCACATTACGGCGTAAACCTAAACTCACTCACTCACTCACTAACTCACTCACTCATGTGGAAAAGGGACTGTCGTTTGAGAAAACGTCCTGCAGAGTTGCGTCCGTTCCGTCCGTCAGAATCTGATGATCGTGTTTCATTTCTAAGTCAACTTCTCCACAGTAGCATGTTTTCGAGATATAACCATATTTCTCTCAGTATGGTGTTCTGTGACAAACTAGTGTCGTGGGATAGCAGCATGTTTTCTCCTGATTTATGACTAGGTGACAGATTAGATTTCAACTTTTAATATCGACAGAGCAACACGAGACGAAGCTTTTGTGTTGTGTGTATTCAGCGGACACGATCTTGCCTTGGGATACTATCGATTGTGTGTTTATTAGCGTTAAGATAGAAAAGGTTAGCATACAACGATAGATGTCAGGGTTTTGAACTATTACGAAGCATACTTTAAATTTACTTCCATTATAGATATGGATAATCTGGTCATAAACACTCGACCTGAATATGTATCTCACTCCCTCACTCACTCACTCACTCACTCACTCACTCTGAGTGAATTGATGAATTTGTCCCAGATCTACCTTTGTTCCGCCAGCAGTGGGTGGATACCAGGAAGAATGAAATGGTGATATGACTTAACCCTCAGCACCTCAAGAACAGTTTAGGTCGGCTTTGAACTTGATATTCCTCTTTGAAAAACACCATACAAATGTACTGTTATCATTATCTCATAAAAAACGATGAAATCGCTAAGCATTATTGCATACTTTTGGAGCGTCGGAAACCTACACTCACTCACCCACTCACGTTAGCTCGCGCACTCACTCACTCACTCACTCAGAAGGGATTATCAGCCTTAATGTTGCTCTTTCTACCGATGTAAGAGGACACAGTGACCATTAGGAGCGTGTATGTTTTAGGACAAAATATGTCGGCTGCCGGACAGAACCAAAATATTACAAACGCTATGAACACATTTTTCGGCTGCTGCAACAGCTCCCCCTAAAATACCCTTACGTACTGTCCCTCTTTATGCAAATTATCCGTAAGTGAAAATCTGAAACAAAAACAAAGCATTACTTCTTTGGAAGTGGAAGGGGATGGGGTGGCACTCTTACGGTGTAGGGGGTTGGGGTACGGATTGGAGTGAGTGAGTAAGTTTAGTTTTACACCGCATTCACCAATATTCCAGCTATATGTCACGGTCTGTAAATAACTGAGTCTGGACCACACGATCCAGTGATGAACAGCTTGAGCATCGATCTGCGCAACTGGGAACTGATGACATTTGTCAACCAATCAACCAGCCTGACCACCCGTTAGTCGTCTCTTAGACAAACACAGTCGCTTTTTGTAGCAAACATGGCTTGCTGAAGACCTATTCTACTCTGGATCTTCAAGGATCGACATGGGGGTGAATGTGTCCCCAGAGGTGTGAAGCCCATTTTAACGTTTCCATAACTTAGTGAGTGAATTCAGTGTCAAGCAGTGATGATCGAATGAGTATTGTTTTACACCGATTGTGGTAGTACTCAAGCACGGGCGACATCAGAAACATGGGGAATCGAACCTTCAGCATGAGGAAGGTTGCTCGTGACGAAACCATTCCCTGTTACTGTTCTCCCTTCAGCATGCACAACTTCCTTCTCTATCCTTAACAACCAGACAAACAATACGCACAAAAATTCTTAATTTGCATCAAGCGTGTGGCGATGTCATCGATAACATCAATATTCAAAAACAATCGACTGTAACAAAAACACTTTTTTTAAAAACATGCGTGATGGTTTATTAATAATTTAATCTGATATACCGTTTGATAATAGTCTTTGGCAGTTTATTGACCAAATGGGTTAAAGTCTGAATTGATTTGTCAGCCCGCTCAATTAATCTTTGCAAAAGAATTCTGTGCGATATGTATCACGCCCAGAGTAATCAATAATGCAGGAAACGATGTTTTTAGCTTAGTAGGGTTTTTTTTATTATTATATTTGAGCAAAAAGTTTGGACACAAGTTTAATGCTTTGTTATGTGTATTCTTGCTAAGCCAGAAAGTGAATGATGACGTTTCTTTCGTTGTTTCTTTCTTTCTTTCTTTGTGTTTGTTTGGTGTGTGTGGGGGGGGGGGTGGGGGATGCCAAGTCAAGCCAAGTCAAGCTATATGACGGCTGTCTATAATTAATCTGGCCATAATCTGGTCTTGGCCGTTTAAAACCTATGACAATCAAGTTATCAAGAGCTTGAGCATCGATCTACGCAAAAGGGATACGATGACATGTGTCAGCCAAGTCAGCCAGCCTGACCAACCGATCCTGTTAGTCGCCACAAACATGGATTTTTGAGGATAACTGCTAACCCGATGTTCATGTTGTAATTAACGAGTCTGGTTGATTGTTGGCAAAAAATGAAGTGGACTTGAAGTGTCTTCGAGTTCATTTAACCATGAAGCATATTTGCACCACTGGGCAATTAGCACTTTAAGAATTTTGTTTCCTGAATATGAGGAGGTCCATTGACATTGCACGAGAGACCCATACGTATTTGTTCGCGCAAGTTAACCCGCCATATCCTAAATAGTAAAAACTCTAGGGAACAGTGTGTTGTCCTCTGATTGGTCGACAGCCGTTGTGACGTATTCTTGACTCCAGACATCTTTAGGAATCACAAAGTCTTTCCTAAGGATGAATATTTAATCTCCCTCTTTGTCTCAACCCAAACATTGGTAAACGTGTCATGGGGCTTTCGAAATAGGCACCAATTTGACTGCGAATACAATGGAAGCTATCATAACTGGTTGTCAAGTTGTCTTCACCGTCATGTAGTCCCGTGCATATCTAGTACATTTATCATCACAAAGTCTTTCCTAAGGATGAATATTTAATCTCCCTCTTTGTCTCAACCCAAACATTGGTAAACGTGTCATGGGGCCTTCGAAATAGGCACAAAATTGACTACGAATGCAATGGAAGCTATCATAACTGGTTGTCAAGTTGTCATCACCGTCATGTAGTCCCGTGCATATCTAGTACATTTATCATTATTTAAAAGCTCTGCAATCCGGAAACTGTCAGCTCTGAATCTCGGTTCACTTCTAATTAGAGGTAGCCCTGTCAGTTCTACAATCCGACACACTGTCTCAAACAGATTATTTCTCCTGCAACTTCGAGTGCGGGTTAAGACAGCTTCCACCGTATATGGCTTATTAAGCCTCGCGCCATTCTGCACAACAAACAGGTAAACACTGATTTATGAGACTGTTCGAACTGTTTTGTACAAAAAGACCTTTTTTAGACACATGCGTGATGGTTTATCAATAATTAAATCTGGTATTCCGTTTGATAAATATTTTTTGGCAGGTTATCGACCAGATGTTTTAAAATCCACCTTGATTTATTAGACATTTCGATCAAACTGTACAATAAAACAAATAATCAAACGTTGCAATATGTATCACACGTAGAGTGAAAGATCAATTCTAACCCAGTCTTACAGTAGGGTGGGGTGTTAGTGAAGACAAGGGTTGACTGTCAGCAAATAGAAAGTGATGTTCAAGAGCTGACTATGGTTGAAAGCAGTGAAAGGAAAGAGGCGTCCAAGTCCTTAGAATGTTGTCTAGGAGGCGAAGAAAGTGGTATTTACCTCACTACAAATGGCAAGCTGTACCTTACGAATCTTGTTTCCCGAATAAAAGGAGGTCCATTCACGGTTTACGTTAGACGAATACACATTTTCGAGGAAACACATAACGTCATCCGTTTTGTGATGACGTCATTTATATTTCAAGTGCTTTACAAGTGAGGAAGAGTGTTTTTCGCATTTTACAGTGTAGTGTTTTCATGTGCTCACGAGCATACAATGCCCGTTATACGTAAGGTTCAATAAAAAAGTGAAATGTTTCTCGGGCATAGGCGCGTCATTTTCATCTTTGCCCGTAACAATTTTTATTGCCATTTTAAAAAAAAATAGTTTCAACATGTAAAACTTTCCACGCTGTATTTCTGGGAGAGAAAATAAAAACGTGTTCCTCTCTCGTCACTTTTTTCTATCAAAAGGTTTTACAAAGTGGTACCGCCCTCGTCACTTTTGAAAAAAATATGCCCGAGAAACATTTAATTTTTTATGCAGCCAAGCGTTCAAACCCGGTTATTACACATCCTTAGAGCGTGTCTTGGATTTTTCTTTGAGACAGAATATAGCTTTCAGTTAGCTCTTCAAGACTCAAGATTTCAGACGAACACCACAATCCACTTTACCAGTATTTTAGGAAAGGGTATTTTTTTCGACTAAACAAAAGCGAGAAAATCCTTTGCATGTTAATATGTAAGAGCAACAAAACCTTTTCCGCATCCGCAGCAAATGTTTGTCCATTGTAAGATTCAGACCATATAAAGAGCATATGTTTGTGAATCGCTATTAAATAGTGCTGATAGCATGTATTCACGAAAAGGTAAATGTTTCCTTCCTCACCAGTGGCATTGGTGTTATATCTTGAGAATGGCAAAGCTATCGAAGTCAGTTTTCAATTACTTTGTGTCAACAGATTTGTGCTATAAATATATTTACATTTTAATATGTCTCTGATGCTTCCAACATTCTCTGACAAGAGGCTTCCGTCAACGCTAGTCACAAAAAAGCAACATTAATAGACCTGTCGCACTCACAATAAGTATTAATTTTCAAACGTTTTTAAAAGTACGTTTTAAGTACGATTTTAATCATCTGAAGGATAACAACATATTTTCAATATTTCAAACAGTTTGGTTTGATGCGCGTCTATTCTTTAGCAGTTAACATACTTGAGTGTTTTTCTTGCCAATGCAGTGAAGAAGTGAGAGCTATGTTCTGTGATGTAAGTAATGCCTTTGATAAGGATTCCATAAAGTAACGTTGGTTGAACCTAGTACGTACGATGTAACTGGAAATCTATTGAAATGGTTGTCAATTATCTACAAAACCGGAAACCGGGTGTAGTAACCCAAGGTTTCCGATCTCAAACTTTCACAAAGTAAATACAGGCGTTATACAGGGATCAGTATTTGAACTGCTATTGTTATGATATTAACAAATGACTTCATTGACACGGATTTGAAACCATTCAAATCAATATTCGTCGTTTTGACGATGACACGTTTGGCATTACCATTCACAAATGGCATTACCATTCACAAATGGCATTACCATTCACAAATGGCATTACCGTTAGTTGTCGTAAAAAGAACCCAAGAACACATGATAGTCACACCTAACATGGTAACTGTTTTTTTCAAAGACCGAAGATTGATCTTCAGATCTTCATTAACCCTCTTTGTCGTAAGAGACGACTAATTGGATCGGATGGTCAGGCTCTCTGACATTGTTGACACATATCATTGGTTCCCATGCGTAGATCGATGCTCATGATGTTGATCACTGGATTATCTGGTCTAGTCTACCGATTACGTAAAGACCACTGGAATATTACTGATTGCGGCGTTAAACAACAAATTATCTAATCACACTGTATGAATCTGAAACCTTTTCGACAGCCGTCTTACTTTGATCTGTTGTTGACTGTAAAATCTACCGCGATATTCACATGTTGACTGGACTGTCATATAACTTATCAGTTTTTGTTGCGGGCGTCTATAATTAAAGTTTGAGCAGGGAGGTTGAAAAGGGGAATGCTGTGCAGTGTGTAGGGGGTTAGTTTCATGCAGCTGTGTGGAATATTCCAGCAAACGTCGTAGTTGGGGACACCAGAAATGATCTTCACACAGTGTACCCATGTGGGGAATCGAACCCGGTTCTTCGGCATGACGAGCGAACGCTTTACCCACTAGGCTACCCAGCCGTCCGGAAAGTGATATAGGCATACAGGTATACAGACATACAAAGAGAAACGGCACCAAGTTCCCCACGTCACTCTTAGTTTCTTTTTAAATTCACAATGACATGACACAATGATGAATATTTCATAGCTCGTGTCTACCAACCTGCCCCTTGGGATCACTATTACAAAGTTAACAGACTAAACAACCCATTTTAAAAGGGCACGACATTCGCATGTCCTCAGGGTCTCTGTAACATTTAGGGTAGGTATTTGTATTTTGAAGCCAGACTGTTAGAGAGATTAGGGTAACTCTCCACAAACACGTAGCTGCAGCTTCGATCTTACATAAAGACATTAAAGAGTCGCTTGTGTTCGTCCTCTCTCACGTCACTTCCGGTTAGGCAAAGAAACGTCTCTGCCACAGTCAAAAGAGGCTATGCACTACTTTGATAACAGACAGATCCAAATATGTTTACTTTGGTTTACAATAGCAATTATCACTCATTCATTAGAATCTTTTAGGCTGCCCTATAAGTATCTCTGTACTGTCAAGTAAGGCCATCTTTATGGAACTGAGTATGCATCACTGGGCTTAAATTCACTTTCGCCAGGAAAGACGGAAGTAGTACTAATGTACTTTGTTGTTAAAAAGAAATTTCCCAGAAGAATGTAATTGATGGACTACTCACCGATTTAACGCGATTATGTTTTCTGGCCTACTTCTTAAGGACAGTTTTTGTTGAGAAGGTTAAACCGAAGTAAGCCAGACAAATATGATTTTGTAAAGACTGACAACTTGCACGAATGTTCGGTTTCTTCTGCAACTTGATCTACATCATTTTAAGAAAACATTGTACTTTATTTTATAATGGATATCGATTATCGATTCTTTCCACGAATCCTTTAAATGAGATATTACTTTCTGATAAACATACAGAGGAACGTACATGTTTGTTTGTTATCATCAATATTACATGTCGTGTATTGGGTGGGCTGTTTACCAGTGCGTGCAGTGTGCAATACAGCTCCCCCATAGCATGCACTGCACAAACAGTTATCTGCTCATTCAGTTGCCCATGAAATTTCAATAGTTGTTAATTTCACAAAATTTCACAATATTTCCACAATATTTCAATGAAGCCGTATGCCTCAGACTTGCTTTACTTCGGGATTTCTTCCCTCATCAATCTGACTGCTTCAAGCGGCGATACAGCTAACCCTCCCTCTCACACGTTCTCTGCATCTTGGAATCTGAAATTTCCCAGTAATTGCGACACTCTTGAAGATGAAGTATAAACATCGCTCTTATACTGTTCACTACATATCGGCATCATCTCATTCAGTTATCAGAATTTAATCAATACGTTTGATTCATATCATGATGTTGAAAAACAAATTGACGCTTTGGATCTTTGAAAAAAAACATACACGGTGTAGGGTTTATCTTCAATCAGTTTTTGAAAATGATTAAACAGATATTCCATATTGACAAAGTAAACAGTCTTTTCCAATGCCAACATTAAACATGAATACAAAATCAATACACGAGTTATCAACTCTAGAAAATGATAAAACAAAAAATGACCAAAAAATATGATATGGCCATGACATGTTTCATTATATTCTGACCGCTTATTCGGTATTTAGCTCACACAATCATTTTTGCCGAGTTTTTTTTAATCCTGGAATCAATTTTAGCAACCCTGAGATTTTTGTACAATTTAAAGTTAATTACAACTCGCACGCCTTGGTGCCAAGGCTGCTTTACTGTTTATTGATTATCTTGCGTTCTTGAATAATGTGATAATCAACAATCACGCAAAAAAACATTGCTTTCTTATCTTCTAACGATGCAGACTTAAAGATCCTTCTCTTGAAGGGTCGTTTGATGATACGGGTTCATCTACGGAGATGTTACTTAAGCGTTAAAGTTTCATTAATGAGGATGCCTGAGAGGGTTGATGAATGTCAAGGATGTTGATGACGTTGTGGATGTTGAGGCTGTTGTGGGAGACCCTTTTGTTTGAATGAACGTCATTTGACGCCGCCATCTGTAACACCCCAATAATAACGGGACGATATGCAAAAGAAAAAAGGGGTCATACAAAATACACATGTGATTGACAGTGTGAGTATTGGTCAACAGCAACGCAGCCAGACTTCAAGTGCACTGTTGCCATGACAGCATTTTTCGTCAGTGTCAGTTTACATCGTCCATGACATGTCAGTTCTTGCATTATGGTGTGTGGTCCTGTGCAGATAGCTCAGGTCACAAGTCAGTTGTAATTAAGCAGCACTGAGCGCGGAGAGTCTTTGGATGGGTAACTCCTCCTATGACACCTAACAAAAAAGTAGTTGGCTATTTGACCAATACTTGTAAAAATGTCATGTCGATATTTCAAAATTATGGACGCTGCATATGTAGTATATCTGTAATAGTCACTTAGCTCTCTTAGGATTTTTTGGAATTCTGGTATTTTTCAGGGTTTTTTGCGAATATATCATGTTTTGTTTTTAAAGTGATGATGTTACGTGTGTTATTATTTCTTTCGGTATAGCCAAAGACAATTTCTTTCGATATAATCATATTTATCTCAACTTCTGATAACAACCGTTTTTATATAACGGCATTCTGAGAACAAATGGGTGAGCATAAAATTACATCGACAGGAAATTAATACCATCACAGAAATCGGTACACAAGGAAGGGCTTGTTTGATACCAGCATTAATGATTCACTCAAGTTCGTTACGGCGCGTGTGTAGGATAGTGGCACGTTTTATCGTCACGTTGGTGTTTAACGCCCATCTGACGCCAGCATGTTGTGTGACTTTTTTGTGACACGTTCTTGTGTCACGTCCTTGCTTAATGCTATTTTTGAACGCCCTTGGTCGTTGTAATTTTTTGTGTTACGAAATAACGTATTTTCTTGCCCTCGCTACGCCACTGTTTGTAGACATCAACCTTGTGTGAAGTCCTTGTATATCACATTCCTGTGTGCCTGTTTGTCACTTTCTAAAACCAATATGTTTTTGATTCGTTAATTATGTAGTATACAGTCTTGAAAACATCGTTATGTGATCCGTGTAGATCCGGGTTAGAATTGCCCATGTGTTTATTTCATAATGCATGCATGGCCATAATACATAATTCAGTCACACGTGTGATACTGAACAATCATTTTCGCTTTTTAAAGGCAACAGTGACTCTGATTGTCGTAAGAAGCGACGAACGGGATCAGGCTCGCTGACTTGATTGGCACATGTCATCGGTTCCCAATTGTGAACATCGATGCTCATGCTGTTGATCACTGGATTGTCTGGTCCAGACTCGATTATTTACAGACCGCCGCCATATAGCTAGAATACTGCAACATGAATAAATGCCAGCAATCTTGTAAGCGGAAAGTGTGACGTTATTGACATAAGTTCTGAGAACATCTGTACTGATGGGTTTCTGATCACATAACTTGGTAGAATAGCTTTTCTGATGGTATCAAGGGAAGGGCATATCAAAGTAAAATGAAAGAGGTCTTCGATCTCCTATCGATCACAGTGTGGACAGATACGTTGTTCACGAGGTATATTTGATATCCGGCCTCTGTCAATCTGGAGACTTGAGCAAACTGGCGTAAAAACGTACGCAACGAATCTACCAGGTATTTTGCAGCATCAGATATGTTTTGTATGTTGAGTATGTATCATATCTTGAACTGCTGGTTAAAATGTTATGCCACTGATATCATTTAAACGCTGTTTAAAGTCCTGAGCAAAATATTCCGCACAACCAAGTATATCCCATTCTAACATGTTTGTAGTAGGGTTCTAACGTCTGAACACCATGTATGTCGACCCACATTGTCCAGATTATACAACATCTCATATGCCTTGCGTGGTAGTCGATAAGACGGGAGAGGAAGGAGTCTGGTCCAGTATTCGATGCATCTCATGGCACTATTAACATACAGAGGATGGCGTCCACACTCTCCCAGAGAGATAGCATTTAGTGTGTTTGTACCGGTTCCATTGTAGCGCTTACAAGCTAGATGTTGAACTCTCTCAAATGCGTCGACTGGTGTGTGTCCCCGTATTTCACTTCCGTATAACAGAATAGGTATTTCTGGTGTCGAATATTTTGAAATATGTTTTGAATAGGAAGTTTCCGCATGCCCACATTATCCGTAAGATGTTCACCGAGGAACGTTTGCCTGTAGGTGCAAGGTGAAGGACGGACTGACGGAAAGACAAGGTTGGTGTTATCATGAGCCCCAGGTACTTGTAACTTGACAGTCTCAATCTCTTTGCCATTTTAAAACCATTTTTCATAACGTCTACGGATTCCATCTTTTTCTGACGACGACTACATTTGTCTTCTGTAGGTTAACTGACAGGCCCCATGTTTCACAGACTGTAAATAAAATATGGAACTGTTGCTAGAGACCGTTGACCCTGTCAGACATTAGGATCACTTCGTCAGCAAACAACAGTAGAAATAGTTCGTGAAGATCTGGTTACAGGTATATTCCACCTTTGCACGCCTGTAGTATCGTATCAGCAAGTCCATTTATGAACAGAGAGAAAAGGACCGGACTAAGGACACATCCTTGTTTAAGACCAGCTGGGCAATCAAAGACTTGCGTGTACGATAATCCACTACATGTAACAGAAGTTACCACTCGAAAATACATAAATTCATTGATGTAAAAGATTTTCTCTCTCAGGTTAATGTTTCGTAGTGTGTCACTCAGTTTTGCTCTGTTGATAGAGTCAAATGCTTTCCTAAAGATTAGAGCAACCTAAAAGCGTCCTTTTCTTTTACTGGGCAGGCAATTAGTGTGAAGATATTGTCTGTAGTAGTGTAGCCCTGTCGAAATCCTGCTTGTTCTTCACATATCTTGTGATTACTTTCGGTTCACATGTCATCTTATCCCAACTGCTAAGATCGATGCTTATGCTGTGGATCACAAGATTACCCGCCCAGAGGTCAATACTTACAACAACAAACTCCTACGATATAAGCTGCTATACTGCTTAGTGTGATGTTATATTTCTTCATTATTTGCACAACGTAAGAAACGCGCGCAAAAATCAACAGCTGCCGATTCAGTTATTCTATCTCAACGTTAGAGTCTAGCTTGATAACGTTCGACATTATTGTCTGCGAGCAATCACATGTAGGGCCGCGTATCTTTCAATAAAGACAAAGGTAGAACACAGAGCCTCGAAAACAACATTCTTTTCACTTTTTACATCTCGGTAAGTGAGACGATGACGTCATTTCCTGTTTCCCTGCAGGCCTATGGTGCGTTGATGAGATATCTAGCATTAAGAGCACTCTCTCCGCACCTACTGCCAACAGATGCTCACTGAGATTGGTGCCGAGTAAATGCATCAGTTCCAGGAAGTGTTGCCAGCGGGGGGTCAAACCTGCTCCATCTTCCGATCTGATCTTCTCAGTGGGAAAGAAACCTGGATCACTTTGCACGATGGAAATCCCGTTTCCGCATTCTAACCGATTCACGTTTTATAGAAATGTTTTTATTGAAATTGTCCTTTGATGGTTTAGAAGTATCTTTGGACTTTAAAAATATTGTTATACAGCGTCAGTGTGAATACTCTGTTGGTTTTGAGCCAACCTGACAACTAGACATACATTTCAGTGGCTCGTATCCATTTTAAAATTGCAAGGAAAGTATTGTAAACATTTCACGTGGGCTATTTCGTAAGATCCCCTTGCTAAATTTACTGGAATGACCATGTGTGTTGTAATCATTTTTGTAGTTTCAACTGTCCAGCATGTCCATATGTGTTTTAGTGTTTAGGGTATTTGTTGGTGCAAGTGTAATGCTCAGATAGAAACAGAGTTTGTTGTCGTTGAAAATACAATATGTTAATTTAAATTTCGCTTTTTAGTTTACTTTTTATGACGTCAATCTAATATGACGGCATCATACAATAAATTGATAGATTTAGATTTATTGGCATTATCACGTAGTTTAAACCAACGCCATCACCTTTAGGATCACCACCACAACTAGCATTGTACTGCAACACCATAGTCACCATCACTATCACCATCACCATCACATTACCACACCATCACCTTCACATTATCACACCACCACTATCACATTGCCATAACAACCACCACCTTCACATTGCCATCACAACCACTACCATCACAATGCCACACTACTATGACCATCACAGCCGCTGACACCACCACATTGCCACAAAACTATCACAGCCACCTCCACCAAATGGGTGAAAATCAGTGGCAAAAAATTGTTCACATGTTATGCTGTAGAGGCAGTGTCTTACATGTAAAGTCACAGATGTAGGCCCTGCTGTAGTGCATGTGTCTCAGACGGAGATGCTTGTGTTCCCCAGATTCACAAAGAAGTTGGAGTCCACCGGAAAGCCTACTGGTGCATCAAGGAGTGGCACCCGCCCAGGTTCAGCATCCTGTTTGAGATGTACATGTTCATCATGATGTTTTTCATCCCCATCTGCTTCATGGTGGTCGCCTACACCTTCATCTGCGTCGAGGTCTGGAAGGTGGCCGGCATGAGAGCCAGTATGAGATCAGGGAGGTGAGTCAACGTCTGTGTGGAGGTCTGGAAGGTGGCCGGCATGAGAGCCAGTATGAGATCAGGGAGGTGAGTCAACGTCTGTGTGGAGGTCTGGAAGGTGGCCGGCATGAGAGCCAGTATGAGATCCGGGAGGTGAGTCAACGTCTGTGTTGAGGTCTGGAAGGTGGCCGGCATGAGAGCCAGTATGAGATCCGGGAGGTGAGTCAACGTCTGTGTGGAGGTCTGGAAGGTGGCCGGCATGAGAGCCAGTATGAGATCAGGGAGGTGAGTCAACGTCTGTGTAGAGGTCTGGAAGTGGCCGGCATGAGAGCCAGTATGAGATCAGGGAGGTGAGTCAACGTCTGTGTTGAGGTCTGGAAGGTGGTTGACACGAGAGAGCCAGTCTGAGCTCGGGGAGGTGAATCCGCACCTGCGTCGAGGTCTGGAGGTTGGCCGGCACGAGAGTTCCTGTATGAGATCAGGGAGGTGAATCAGCGTCTCTGTAGAGGTCTGGAAGGTGGCCGGCATGAGAGCCAGTATGAGATCCGGGAGGTGAGTCAACGTCTGTGTAGAGGTCTGGAAGGTGGCCGGCATGAGAGCCAGTATGAGATCAGGGAGGTGAGTCAACGTCTGTGTAGAGGTCTGGAAGTGGCCGGCATGAGAGCCAGTATGAGATCCGGGAGGTGAATCAGCGATGGTGTGGATGTCTGGAAGGTGGCCGACACGAGAGAGCCAGTCTGAGCTCGGGGAGGTGAATCCGCACCTGCGTCGAGGTCTGGAGGTTGGCCGGCACGAGAGTTCCTGTATGAGATCAGGGAGGTGAATCAGCGTCTCTGTAGAGGTCTGGAAGGTAGCCGGCGTGCGACGTAGTATGAGGTCAGGGAGCTCAGTTCGCGTCTGTGTGGATGTCCAGAATCAGAGTTATCGTCTGTATGGAGGGCTGAAAGATCAAGGTCTGGAAAGTGTCTGATATGTGAGCGAGTCTGAAATCAAGAAGGTCAACTGACCTGTGTGTTGAGGTCTGCAAGCTAAATGGGCATCTGTGTGCTGGTCTGGAAACTGGGCGTGTGTCTGGATGGGTGTTTACAAGGTGATCTAATCTTTGCGTATGACTGAAAAGTGAGGGATCTGTGTAGAATAGTCCTTACATAGGATTAGCAACCATTCTGCATTTCCTGACACACCATTCCACTTCTAGGGTGATCTCGACGGCGCCATGTCACTACCGGAGCCATGACGTCCGATGGGAGAACCACGAAGCCAGCACGCCTCTCACCAGCCACGGCATTCAAAGAAAACCAAAGAAGACATTCTCCGATGACAACGTGGTCCGAAAACAGGTAGGATTACCGGCATAGCGTCGTGTCTGCTCCACTTGTTTTCTATACAGAAACTTAGTCGGTAACGCCGCGTTTAGCAATATATCCCCGAATATCACGGCGGGGGACACCAGATGTGGGCTTCACACAATCCTGCTTGGGTATCGAATCCCGGAAGAGCCACGTTGTAACCACTGTGCTACCTCACTGCCCCTGAAAAACGACCAACCGTTCACACGTATGCATGGCAACAGAGATCACTGGTATTTTGGAATAATACAAACCATTTTGTTATGTTTACAATTTGTAACATTCTGTAACGTTAGGTTCTGTTCAGAACATGAAACATTCTGCTCCAATCAGGGAGCATCACTAGATTAATAGTTGAAGACAATTGCATATAAATGACTCGATGATACAATTGAGACCAAGATGATTTCTGCCCACACAATGAGTAAGTACTGTCAACTTTTGACTTAACTATTCAATCTGAAGACGTGCCCATTCCTTTTCTTAATGCTTTCTAAAGCTTCGATCGGTTTGTCCAGCCTTGATTGTTTCTGACCGCCACCATATAGAATACAACAACCAACCAACCAACCAATCAATAATTGCATTAAGTATTCGGGTGAATCTTTGGAAGTCAGTTGTCCCTTTTCTTCAAGTCGCCATATGGCTGGAATATTGCTGAGTGCAACGTAAAACGAAACTCACTCACTCACTCACTCACTCACTTTTTCTTCAGCCTGCATGTATCCCGCTTTGCACTGATTTTTTGAAGCTATAGATACTAAACCAGTCTTTCATCTTCACAAAAAGTAGTCAAAACAAGCTGAACCAATACCTGGTGAATGCTGAAAACGGATTTACTTTGTTTGTTTGTTTGTTTGTTTGTTTGTTTGTTTGTTTGCTTGTTTGCTTGTTTTACTTGTACAACAATCTCGATTCCTCATGAGAAACGTAAGGCCCAGAAAAGGGCAACTATCCTTAAAGTACGTAACTACTCCGAGAGGATGGTGGAATTATAAAAGTAAATCCCATCTGAAGTCACTGAGAATAAAGTGTGTTAAAAGCTAGGCCTCCTTATTGATATCACCAATAAAAAGATTAAATTTGGGGGTAACAAGTTAAAGGGCAAACGTGATTATACGCATACTGTACCCCCCTTCTTTCCATGTTGTCTCTGTGTGCATTTAAAATAAAATTTCCGTTTTGATTGCAAAAGTAATGACAAGTAATTTTGCCATGATGGACCACATGAAATAGATTCCCTTTCGGTGATTTACCCGCCTGAACTAGGAAACCTGTGATACCGCCTCATCCTTGTTTTGTCCACTTCATCATGAGCACGTTACAAGGAAATAACAAGTACCATCATTTAATGTATTTTTTCCATGACGCTGTTTGGGATCGAACCCCGACCTTACGATCTCCGGGCATCGTTCTGGTAGCTACACTAAGAAGTTGTTAAATTTGAATGTTAATAAACTGACTGTGTCGCATCTTCATCCGATAGCATGACTTGGTGCTCACCATATTCACCACTAGTTTGTTTGAACAAACTTACAAGAGAACGGGATGTCATCTAGGAACCCACACGTTTATACTGAGATGAGATGGGATGGGATGGGATTAGATGCGGATGTATCTAAAAAAGTGTTTCAATATCTAAATATAAATAAATAAGTCTTTGGCTGCTGAGAAAACTTTCCTATCGCTACGTCTAGATACAGCATTCACTCACGGTAATCTGATCCTGGTATCGATTGTATTCACTTTCAATCCTTCGGTTAATGATTGATAATAGAACCGATTTTGCGATAATAATTAGATTTAAATGCCTTGTTCATTTCATCGCACAAGTGATGCGATATAAACCACGATGATCTGGCTTTTTACACGGGTTTTGGCAGTTTGCTGTTATAGCTACTCTTTAAAAAATGCTTACTTTTTCTGACATGGCATTTGTTTCGTTAGACATTGATTATATCGAGTCGAGGGAACCTCGCATTTCACGCCTATGGCTATAATCAGACAACAACTTCGATTCCTTGTAACGATCTCGTGAATTCACCAGCCATGCGGACATTCGGGACGAAATGCTAAGCCCACGTGACATTAACCGGAAGTTAATGACGGTATTTGACAGTGGGCTTCATGGCTATTAGGCACCAGCCTGAGTTGGCGTAGCAGCTTCTTCATTAGACTCACTTACCGCGAACATAAAGTGATTGCGGTGTCAGTAAATCGTTGTGGCCGATACTCCGTTGATCACGCAGAGGTCCTCAACCACAAGTGCCCCTTCATTCTCCATTGACAGGCCGGGTATATCGTTCGCAATTCCATAAACCTAACGCAGGGAGTGAGTGCGTGAGTGAGTGAGTGAGTGAGTGGAGTTTCCGGTCAGTCCGAGCACATTATGAGCGTATGTTTATGCTTATAAGAAGTGATGATACCAGACTTCGCTATGTATGTCACTTTTTCTCTACCTATGGCTCCCGTCATAAATACATGCAAAGACAAGTCAATTGTACACCTGAACAAACACGCCAATCATGGCACAGCTTGAAACAAGGGAACTGCATCTGTGATGAGCATATAGATGTATGTTATGACGTACGTAGGTCACGTGTTTTCTTAAGTCTTAAGTCTTAAGTTTCCTTTAAACGGTGTCAATAAAATCTCAGTTATATCACGGAACTGGATGACTAGTGTTGACAGTAAGTTTTCACATCAGATAACACCGTACAAAACTACTTTATTGATTATTCTCAATGATAACAGCTACCAATACGACACCTATTGTCTAACAAGGCTGTTAGGACTGCAAAACGTTTTTCGAATCTCTCTTATCGCTGAGACGTTCTTAAGCTAATGTTAACGTATGGCACATACTACTATCTTAGTGCTAAGAGAGCTTCGAAAATCTAGCCCCATTGGTCCTGTACCACACACCGATCGTAGCGCTGCGACGGTCATAAGTCTATGTGAAAGTATGTGGACTTAAGATCAGCTTAGTGCTTCGCTGTTTTTGAGGAACTGGACCCTGGGTCGATTCCCAGCGTGAATGCAAAGTAGTCTTTGCTAGAATATCACTGCGGCCTAAAATAAAACTCATTTACCTCCAACTCTACACTGAACATCATTTATCTTGTACTCCGAGGAAAGCATCTGTGAATAGAATCAAACATTCTTTAATTTTTATAAAAAAAATTCACAGCGAACATTGATGCATAAAGGGCAATATTCGCAGGGTAATGATATAATCTGCTCCGCCCAAGGCTTGCTTGTATACAGATGACACCGTGCAGTCCCGGCGTTGAGGGATGACGTTATCAGTGACATCTTAACTTAAGTGCAGACAACGATGTTAGTTTTCCTTTCTGCATGAAGGTCAAGGTCATTTTTTCTAAGTCATAAATTAAAATCCTGACACGATAAAACCTAGTATATTTCAATATGAAGACAGGAAATACTATTTTTAATCATTAATGGGTTTAATCATAACAGCTGGGGTGTGGCATATAGTTTCTTATATAAGCGTGAAATCGTACAATATTTTTAACTTGAATTTAAGATGCTATTGTAACAAAGAACAAGGTGCAAAGAATAAGGTGTTTGCAAGATGTAGTATGAATAGATGTCTTTAGAAATATGATAAAAAAAAGTATAATAAAAAGAAAACTATGCATGTATCGTTCTGAAACATCGCAGTCAACATAAATGGAATATATTTTTTGAAATTCTTAATTTTTTTAATGGTTTGTTATAAAAGTGGTCTTCATTCATCGAAAAGCAAAGCAAACGTGTTGATGGTGTACATATATAGGGTAATGGGTGTTACAATGATTTAGAGAAATGAAAATTTCAAATTAAATTCTTCTCAAATATCAGGCATTCGTGTTATTGTGGAAAACATAATATTTCCATGAGTATGGTTTTAAATGATAATTACAATCAATATATGTAACTACAACTTAACCACGTTGACTATATCGTATAGGAACTTTGTTTGGTGTAAGGAATCAAATTTGCTTATCATCGTATCCCAGTGCTCGTGATATTAATCTCTGGATGGTCTAGTCCAGACTCGGTTATTTTCAGACCCCGTCATACACCTTGAAAACTGTGATCTTAAACAACAAACGAAACAGTTTTCCGATGTTTAACTTTATTCTAGGAAATATGAACAGGAATTGAAGATTTCGACAAGCGTGTTTGCTGCAACCATCAACAACCATTTAAATATTTGAAACATTTTAGTCCTTCCTGCCCATGACTGACTTGTAAACAAGACGGCAATAACATAGGATAACATAACAGTATGTCACGTCAAGCGATGTCAACTAATTCCGTTTATTGCTATATTATTACCCGCGTGTTCCAGCAATGGTAAATTAAGGGAAAAGATAGAATTTAATCCGTCTTTGCTTTTTCTGCCCAACTTGAACGACATTTAGTGCAGGAAGTGCACAGTAAGAATACATAAATATCGTCCGCTATGCGAGGTTTCTGGATAACTGAGGTTCTCATTAACGGATTTCCACAATGCATGCAACTTTCTCAGTCAGTTAGTATCATGGACGAACCTGAAAAATAGTTAAAGTGTATTGAGATTGTTGTAATGCTGAGAATATAAGACTGAGTGAGTGAATGAGTGAGTTGTGTTTTACGCCGCTTTTAGCAACATCCCAGCAATGTTACGGACGCTGGGAACTCAAGAAATGTTGTATAGTGGGATGTAAGATTAAGCGTAACATTCCTCGGGGAATTTGTAGCGATATTCTACAGGATATTCTACAGGATATTCTACTCATGAAGACCTGGGTTGGTCTTCAATAACTCATGCTTCTCGTAAAAAAGGACTAACAGGTCGAGTGATCAGACTAACTGACTTGGTTGACACATGCCATCGCATCCCAAATGCGCAGATCGATGATCATGTTGTTGATCACTGGATTGGCTGTTTCAGACTTGAGTATTTAGAGACCGATGCAATACAGCTGTTATAAGGCCGAGGCTTACGCAACAAACGACGAGTTTAGCTTGACCGATTCTCAAATGGGCTTTTTCAAGGCTTACCGAGTTGTTTGTGCATTTTCTCATGCAATTACAAACAGTATTAATGATCGATTATCAATCGTTACCCTTCCTGTCCTGCACATCCCCTGGGGAAAACCACGGCTTGACCCGAATAATCTCACTGAGGATACTTGTCTGAGAAGTTCACGACGGTAGACACTTGTCTGTATCTTTTCCCATCCTAATAGGACCATTAACACTGATAATATACCCAAATGCTTCACACCTGTCGCTAATTCCAGCCACAATATACACCGGCGGCAAAATTTCAGAGCTTAAAGCAGTTTTACCGATTCCTGAAAGTTCAAAACAACACGCGTCATACTCTTCGTCTCTGGAGTTCAGCTGTTTTATAGGTTTTCAATAATATAATAAGCATCTTTGAAACACCTTATCCTCATCAGCCAATGTTTATGCTAAGAACAGGAATTAGCTGCTCAACCCATGTGGCATTTTAACTTCACAGGTACTTAAGGAACATTCGACAGCTGATTATCAGGTGAAGCTGGTGAAGCTGGTGAAGTTGTTCAAGCCTTTGGCAATACGATAAGGTTGGAATGTTGACGGGTGTGTGGTTAGCTGGGGGTGAAGGTTGGGTTTAGGCAACTGAGGACGGGCGCAACAGAGGAGGGATGCATCCCCCACCTTTTTGTGCTCCAGACCTTTTGCTTAAATGAACATTGAAACTTTCGAGAAAAGGGTGAAAATAACTGTGCACTCCGCCCAGAGGAGGAATGCATCCCCCACCTATTTGTGCCCCCAAACTTTTCTTAAATGACCGTTGAAACTCTAGAGAAAATGGTGAAAATAACTGTGCACCCCACCCCCTCCCTTGCCGGAATAGCAGTATACACCCCTGGTGACGGCATATATACACATTCATTAGCGTGAGTGAGTCAGTATGGTTTTACTCTGCTTTTAGCAATATTCCAGCAATATCAGGGACACCAGAAATGGGCTTCACACATTGTACCGATGTCGGAAATCGAACCCGGTTATTCGGCGAGACGAGCGAACGCTTTGACCACTTGGCTACCCCATCGCCCAAGATCATTAGAGAAGCTAACGGGCAACATGCAGATATAAGATATATGTAATAGTTATATGTAATCTATTGTGTATGCAGTTAACGTTATTTCATAGGTAATAGTATATGTAATATAAGCTTCATATACAGTCTAGTGTAACAAGTAACATCATCTACTATAACATAAGGTAGTAGTGAGTGAATTTAGTTTTACGCCGCTTTTAGCAATATTCTAACAATATCACGGCGAGGGACACCAGAAACGGACCTAGCACATTGTACCCATTTGAGAATCGAGCCCGGATTTTCGGCGCGACGGACAAACGCTTAAAAGGTCAGGCGACCCTCATCGCCCCTGGTAATGAATAAGGAAGCAACTGTTACAGTCATCAGACACCGACCGAGATTGCGTTTAGTTTCAGGAGTTGGTTACTAGGCATTTAGTTCATATGTAATCTTTCAAGAGATTTCTACAAATGTGTTTATCACGTGTTAGAATACAATCCGATGGCATCCAAACACTCCAGCTTCGACGTAAGACGTTATGGCGTGACGTCGACAGATTTCGGACATACTGCTCACAAGCTATCAAGAACCTGTCAGATTTATTTATTTTGCTGTCAACAAAGCAAATAAAATATGTTTTTCAAGTCTTGTAAGATAATGGTCCACAAAAAGGGTTCTTTTCGTCTTGAGCTCATCGAAAAGAACCGTTGATTGCCGTCATATGGCAATGTTGACTTGACTCTGTCTACAGATCGCAACAGGCGTTGAGGTCGTTACTGCTTGCAATGTAGCAGGCAGAGAACTTGTTGAATACAGATGCTGGCTTTCTTTTCACACATCTCCGCGTGCGTCTCTTGGTTTCTCTTTATCAAAGAAACAACATCCTGGCGGCTACGTAATGCTGATAGATTGTTATATAGTTGTGGCCGAGATATCAGTAGAGACCAGGTTGTTGAATAACAAGACTATACATTTAGTGTAAACATGGATATCGGTTTCTCACTGATTACGGAACATGGGGTCTTTTATGTATTCGGATTATCGTTTCAAATTAGAGTTTTTAGGTGTTTAGAAGTTGCGTGTAAACATGACACGAGGTTTTGTTTTGAATAACTGTTTCTTTGATATGTGGCATTGTTTTGAAATTCTTGTATCCTATGTGGCGATTTTTCAGAACTATTTTTGTAGTGAATACTGGGATACTTTGTAGACGTAGGTAGGTAGGTTGGTAGGTAGGTAGGTAGGTAGGTGGGTGGGTAGGTAGGTAGGTAGGTAGGTAGGTAGGTAGGTAGGTAGGTAGGTAGGTAGGTAGGTAGGTAGGTAGGGATATTCAGATATCCATTTGTCGTCGTTCGCAAATGTAGAGGAAGATCACAGCCATAAATTCTAAACGTTTGAGGTGACTCTTGTTGTTCTACACACAACTAGCTTCATTACAGGTGACAAACGACTCTCTCATTTCATTTTCATCTGTCATGTTGTACATGAAAGCTTTTAGAATATTTTATGTCGGAATTCAAATTCAGGAGACACAACACTGAGCCAGAAATTCTGAAAGCAATAGAGATCAGCCATTTTATGTTTGAATAATTTACATTCACGGCATTGACGTCACCTACAGTGTTGTTGAGTTGCTCATGTTGCAACTTCAGTCAAGTGAAATGGACAAAAATAAATGATGAATTGACACTATATAGATGTCAGGTGATACAAATAAAACAATGTCAGTGATGAAGTTTCGAAATAAACCCGAAATTGATCTGCATTCTACAAACGTGTTCTGTAGCAAAACGATAGAGAATCCATCGAGTTATTGTCAGTGTCAGTGTTTCTACGACATTATAGCAGACGCATTATATTAGCAAGTGTACCATTGCGGTCTAACGTGTATTGCTATTCAGGCAGCGATGGTGTAGTGATATTGTTTGACTATAAACCGCATAACGCATTATCTCTGCGTTTGTAGTTCCTACACGATAAGCCATTTACAGAGTACATTGTCTACAATTTGATCTCTAGCATTTATTAGTAAGCGTTACCTCTGGTAGCAGATTGTATTGTATAATCTAATAGAAGAATAGAATCATATAGAAGAAGTGGAATGAGTGTCAACACGGATTCCATCCTACTCCACTGGGGCATCCTAAAGGTTAAAGCGTTGATTCGCCTTGCCGAGGGTTCCATGGTCGAATTCCCAGAGCAGTACAATGTGCGATGCTCATTTCTCTTCTCTCTCGCTACAATATGTCTTAAGACGGCGTAAGACCATATTCTCTCTCTCTCTCTCTCTCTCACACACACACACACACACACACACAAACACACACACTTTGTTTCTCTCACTCTCTCTCTCGATCTTCTCTATATTTCTCTCGATCTCTCTCCTCTCTCACTCACTTACTCTCCCACCATCTTCCTCTCTCTTCTAAACATGAAGTACATGTTGGATATGCTCAGTTTCTCTCTCTTTCTCTTTCTCTCTCTTTCTCTCGATCTCCTCTCTCTCTCTCGATCTCCCTCTATGTTTCTCTCGATCTCTCTCTCCTCTCTCTCTCACTCACTCTCCCGAAATCTTTCTTTCTCTTCTAAACATGAAGTACATGTTGGATATACTCAATTTTTCTCTCTCTCCGTCTCTCTCTCCTCTATCTCTCTTTTTTTTTCTCTCTCTCGACCCCTTTCGATCTTTCGACCTCGCCCCCAACTGTCTCGATCTCTTTCTTTCTCCCGATCTCTCTCTCTCTCGATTTCACTCTCTCTCTCTCTCTCTCTCTCTCTCTCTCTCTCTCTCTCTCTCTCTCCCTCTCTCTCTGAACAATTTACCTGCCTTTGCATGCGTCTGTACTATTGGCGGCATAAAACGATTCTCACTCATACTCGAGAAAAGCAAAGCTAATGTAACTGTACTTTAGATGATATGGAACAACCACTCCACAACAATGTCAAGCGAATACATTGCTAGTGATTCTATGTGATTCGCTTACTAAGCATATCATTACATCGAGGCTCCATTAACCGAAAATTTGATATCCGCCACTATCCGCCACTAAGGTTTCTTGATACGCTGGTAATAGAATAATATTGTTGTATTAATTTGATGAATGATGTTCTCGATATCATACCGAAGTCGTATTAGTTCCATGTTAATGATTAAATAAACAGTCAGTGAATTTATTATCGTTGGGATGAACCTGGTAATCAGATTTGCGCTGTATACATACCGTTTTTACCAATAAACGCTAAACATATTAAAGTCAATCATTAGATAAACACAATTTAAGTCATGCCATTGCGTGTCAGCTATTTTACAACCGATAGGTTCCAGATTAACACAGGCAACGGGGATTTTGCAGGAAGAAAATCTCGAATAAAATAAAATAAAATTACGAAAAAAATATGTGACATGCATGTTTATGACTGTAAAGTGCTACTTAATATTTTGAGAACGCCTGGTGGCCGAAATCTCCTCAAATCGGAATTTGTGCAGAGTTGAGTCCCGTGAGCACGCTAGAATCCCATGATCGGTTCGAATCCCAGTAAGAGTTCCCAGTTTGTCAGAGCACACCCATTCTTGTTGATTCCTTGAAAATGGTAAGCTTTTGAAACCTGCATCGCTTCTGATTGGTCACTCAAAAAAGTGCATGCCATGATGTCTCTTGAATAGTATAACTGAATGTTGTGGTCAGTGCTGTGACGATGCTGTGTAATTGCTGAGTTTTCTATGGCAATTGGTCGATTGTAGAAACGAAACACTGTCGATGTATCGATAGCATGTGTGATTATCAACAGTTTGGTAATTGACTTCATAACTACACAGCGCAAAATACAGGAAGTACCAGTTTCGTTCACTTTGATTTACATTCGTAACTCCTCGTGTCATTCCGCCAAGCCGGATGGCGTCTCGTACCCCTGTCGTGGCCATGTTTACGACTGGATCCTGTCTAAGCGCAAACGGGCATGAAGATGAAAATAGTCTAGTACTATTATCAACGAAAGCTAACTTTGAATTTCCAAACATGGCTTTTAAAATATCTACACTCCGTGGGCAAAACAGCAATACGGTCATTCCCTTTGCAAATATGTTTCAGTGTTGAAAGGTGTTCATCTTTTAGCTCAAATTTTATGTTTCAATTGTGCTTTGTGCAGTGTAGCGAAGTTTCAAAGTTCAACGGTTCCGCCATTTTCATGTTTTGAAATGCATTTTACTACGATTTCATTGGTTTGTCACGATTCTTGGCAATAATGGCGTACGAAAGGGGTACGAGTCTTCCTTTAGGTCACTGAAAGAGACGAGTAGTTACGAAATGTTTGATTTAGAGTTACCCGCCCTTCTACCCCGCAGACAAACATGGCGGCAAACACGGCGGTCGACGCTGAGTCATAAGTGCAAATAGCATTAAGTTTATGTTTTAACCGTATACTTGATCCAACTTCTGTCCCTTTTTTCAAAATTTGGACAACCATGACGAACCACAGGTAAATGTTTTTATATGTGTATGATTATGTAATTGTCCACCATTGCTGTTTCAGGTGGTTGTGATGCTGATGGTGGTTGTGTTGTTGTTCGCCATCTGCTGGGGCCCCATTATGGTGAACAACGTGGTGACTGCGTTCGGCATTCTTGACCATCACCACATCGGTTGGCTGAAGTACATGCGAATGGCGTTCTGGTTGATGGCCTACATGAACAGCTGCGTCAACCCCGTTGTTTACGCCTTCATGTCAAAGAACTTCAGACAAACCTTCAAATATGCGCTGTGCGCATGCGTGAAGGGAAAAGCTTTCGTTCGTGCTTATCGTTTCAGCAGGTCCTTTAACAGCACTCGGACGTCGGTGATGCAGACGAATGGCCGCGTTGTCTATCCAAATGACAACGTTAGCAGTGGCGTTTCCGTTACCATGGCTCCTCGACCTGTGACGTCATCAGAATATATTGAGCTGGAGAAACTGACAGAATAAACTATATACATGTCTTTGAGGGTAAAGAAGAACAATGAAGGTGATGATGTTGATTATGATGATGAGGAGGAGGAAATGAATATTGATAGATTCACGGATTGAAGAAATCATATCACCTTTTCCACTGATCTGCGAACGAGATTGACGTGATAGGTGTTCTCATGCTTAATTACTCTACATACAATTTATTTATTTATTTATTTATTTATTTATTTATTTATTTATTTATTTATTTATTTATTTATTTATTTATTTATTTATTTAAAACCCTTTATTTTTTTTCAAATATGTTTAATCATTTACTTTACCTATTTTGAACGAAATATGGAATATCATTGGCTGTGTTAAAAGGATCCGAAAGGATGGGCTTGATACGGGTATGTCATATTTTCATTGGGTTAAATGCCTTGATTGTGGTGTTTCTTTTTGTTGTCATCATTATTGTGGCATAGTAGTGCCACACCAACCGTTTTCATTCTGCTGACGCCATGACATGATGTACACCAGCGGCGTTGGGTCACTGACGTCAAGACTTGGAGGAATTCATGCTGGACATATAAATCGGTTGTGAAACAGACCCAAGTTCTAGGACCGCAGCATCTTCTGTTACGAACCTGGTCTCTGTCTCTCTCTCTCTCTCTCTCTCTCCGTTATATAGTCATTTTATACCCTGAACCGATTCATCATTACTTCATCGTTTTGAGCCTGGGTAGAAGCCAGCGGCGACATCGCTATTACTCGCCATCACTAGCCATCACTAGCCTTACTCGACTGACTTCTCAATACAGTAGGACGTCTTTAGCAGAAACTGAGGTTTCCCTTGCCCTGAATATAAAATTTAGGGGAAAAGATGAAAGCTTGAAAAGTGATCTTGACAAAAAACATTACAAACGTTAACAAAACAACATCAGGCTTAAAATGTCTAAAACAGAACCACGACACCCGTATCACATGCACAGCCAACGAATCGCAATTTCTTGTTTGTTAAAATTTTAGCTACAGCTACCATCAAAAAGGGTGTAAACTGTCTTTGCTTTGGCAGTCCATGTGTTTAAAATACCTCACTATATCGATAGTTCGTTCATACGAAGTCGAGAGTTTAAATGACGATATACGAAGAACTTGTGAGGATGGTAATTTGATTCTTGATTTCAAGCTTATGAACGAGAAACGTAATTCCTACATTTAGTGCGGTGGATATGGTCGTGTCGATACCGAAATGAAACTGTAGGGTGTTAATCGTGATGCAGTGGGGATGTAATTCCCAAGACGGTCGAGGATGGGAGAGTGATATTCCTGGCTGCATATGAAAGACGAGCATCATTAAGAGACAAAATATACTTGGTAATTGATTATTATTTTGCATAACTTTGCCATATGCTCAAATGGATGGGTTATCAGAAGAGTACCAGATAGATATTGGGTGGAAAGATCAGAAAGATAACAGATCGCAAACAGACGGCAACATATGGATACAGGTGGATATCTGAAAGGTAACAGACGGCAACATATGGATACAGATGGATATCTGAAAGGTAACAGATCGGTAACAGACGGTAACATATGGTCCTAGTTGGTACCAGATAAGTAACAGAATGGTACCAGATAGGTTACAGGTGGGTATCATGTAGGTAACAGATCACTAAAAGACGGTAACATTTGGTCACTAGATGATATCAGATGAGTAACAGAATGGTACCAGATAGGTAAACAAATCGGTAACAGGGTGGTACCAGATAGGTACCATATCGGTAACAAGGGTACCAGATGACCAAGATTTCTATTGATCGGACAGATTACCCACATGATTTGTATGCTCACTGAAGTACAAATCACTTAAATTGAGTCTTCCGCCACCAAGCTGAGTTTGTATGCACGATCAATACACTCTGCACGTGCATGAGATGAAACGTACTATCAATCTAAATTCGACGGTATTCTGCAAACTATGACTTTGCTGGCCTGGATAGACAGTTTAAAGGTGGACATCGAGCGAAATAAAATGACTGGCAAGTCTATACACGTGACCAAAAAATAGGCAATAAAAACCCTTTCCTAGCGGGAAAGTGTCATGCTTACTAGTTATACTTTTGTGTAGAAAAACAAAAGGACATTAACAATAGCCCCAAGGATATGTTTCGCTTTGTGTGAAAACAGCGCTCGAAGAGAAGGCTCTTTGAATACCTTTAAACAATCAAACAGAACAAAACAATTTTCAGGAATAACGCTCAATGGTTAAGGAAAACGAATGTCAGTGTTTCGGAACAATTGTGTTTGTGTGATTTATACATGGTGAAATCTAAATGCTTTCGTCAGTGCCACATATGTTGAACCGGAATCAGGATGAACTATACAATGCAGTGCCTTCAGGTGGCAACGTTTGGACATGTGACTGCTAGCAAGGGACACGAGCCTATGACTGCATTTTGTCTGTCTGTTGTGATTAAAGTCATGTGATACAATGTACCGTGTGTATGCGTTATTTTTGGATATGAATGTTCACATTTACAATTTACGCTCACCCATACTGGCAAACAAGGATAAGTTGGGCACCGACCTGACAATTAACCCGTATTATCATGTAGGAGTCCCGCCCACTGGCGCTTGTCATTGTGAGCGAAAGGGCTCCAGGTTGTCCACGATCAAGTGTATTTTCTACACCGACCGTGTGTCTTGTGTGCAAGTCATGTGTCGTTGCGCACGGAATCGCACTATTTCATCGTCATGCGCTGCACGTGCACTAGCCTACATTTTCTCTCCCTTTCACAAACCAATGGGGTTTGCTCATTGCCGTGCACCGCCTACTTCTCGTAAACATGTTCTCTGCGCTGGAACTTTACTACTTTACTTTACTTTACATTACTTTACTTTACTTTACTTTACTTTACTTTACTTTACTTTACATTACTTTACTTTACTTTACTTTACTTTACTTTACTTTACTTTACTTTACTTGAGAAAACACATGCTGTATATAAGAAGTCCTTTTTGCTTTACACGTTTGTTGTACTTTCTGTCACCAACAAACTTCGTCCTGTCACCAGTAACCAGATATGATATAGATCTAAGCCACTCGTTTGAGCTTCGGCTGTCTGAAAAGGCACTTTTGTGAAGTCTTAACTTTCAGTAGTTATATCTGTTTGTTTGTAATTTATCGCGTCTCGACCAGAAAATTCAGGGAAGTAATGAAAGCAATGGTGTTGAAATTATAGGACGTAAGATTCCGGTGTTTGAAGCATTGAAAGTGTCGCTTAGTGTTTGAAGTGATGAAAGAAGCGTTTGGTGTTTGAAGCGATGCGTGAATGCTTCTAGTATATGCCATCTACCGGTCTAAAGGCAGCGGCAAGCCAACGCCATCTACCGGTATCTATCTAGCAAGAATGTGCAGTCTGCCCAGTGCCAGTGGTTTGAAAACGATGTACCAACTTACGGTGTCCAGCTGGAGCAATAGACCAGCTACCGCAAGTATTTAACCGTTTTCGAACAGTGGACTGAAAGCAGGGATTTCATGTTAACGAAGGCTTTGTTACTTTCAAAAACAGTATAAGACAGAAAGAAAGAACGAAATATTTCATTTTCTAATACTCTCTTTGCACTTTGGGCAACAAATCCAAATACAAAACATCATGTAAAAAAACATATCTTTGATATTCGTAAATATTCATTGTCAGGAAGAGTAACAATTCTTCATTCAGGAGACGCGATTTGTGGTGCCGTTACTCGAAATCCATTTCGAAAACATGGTTTACAAATGATATCACCATACATTTGTCTGCTGTTAGGTTGTACGACAGACCTCTGACTAGAAAGGGTGCAGCATTTCCTCCGCTGCAGGACAGATCCGCTGCAGTGACAAAGTTGTAATATCAACTTCGGAGTCAAGGGTCGACACACTTTCTCATTGTGTCCGACCTCCAGCTGTGATTCTAATGGTATGGATTCTGGTACATTCTTTGGAGTTCCTAAGTAACCGAACATTTGACATTACCATATATATAAATAAAAATAGAAGTTACTCAAAATGGACAGACTAACATTAAGTATTAACATTATATATCTACAAAACAAAAGGTTAATCCAAGTCAAAACCCATGATTTCATACTGTGATTCCTGGTGGTAGTGATTCATATACCAACCTTTATGGTTCCCAGTTACCAAACATGTGACATTTTGGTGAAATGTCTTTTGGTGAATATCATTCAGCCAAACATTTTTTTTTTAAATATACGTGAAAAAAGAACGGGAAAGAGATTAATTCAAATGGATAGACTATATAATACTAATCCTGATAGATTCCTGTTTTAAGCATTCTTTGAGGCTTGGAAGACAGATCCGAGCCCGAAAACATCGCACCTCCTGTAAACGAGTCGTGAGGCACGTCTGGTGACATCAGACTGATATAGTGAGCCTGATATACAAGCCTGATATAGTGATCAACGCAAAATGCCATCACACTTACACGTCATCTTAGTATATCACCACAGAAGTTTCGTGTAGATCGACGTTCGTGCTGTTGATCACTCGATTATTTTGTCCACACACGATTATTTACAGAATATTGCTAAATTCGGTGTAACACCAAGATACATGGATTCTCTTCCCACAGAGGTTACTTGTCATATCTTCCTACGAACCTCTGTTCTAATACGGCCACATTTCGCGGTTCTCATAAAATCCCCTAGCGGCAAAAATGGCAGCAGATTTATCTCCCTTTTTTCTGTCCAATCAGAACACATGTTACATCGACCTAGATTCAACTTGACAAATGCAAGCAATGTGGAGAAACAAATATGACATGACTGAGTTCTGTCTAGAAGAAACATTTGCCTATCGCGCTCGAGAAGTGGTTCTATTTTTCACGATGCATCCGGAAATAACCGAGATCTTGCGAACAATCACTTTTGAAACAAGGTCGCTGATTGCACTACTAAATTTGATTGCCTCCAATCACGAGTCTTGAACACTCGCACCAAGAAAGGGTCGTATTAGAACAGAGGTTACATAGGAAGTGATGACACGTAACAACTGTGGGAAGAGAATGAGATACATGTAACTCTTTCTGCTTTACCCAGCACTATGTAGCTGACCCAAGAACCTCCTGCTCAACCCAAGTCCACTTGACTGAACACCTCTTCACTCGATCTTACAACTGACTGACCCAACACCTACTTATCTGACCAAGTACCTCGCCACTTGACCACTTGATTCAGCAGCACCTCTCCACGTGACCCATCACCTCTTCACGTGACCCAGCACCTCTTCACGTGACCCAGCACCTCGCCTCCTGATGCAACACCTGGGTAACCCTCCAACTATTCTTCCATCATTTATTACAAGACCCTACCAGTTTCAGTACTGTCGATTGCTTCAAGCGTCACGCAGCCCGGTCCAACCACCCGTTCATCTCTCCAAATACCACGCTGCAGAATTCAGCTAAGTCTGAAGGAACTGCGTGGCAAACAGGATTCCCCTAAACCCCACACACCCGCTCGTGATACACATCATCTCTAATACCTAATGAAATAATTCTTTGTGAAATGTGTGCCAATCTTTCATTACATATGACAAGGCCATACCAGTTTCAAACACAACACAACAGGCTTTGAGTAATCATCCTTGCATGTATGACAAACTTCAGACAAAACAAATGCATGAATGGCAAGCAAAATTCCAACAACATCCTACACACTCACTCGTGACACATGTAATTCCTAATACCGTCCACGCCTACACGTAATCCAACCACTGAACACAGCCCCCCCTGGACGTGTAAACGAGTCTCCGAAGCTGTCTCAAGTCCACACTTGCCTGATTTGTCTGCCAACCCTACTGAATGAGTGCTGTAATGAAGGTTGAAGAGACGCTCCACAGCCGTCGTCCTCTCAACGGAGTCGTCCTGGCATATCTTGTTATGTGTGGCTGGCTCAAGTGGAATCGCATTTCCGACAAACCCTTCATCCGAGGTAAACGCTCAACCAACAATGGCACGTTGAAGTTCCTTGTCAATTACTGAAGTTAAAATGTGCTTCTTTTCTTTCAACACTTGTTTGAGTTATGGGGATAATCCAAACTTTACGTTGTCCTTGAACAAATACAGAGGGATTGTTTAAGCGGATACCGTGACATTTGGTCATGAAAAAATGCAGGTCTTTGTTTCCGTTCGCAAAAGACCAATACAGCTTAAACTCAAACAATCCTTCACAGGAAATGAAATGTCAGCTCATAGAATTCTCAGTAAACGAAGTAACAAAAACTATCGGTAATGATGAAAAATATCTTATCAGTCTAACCCCAAATGATCATATTCCTTCGGTAGGACGAATCAAGCGATTCGACCAGTCGACAAGAAATACTGTTTATTGTTTTCGTTTCGCTGGTTGTTGTTTTGTTTCGTTGGTTGTGGTCCCCTGTTACATCTCGCAATGACCTTTCTTTCCCCCAGTACCCATAAGCAAGCAACCATCTTGTACGTTCGTACCAAACAGGGTGACAGCTTTCACCACTCCCGGTTCCACGTTGTGGAATAATCTGATTATGCCCCGTTATTTTGACTTTTAAAAATTTTATCACTAAAACTAGATAGGTTAGATGTTCTCTTGTACACCATTATCACTGTGGTCAATTAGTGTGCACCTTATGTCATATCACCCCAAGATTGTTTAGCTACATTACCTTCTCAAACTCCAGGAATACAGAATAATTGTAAATTTAAAAAACAATAATGTCAAGAGAGACGGCTGTTTGCATCGTGTTTTGAATTGGTACCACCCCGGAGGTATACTAACAGTCCAGAACAGCTTCTACTCGTCTCCAGAGTGGCAGGAATCAATATTCTGAAGTATGTAATACCACAACGGTAGTCCAGTTGGAGACGTATCTGGTGCACTAGTGATACTTGTTATCCCGGGAGAGGACACCAGAACATTGGAATGTGTTTTCATCGAACCCAATGATGGCACTCTGTAATAGTCCTCCTCCCTTCAGAATACACGGTGGCTCGCTGAACACAATAACCTCTACCGCGATGTTAACCTCAATTTCCCTGCCTCACAAATATGTCCCTCCAATTGAACATAGCGCGGAGTGCTAATGAATAAAACGGGATATTCTTTGCTTTAGTTCCGAAGAGCCAGCTATTACTATATATTCAGGGAGGGTGCATTTTATGTCTACTTTCCAGGAGGACCGTAATTTATTTCGGACCAGGAATGAGAAACACACAAACTAAAGCGGACTACTTCCACAAAGTGCACGTAGTATGATCATCTGAGACGTGACCTTGACCACCATTAATACAATTGCCACGTCAGCTCAGTAAAACATGCTTCATCCCGATGAATCATAATCATATATATAATATAATAATAATAATATAATCATCTGGAGTTAGATCGTGGTGATACGTGGACCAATCCACAACGTAAACATTACAAACCAACGTTGGGAGTGAGCTGAATGGTTGTGTGGACTCTCTCATTTGACATTTAGACATAATGGACAGTATACCCCTTCAGAGCCTGAGAAAGATTGGGATGATGTTAGCACATGCACCGTGTGTAAGGATGCTAGCCCAAAGAAAATGCCTTCACAGATTGAACCCATGTGGGGAATCAAACCCGGATCTTCAGGGTTTCCTTTGAACGCTTTAATCATTTGGTTACCCCACTGACCGTTATTTACAGTAAGTGAGAGAACGATGGAACATGCATCTACCTGTGCACATAATCGGTCACTTTCACAGAAAATAACCAACGGAATCCATTCATCATACACGTAGCAATTTCTTCTTCAGACACACAATCAGTTTTTACAAACATAATCAGTTCTTTACACTCAAGATCGCTTCTATACACATACAATCAGTTATCCATGAGTCGAATTGTAGACCAATAAATTGAATTGATTTACAAATGTCACACTATTAGACACTGCTTTACATTTCCAGACATCTGCACAACTATCAACTGACGCTGTTCACAGACTGGGATCCTATCTACCTTAGCGACATGACATACGGGCGACTGGACGTCAACACCAAATGTATTTATTCAAGGCATCGAATGAAAACAAATAGCAGACAACGTCCAGTTTGTTTGGGAAGTATACTTGCTGGCTCCGAAATGACATCAGCTGGCACGTTTCCTGTACTTTCTGTCGCCAACAACCTTCGTCATGTCTTCTTGGGTATATGTTTGTAATTAAGGACATAACACGTGTGAACCTGTAACCAGATATTATAGAGATTTCTACCACGCGTTTGGCTGCAAGGGCAAACTTGTGAAGTTTTAATATTCACAAGTTAACTTTGTTTGCTGTTAAACACCGTAGTCGGCAATAAACCGAGTCTTCTGTTTGGTTTAATTTGTTTGTTTTGTTTATTAAGCAGAAATCAACAGTATTTCAGCTACGTGACAACTGTTTGGAAATAATCCCATCTGCACCAGGCAATCCAGTTGCGCAAGGAAAGTGTCATCTGATGTTTGTGTTGTCAGTGTTTGAAATGATGAAAGAATCGTCTGGTGTTTTGAAGCCAGGAGTGAATGCTAGCAGAGTGTGTAATCTGCCGGTCTTCAGGCAGCGACAAGCCAACGCCCTCTACCGGTCTTCAGCTAGCGACAAACCAACGCCATCTACCAGTCTCGATACCCACTAGCCAACGCTATCTGGCGGAATCAGTCCTTCAAGAATAAAAATCTGCTCAGTTCGAATGATTTGAAAACATTATGCCAACTTACGGTCTCCAGCTGCCGCAACAGACTAGCCTACCGCACAGGTTAATTATTTAACAGGATTCGCACAATGGATTGAACTTTAATCAGGAATTTCTTATGATTATCAAATTTTTTGGTTACTTCGTTTACTGAGAATTTGATGAGCTGACATTTCATTTCCTTTAAAGGATTGTATGAGTTTGACTTGTACGGGTCTTTTGCGGAAGGAAACAAAAACATGTATTTTTTCATGACCAAATGACATGGCAACTGCTTAAACAACCTCTCTGTATTTGTTCAAGGACAACGTAAAGTTTGGATTATCCCCATAACTCAAACAAGTGTTGAAAGAAAAGAAGCACATTTTAACTTCAGTAATTGACAAGGAACTTCAACGTGCCATTGTTGGTTGAGCGTTTACCTCGGATGAAGGGTTTGTCGGAAATGCGATTCCACTTGAGCCAGCCACACATAACAAGATATGCCAGGACGACTCCGTTGAGAGGACGACGGTTGTGGAGCGTCTCTTCAACCTTCATTACAGCACTCATTCAGTAGGGTTGGCAGACAAATCAGGCAAGTGTGGACTTGAGACAGCTTCGGAGACTCGTTTACACGTCCAGGGGGGGCTGTGTTCAGTGGTTGGATTACGTGTAGGCGTGGACGGTATTAGGAATTACATGTGTCACGAGTGAGTGTGTAGGATGTTGTTGAAATTTTGTTTGTCATTCATGCATTTGTTTTCTCTGAAGTTTGTCATACATGCAAGGATGATTACTCAAAGCCTGTTGTGTTGTATTTGAAGAGATGCATGGGACGTTGAAACTGGTGTTGGGTTGTAATGAGTTATGAAAGATTGGCTGCTTGTGAGGTGTTTGTCAGGTAGATAAGTGTTTGGACTGGCAGTGGGGTGCTGGGTCACGTGGAGAGATGCTGGTGAGGTAGAGAGGTGATTGGGTCAAGCACGAAGTTGTTGGGTCAGGTAATTAGTCTTGGGGCAAATAGAAAGGTTTTGGGTCATGTTTGTTTTCTTAAAGCTGGTTTTGCATACTGAAGAGACTAAAGGGGAAATGTGGTGTTTATGGGGATTACTTGTATATATGAAGGCATTTTGATGAGTCGATGACTGTCTCTGGCCTGATTTCAACAGACATGTCTAAAGACATGTTTTCAAGAGATATGATGTTTTGGGCTCTAAACCTCTGAGAATACTGATAAAGGAATCTTCTTGCAAGTCTTGATTACTGGAGCTACAGTCGAACTGTATTAAACTTTTTTGTTGATATAATTAAAATAAGCCTATTTTTGGTCCATTTGGATTAATTTCTATTTTCACGTATTTTTGATATATAACTTTCGCGGGGACTGGATGCTATTCTAGCCTCCAGCCAAATGTCAAATGTTCGGTCACTTGGGAACCGTAAAAGTTTGTTATCAGAATCCACACAATTAGAAATCTCAGCAGATCAGACACAATGATCAAGTGTGTCGGCCCCTGACTCCAGAATTGACATTACAACTTTGTCACTGTGGAATCGAGGGGCCTGTCCGACAGCGGGCAAAATGCTGCACCCTCCCTAGTCAGGAGTCTGTCGTACGCCACAACAGCAGACAAATGTATGGAAATATCATTAGTAAACCATATTTTCCGGAATGGATTTCGAGATACGGTACCACAAAGACGCGTCTTCTGAATGAAGGATTGATACTTTTCCTGACAATGAATATTTTCGAACGGCAAGAATCCGTTTTTGATCTGGTGTTTTCCATTTGGATTTGTTTCCTAAAGTGTAAAGATAGTGTTAAAAATGAAATATTTCTTTGTCAAATGTGTATTTTCTGTTTTTGAAATGAATAATATACTTTGTGAAATTAAATAAAGCATAAACCTTCGCAAGATGAAATCCCAAGTACACGCTATTGGAAATGTGACGGTAGTTTCCGTAAATCGATCGATTGATTCTGTTGAACGCCGAATTTAGACAAGGCACTGGAGTAACATGACTTAGATTTCAAACCTAACTGACCAGCATCAAGGTTTTGTTTCTTTGAAATACTTCATGAACCTCTTATCCTTGAAGTGATAAAAGGCTAGTTGGAGAGGTGCTGGGTCAGGTAGTGAGGTGTTGGTTCAGGTAGTGAGGTGTTGGGTCAGGTAGTGAGGTGTTGGGTTAGGTAGAGAGGTGCTGGGTCAAGTAGAGAGGTGTTGGGTCAGGTAGGGAGGTGTTGGTTCAGGTAGGGAGGTGCTGGGTCAGGTAGGGAGGTGTTGGTTCAGGTAGGGAGGTGTTGGTTCAGGTAGTGAGGTGTTGGTTCAGGTAGGGAGGTGTTGGGTCAGGTAGGGAGGTGTTGGTTCAGGTAGTGAGGTGTTGGTTCAGGTAGTGAGGTGTTGGTTCAGGTAGGGAGGTGCTGGGTCAAGTAGAGAGGTGTTGGGTCAGGTAGTGAGGTGTTGGGTTAGGTAGAGAGGTGCTGGGTCAAGTAGAGAGGTGTTGGGTCAGGTAGGGAGGTGTTGGTTCAGGTAGGGAGGTGCTGGGTCAGGTAGGGAGGTGTTGGTTCAGGTAGGGAGGTGTTGGTTCAGGTAGTGAGGTGTTGGTTCAGGTAGGGAGGTGTTGGGTCAGGTAGTGAGGTGTTGGGTCAGGTAGTGAGGTGTTGGGTCAGGTAGTGAGGTGTTGGTTCAGGTAGGGAGGTGTTGGGTCAGGTGGTGAGGTGTTGGTTCAGGTAGTGAGGTGTTGGTTCAGGTAGGGAGGTGCTGGGTCAAGTAGAGAGGTGCTGGGTCAGGTAGGGAGGTGTTGGTTCAGGTAGGGAGGTGCTGGGTCAGGTAGGGAGGTGTTGGTTCAGGTAGGGAGGTGTTGGTTCAGGTAGTGAGGTGTTGGTTCAGGTAGGGAGGTGTTGGGTCAGGTAGTGAGGTGTTGGTTCAGGTAGGGAGGTGTTGGGTCAGGTGGTGAGGTGTTGGTTCAGGTAGTGAGGTGTTGGTTCAGGTAGGGAGGTGCTGGGTCAAGTAGAGAGGTGTTGGGTCAGGTAGTGAGGTGTTGGGTCAGGTAGTGAGGTGTTGGGTCAGGTAGTGAGGTGTTGGGTCAGGTAGTGGGGTGTTAGGTAAAGAAGTGAGGTGATCTGTTATGTATTGAGGTGTTTGGTAGGGTGTTGGGGTGTTGGTTAGGGAGTAGGGAGGTGGTAGGTCAGGTGGTGAGGTGTTAGGTAAGGAAGTGAGGTGTTTTGTCAGGTAGTGAGGTGTTGGTTCGGGCAATGAGGCGTCGGGGCAAGTAGTGTGCTGTTGGGTCTGGTAGATAGATGATTTGTCAGCTAAATCGTTGAGTCAGTTCGCGCCCTTGTTTTCAATGCCACGAGTTAGGTATGGTATTCCGGCGTTTAGCAGAGAACTGAGACACGTATAGCTCAAAACACAGGAGACATACCCAGGCGCAGCGGAAACAAACAAGACCCTATTAGAACCCACTTCCATATCCATTACACTGAGGTCTGAATAACCTTTGCAGGTCCACATCACAGAGAAAGTTCCACATTGAAGCGACAACAGACGCTGGGCGTCAGTAAGTCAACTGTAAGTGCTTTAATGTCACCCATTGTAGTATCGGGACAGATACACACATCCTCGTGCACTCGCATGCCCTTTGTTGGTACGTGCCGACGAGACACTGACGTCATGTTGAAGAGTTAACGGTTGAGTACAACAAGATGTGTAGTCTGCTGTTTCTCTTTATTCCATACCATGAATAAATACAGTTTTCATTTGACGTTGTCAAATCGCCGGCCTGTCGCTAAGGTAGACAGGATCCCAGTCGGTGAATGGCGTCATCTTTTAGTTGTGCTACTGTCTAAAACAGTAAAGTAATAATATTGTGACATTTAAAACCAAAATCAATTAAATGTATCGTCTACAATTCGACTACACGCTCTTGTTAATGTACACACCCCATTACTCACTCGACTTGGCAATGGATTATGATGATTGCGAAATCTCTCATAAGGTGTATCTTATCTGAGCATGTGATTAGGTTTATGAGGAACTAATTCACTACATGGAGAACTGATTCCGTGCATGAACTGATTATGGCGGTAAAGAACTGTTTGTGTCTTTACAGAACTGACCATGAGTCTGATGAACTGATTATGTCATTAAAGAACTGTTTGTGTCTTTACAGAACTGACCATGTGTCTGATGAACTGATTATGTCAGTAAAGAACTGATTGTGTCTTTAAAGAACTGACCATGTGTCTGATGAACTGACTCTGTCAGTAAAGAACTGATTGTGTCTTTACAGAACTGATTGTGTGTTGATGGATGGATTATGGTGGTAAAGAACTGATTGTGTCTTTACAGAACTGACCATGTGTCTGATGAACTGATTATGTCAGTAAAGAACTTATTGTGTCTTTACAGAACTGACCATGTGTCTGATGAACTGATTATGTCAGTAAAGAACTGATTGTGTCTTTACAGAACTGACCATGTGTCTGATGAACTGATTATGTCAGTAAAGAACTGATTGTGTCTTTACAGAACTGATTATGTGTTGATGGATGGATTATGGCGGTAAAGAACTGATTGTGTCTTTACAGAACTGCCCGTGTGTCTGATGAACTGATTATGTCAGTAAAGAACGGATTGTGTCTTTACAGAACTGACCATGTGTCTTATGAACTGATTATGTCAGTAAAGAACTGATTGTGTCTTTACAGAACTGACCATGTGTCTGATGAACTGATTATGTCAGTAAAGAACTGATTGTGTCTTTACACAACTGACCATGTGTCTTTACAGAACTGATTATGTCAGTAAAGAACTGTTTGTGTCTTTACAGAACTGATTATGTGTTGATGGATGGATTATGGCGGTAAAGAACGGATTGTGTCTTTACAGAACTGACCATGTGTCTGATGAACTGATTATGGCGGTAAAGATCTGATTGTGTCTTTACGGAACTGACCATGTGTCTGATCAACTGACTCTGTCAGTAAAGAACTGATTGTGTCTTTACAGAACTGACCATGTGTCTGATGAACTGATTATGTCAGTAAAGAGCTGATTGTGTCTTTACAGAACTGACCATGTGTCTTTACAGAACTGATTATGTCAGTAAAGAACTGTTTGTGTCTTTACAGAACTGATTATGTGTTGATGGATGGATTATGGTGGTAAAGAACTGATTGTGTCTTTACAGAACTGACCATGTGTCTGATGAACTGATTATGGCGGTAAAGATCTGATTGTGTCTTTACAGAACTGACCATGTGTCTGATGAACTGACTCTGTCAGTAAAGAACTGATTGTGTCTTTACAGAACTGACCATGTGTCTGATGAATTGATTATGTCAGTAAAGAACTGATTGTGTCTTTACAGAACTGACCATGTGTCTTTACAGAACTGATTATGTCAGTAAAGAACTGTTTGTGTCTTTACAGAACTGATTATGTGTTGATGGATGGATTATGTCGGTAAAGAACGGATTGTGTCTTTACAGAACTGCCCATGTGTTGATGAACTGACTCTGTCGGAAAAGAACAGTTTGCATCTTCCAGGAAGTAACCGTGTGTCTGATGAGAACTGATTATGTCGGTAAAGAAGTGACTGTGTCTTTAAAGAACAGATTATGTGTATGGTAGCTGATGGTTTCCACGATGAACTGGTTGTCTTTAAGAACACTGGTTAGATGTTCCAAAACTGATTATTTGTGTAGAGAACTGATAGTTAGTCTGATTGTGTGTCTTATTTTCCTGATTGTGTACCTAAGCGTGTACACTTAAATGTGTAGAATTGGTTTGTGTGAGATGAACACATATTTTCTGTGTGACTGACCCGACTAGAGAGTGAGTGATTCGATTAGTCCTTGAGTAAAACTATTTGTCTGTTTGTGTTTGGTTGGATGGAAGAGGGCGCAGGAGGTACTCTGATTTTTTTTCTTGGAGTGGAGTGCAATACCATTATCCCAGTTGCATCATTCATATCTAGTTGGGTGATGTTTCTACATTCACACGTGAGCCGATGAAAAAAACAGGCTCCCATTCCAGTGTTCTGGTGTCCTCTCCAGGGATAACAAGTATCACTAGTGCACCAGATACGTCTCCAACTGGACTACCGTTGTGGTATTACATACTTCAGAATATTGATTCCTGCCACTCTGGAGACGAGTACAAGCTGTTCTGGACTGTTATTGTACCTCACGGGTGGTACCAATTCAAAACATGATGCAAGCAGCCTTTTTCTCTTGACAATAATTTTTAAATTTACAATTATGCTGTGTTCGTGGCGTTTGCGAAGCCAATTCACAGGGTCGGTACAGGGCGCACGAAACTAACTGACCACACCGGTGTGAATGAGAGTATATGACTGTTATCAGAGTGCAAAAAGATATTCTTCATTGTGTGGTAACGGGATATAATCAGATTATCCCACAACGTGGAACCAGGGCGGGTGAAGGTTGTCACCCAGTTTGGTACGAGAGGATTGCACTCATGGGGGCACCGGGAGGCAAAAGGTTATAACGTGGTAAGGTAACGGGATGCAATACGTTTTCACATTGTTGTACAGATATACAAGAAGGATATAACAAGGCAAAGTAACGGGATGCAAGATGACTTTCATACTGTTGTATGACATGTGTCAACCAAGTCAGCGAACCTGACCACCCGATCCCGTTAGTCGGCTCTTACGACAAGCATAGTCATCTTTTGTGGCAAGCCCGGGTGGCTGAAGACCTATTCCACCCCGGATTCTATAGGATTCGGCTACTCAGACCTATCAAGACAACTCGATCTGAATATTCTCAAGACATGAATGGGTGTCGTTGTCAAATCAGAAATAGCACCCACAAGCATTTTTCATCAATTGTTAGAAAATCAGATTTGAGTTGGATATGAGTCTCTCAGCGAATATACATAAAGGACATGCGTTTGAATAACATGGCGTATAGTCACGTAGGATCAAAGGTACGTGGAGTATTCCAGGAAAACAAAAGCATGATGTGGGCCATGAAGCTTTGAAACAAAGCCACTACTGTATCTTCTAAATTATTTTATCAATTTTGCTCGAGCAACTGGATGTATCAGAACACAATATAAAAATTTATGGAAACTACTATCACAACTTAGTGTGTACTCAGTTTTTCAAATTAGGTTAATGCTTTATTACACTTCGAAAAGTACATGGTTTTTTTTAAATTTTTTAATACACTCGTTGCACTTTGTGAAATAATTAGATATACGAAGTATCAGGTCAAAAACGTGTTCTTGAAACAAGAAAAAAACGTCATCGTCAGGAAAAGTATCAATTTTTCATTTAGGAGACGCGTGTTTGTGGCGCCATTATCCAGTAAGAAAAATATAGTTTACAAATGATACCGCCATGCATTTCACCGCTATCAAGTTGAATGTCAAACTCCTGACATGGGAGGATGGAGCGTTTCTCCAGTGGCAGGACCCTTGATTCCACAGTGACAAAGTTCTGATGTCAACTTTGGAGTCATGGGCCGACACACTTGACTACTGTGTCTGACCTCCTGCTGTGATTCCTGATGGTGCGGATTCTGGTCAGAGACCATATACCGGTATATGTAGTGTTTGAAAATATATTATGGCCACTCTGATTTTGTCCAGAGCGGTACAACAGCTCTTCAGCATCACATGTCGGTCGTAAAATGCTACAAACGGGATCAGATGGATGGGTTCGCTAACCTGGTTGACCTATGTCATCGTATCCTAATCGCGTAGACCGAAGCTCATGTCGCTAATCACTGGATTGCCTGGTCCAAATTCGAATGATTACAATCCGTCGCCTTAAAGGTGGGATTTTGCTGAGTGCAATGTTAAACTTAAGAGAAAAAAATATTTGGATATACAAAGCTTAACGTTATGATAAACAACTTGAATAAACGGGTGAGACTTTATGAAAAACGCGTTGAGGAAAAGTAGCTTTTCGTTATGGTTAAAACCATCAGACATTATACACAGCAATACCACACATCGTGCAAGACCATAAGGACACTTATCAATCAACGTCAACAGAAGTGACGAAGCGCATGTATTTGCTGCTATGATGTACAGACGTCTTACCGAATCGACATGAATAATCTAAATACCCAAATGGAAATGGCATTCCAGGTAACCGCGACCATCCGGTTTACAATTGATCTTTAAAAACCCATATTAGTCGTAAAAAGGCTACAACAGAATGCGATGGTCAAACTCGTTGACATGGTTGATGTACGTCATCGTATCAGAACTGCGTTGATCGATGCTCAGGATTTCAATCACTGGTTATTCCAGATACGATTATTATCATGTAGAAGGAATGTTTAGTTTAGAGCAGTTTAGTGTCCCGCCGGGGGGACAAAGGATATCAGGAATGCTTTTCACACACTGTACCCATGTGGGGAATCGAACTCGGGTTATCGACGTGACGATTGAACGCTTTAATCACCCCCACAGCCCATAAAGCAGGAATATTTCCGAGTACCGAGAAAACCAACAAAGAAATGATACTCGTTGTAAGTCCGTGATCAACTCAAGCAAGGCTGCAGAATCAGAATCACGTGCTCCCTGAGTGAGGACCGTATGTAAACAACTGAGGAGACATTTGTGATTGGTTGAAATAGTGTAAGACGTTTATGCGTTTTAAAAGCACATTCATCCCGTATTTTAAATTAACAACAGTTTTAAGCATTTAGTGCTCTCAGTTTTTTCGCCATGCTTATGTGTGTACAGATATTTTCAGGGAGGTGGCATTTGGTGCTGCACTGGGGTTGATGTGTTCCGCTTCCTGTGTTAGGAAAGTTAGCCAGACACGTTGGCCAGAAATTGTGTTATGTTGTAGTTTAAAAGCCAGACTGTACCCATTGGAGTATGGAATGGCTGTTGATATCTTGGATATTTCTTTTCAAAAGCATAAGGTTGCTATTGAAGTCTATGGGAAAATATTTGGTGCTGTGTGAGCAATATATTCGTGGACGAAGGCCGAAGGGTTTTATGTGACATATATTGCAAGGTATTCACACGACGTTGTGTTCAAGAGCGATGTTGGGGGCTATTTTGACCACTGGAAGTGATCGATACTTTTAGGAGGCGGGATAAACTTTAAGAAATCACTACAAACACTAACATTTAACCTTTCCATTTCGACACTTTAATGTTTTACCGAACCTCAGAGTATGAAAATATTTCCAAACTGATATATTTGAGTGTTGTAGTTAAAACGTGTACTTTATGCTGAGAGGACATAAATGAGTGAATGAGTCAAGTTTTAGGCCACACACAGCAATAGTCCAGCAATATGGCTATGCTCTGTAAATGATTGAGACTGGACCAGAAAATCCAGTGATCAGCAGAATGAGCATCACTCTACGCAATTGGAATACGACGATAAATGTCAACCAAGTTGGCAAACCTGACCATCCCGTTAGTCGGCTTTTACAGTGAGTGAGTGAGTGAGTGAGTTTTACGTCGCACTTAGCAATATTCCAGCTATATGGCGACGGTCTGTAAATAATCGAGTCTGGACCAGACAATCCAGTGATCAACAACATGAGCATCGATCTGCGCAATGGGGAACCGGTGTCAACCAAGTCAGCTAGTCTGACCACCCGATCCCGTTAGTCGCCTCTTACGACAAGCATAGTCACCTTTTACAGCAAGCATGGGTTGCTGAAGATCAATTATAACCCGTGTCAGAGAGGACATGAACCAAGCACCTGTTACAGTTTTGACATGACATTAAAGGAATTCATTGATTATATATACGGATGTATGTGTGTATGTATGCATACATGCATACATATATACATACATACACGCATGCATGCATGTATACATACATACATACATACATACATACATACATACATACATACATACATACATACATGCATACATACATACACGCATACATACATACATACATACATACATACACGCATACATACATACATACATACATACATACATACATACATACATACATACATACATACATACATACATACATACATACATACATACATACATACATACATACACGCATACATACATACATACATACATACATTTAAGGATTCAAGATTGCATCTGACAATGTTTGGACTTCGTTACTGAAATTACAACGTTTTCGCAAAACAATTTTGTCGTGATAGTATGTGGTTCTCTTCGGACTAAATACATGATATAAGACAGTCTGATCATATATTGCCACAGGTTCGGACTAAACGCATGATATCAAGAGAATTTGACTATCTATTGCCACAGGTTCGGACTAAATGCATGATATCAAGAGAACCTGATTATGTATTGCCACAGGTTCGGAGATTTGACGTACGTTGTAAATCCGAGAACAGATATCTACAGCTCATAGCATGACCATGGCGCGGCTGCTGGGTATGCTTGCAAATGTTACAGGAAACACTCGTCAACTCTTTCACGAAATAATTTCATGAACAGATATACATAATCTCCATTTTCAACACAGATGCAGCATGCATAACATATCAAAATTGTGTCACTTTCAGCGTCACGCGTCAATGGTTAAGCTGATGGTGTGTACGCCATTTTGTTTGTTCCTCTAAGCAATATTCCCTTTCAATGGCTGCGATCTGTAAGTAATCGACCCCGGCACAACCTTTGATCAACAGCATGAGCATCGATCTACGTAGTTGGGGTACGATGACATGTGTCATCCAATTTAGCGAGAGTGATCATCCGATTGTGGATCAAGCACAATGGAAAATTTCGAGATTGCTCTTCCTTAATGCTATCGATCGTTGCGTATAGATGATTTTTATTTTTATTTTAATGTGACTGAACTGTGCAATGAAACTTTCCACTATATGGACGATAAAGTCTTGTCTTGTTATGTCTTGTCTTGTCTTGTCTTGTCTTGTCTTGTCTTACCCTACCTTACCTAACGAGCAAGGCGTGTGGAGCTATGCGCGGAATCAGTGTCATCGTCTGCACTAGCCTGCATCTGCTCTACCTTTCACAAACTAAACATACTGCCGTGGGATTTTGTAGGACCACTATGATATGTAGCATTGGGTTTTGTAGGTCGGCTATATGATATGTCACCATTAGATTTTGTAGGTCGACTCTCTGATGCATTGCAATGTATTTTGTAGATCGACTCTATAATATGTCGCCATTACATTTTGTAGATCGACTCTATAATATTATGTCACCATTAGATTTTGTAGATCGACTCTATAATATGTCACCATTAGATTTTGTAGATCGACTCTATAATACTATGTCACCATTAGATTTTGTAGGTCGACTCTCTGATGCATTGCAATGTATTTTGTAGATCGACTCTATAATATGTCGCCATTAGATTTTGTAGATCGACTCTATAATATTATGTCACCATTAGATTTTGTAGGTCGACTCTGTGATGCATTGCCAATGTATTTTGTAGATCGACTCTATAACATGTCACCATTAGATTTTGTAGGTCAACAAAATGGAACTACTAGTTATTTTCAGTTTGAAAGTGGAACGATTAGTTGAGTTGTGACACGTGGCCTAGTTCATCCATTTTCATCAGAGCTATATTGATTTAGCCATATTGATGGCTAAAACCTGGAACATGCTTCCTTTCTGTACATTATGTTCACTTGCCATCTGTAAGTATGGAGAATATTCTGCTTAATACCAACGTGTAAAATATAGCTAGTCCCACAGTCCATGACGGTCTATCATTTTGCATGATGTTCTATCAAATTAGTAAGGTCGTCCTTTGGTCGGGGCAAATATATTTAAAAATATCAACTTAACTCATTGATTGTTTTGGTTTTTGGGACTGGCTGTGTTTGTTCAGGGCGGATCACATTTTTTGGACAGCCAAGTCCTGGACAGGCCAGACTTCAAACTGTTTTATACACTTTTAATACATGCCAACTGCTGAGGCGAAATATAATATTTATAATATTTTCTTGTTTTTCTTTGGTTCAAAACAGTTCAGCCACCCATTTTGCAAAATATCAAACGTTTTAGGCAGACAAAGGTATAATTATCAACATCTGAACGTGATGGATAAGTTTCATATCAATATTATCCTGTCCATGACATTTATATTTCTGGAGCCAAACAGAGCACTATCCTGCGTATTGCTTTAGAAATTCATGTCTGTTAAAACAAGGTGTATTCAATATAAAACCGAATGGAAAGGTTATTGTGTAACATAATCCCTTCACTTAATAACATCTATCGATGTCTATCGATAGTGTGACTTGACCTTTAAGGTCCTTTAACTACATGTATTGATATTTGAAGTGTTATCGATATATTGATATCAGAACTGAGCATGCTTTCTAGCAAAACACGTATTTCAGGGTGGAATAGATTTGTCTGTCACTTTTCTTTCCTTTTAATTCTGTGGGACTTTGACTTAAGTAAGACTACAGTATCACGCTAAAAGTATTTCAGTCTTTGATTCAGTTTCTGCTCCAGTTTAAAACAAATATTCATATTTTTGCAATGTTCATTTTTCAGCGGAATATGTTTCGATGGATATTAGGTACTGCGGCAGCATAGTGGTTAAAGCGTCCGCGCGTCAAGCTAAAGGCCCAGGTTCGATTCTCAACATGGGTGCAATGTATGAAGTCCATTTCTGGTATCCCCTCCATGGTATTGCTGGAATAATGCTAAACGCGGCGTAAAAGTAAACTGGCTCATTTCGAAGGGTAATCGAGACTGATTACTTTCTGGCACCGACGTTTTATGTTTATAGAATGAGTTTAGTTTTACGTCGCTTTGACCAATATTCCAGCAATACCAAGACGGGGGACAGAAGAAATGGACTTCACTCATTGTGTCCATGTGGGAATCGAACCCCGATCTTTGTTGTGACGAGCAAACGCTTCAACTACTAGGCTACCCTACCTTCCTTCATAGTTACAATCAATGTTATAAAATATGACGTGTTGTTGACATCTAAGAATAATAATACACAAAACACAAAACAGACTGAGATTGGCCCATGGCTCTCTGTAATTGTATATAGCCTGGAGGAAGTATTTCTATCTATTTCCATTCAAAACATCATTGTCCTGCCATTTCTTGTGTTCTGTTCTAGTTCTGGAAATTAAGATTCCAGACATGAAGGACGTTGTGACAGAGGTCCAACCCTCCCCAGGTCCCACAGCGATCAGTAAGTGCAAGTGTCATTCATTAGAAGCAAATTGACCACTCGCCAGCCACACATGTAAGTGAGTTACCAGTAATTGGTCTCTCGCAAGGCGGAGACAGTTATTGGAGGTGAATAGGTCAACGATCAAGAAATGGCTCGATGGATCATTTGACGGACTGCTCAGTCAGAGCGGTAGGTGCCACAGCATGCGTGGTCTTGAAGATTTGAAGGAATTCTTATCCAAAAGGATCTTGTTTAATTATAATACTATCAACAACTCATTAGCAATCTCGAGTTAATGGCCAGTAGACTTCCTAGTGTCCTCTCCAGTATGTCTTACCTCAATCGAAGCTGAACCCTGGCTTCGCGTGGGGTTTATTAGTGTGTCACACCATCCTGGTACCATAAACTCACAGACCTTACTGTAATCCTCTAGACTAAAATGAACTAAATCTACATTGTCCATAGGATATCGGTCTTCTATCTTACTGGGGCTCATTTCAGTTTAATTGGAGTTTGTTCATATTTGATTTGATGAGGTGGGCGTTGGTGATAGTCGAGTCTGGGACGCGGATTGTTTATCTTTAATTTTTGTTATGTTTCATTACTCCTTAATATTTTGTTTTTACATGTTTTTGCTTTGTTTTTGTTTGGGGTTTTCTTTGTTTTTTGTGGGTTTTTTTTTTTGTTTGGGTTTTTTTTTTGTGTGTTTTTGCTTGTTTTCTCTTTTATCTTATTTTATTTTGTTTCGGGTGGTAGGCTTTTTAATTTAATATCGGAGGTCTTCTTTTGTTGTGGGTACTATTTGGTATTTACTTTGGTTTTGGCAGTCTCAAAATTATATATTCGAAATGAAATTCTTGCTAGTGTAGAAACTCATAAACACATGTGTATACGAAGATGTCACGCGTGGTATTTGCATGCTGAATCAAATAGACTTTAATTCAGTTCTGGTGTAGTATTTTTAACAGTTCTTAATTTTCTTCCTTCATCTTTTAGCAACATCTGATAACAACCTCTAAATTTGTAAATGTAATTCTTATTTTCACCACAGACTGTCTGTGGCACAAAATATCCTTAATTAATTCTCTGTTTAATGACATTTCATTCGCTGAACAAATGATTCAGTACAAATTTCATGATTTACACGTTTTAATATTTATTTATAAGACGCTATTGTGAAGATCAACACTGGTGTGTCGTTGTGCAGTTTACATGTTTCATTTATGCATCTACATTGAAGATTCATTATTCATTATCGAAGAAGTCATTATCTTTAAACCACTTTACAGAGACGTCACAGCTTGATGTCACCCTGACTACCTGTTACGTTAAGGTGAAGAGATCACCATCACTGCGACGAGTAGATTCCAAGGAGGAGAAAATCATGATGTGGTCACAATCATAATCAGAGTCAGACTAGTGTCAAAACAAGTGACCGCTTTCGTGTCCCAATAGAAAGGCCAGTGCGAGGGGTGAATCCACAGAGGTGACAATCCGTGTGTGTTGCAATCAGGGTCTCACTACCATCAATACGTGGGCAAAGTCCACATTTTTCACAATCCGGATGTCGTCACAATCAGGTTGAGACTACCGTCAGTGCGAGGAGTTAAGTCCATAAAGGTGAATGATCCAGATGTGGCCCCAGTCACAATCATTATCAGACTACCGTCAAAGCCAGTTCAGAAATGTGACACTCTTGATGTCCCAATCGAAGGGTCAGTTCAAGGGGTGAAGTTCAAATATATAACGATCTGGATGCCGTCACAGTCAGGGCCAGACTACTATGTGTACCAGTGGTGAAGTCTTCTGAGGTGACAGTCTGGATGTCGTGACAATCGAGGCCAGACAACCATCAATGCGAGAAGCTACGATGATAATCCGGTTGTCGACACAATCAGGGCCAGACTACCATCAATGCGAGGGTTAAGTCCAAATATATTTTTAAAAACCGGTTGTCGTCACAATCAGGGCCCGACTACTGTCAGTGCGAGGAATGAATGCCAGGGAATTAAGGAACTAACAACCACAGGGTGCATATAAATATGGAAAAGACATACTTGAATTCCTCACACTAAAGGACTACTGTCAACGAAGCATGATCGAGCTATGAGTGAACTGTAATGATTTCTGCAAACTGACGTGTCCCTGTTTATGATTAATTTGGTGAAGCTGTTGTGAAGGTCCAATGTTTGAGACCACCTGAGATCTTTACTTACCGTGAAAAAACAATGATGTGTTGTCTGTTCCCATACGTCTGAAAGCCACTGACCCAATTCTAATTTGACACTTACAAAGATTTACCCAGAACGAGTCTTGGGACTCCATTTTACCGATAACGGAAACCAAAGAACCCATTCTGGGGTTCCAGGTTCCGAAGCTGTTTTGTACAGGCCTTGCCCCTGGGCAACAGGACATGGATTAGAGAACACCCTCATCCTCGGGGTCACCAGTTCCGTCATTGGTCAGTAATGAAACATCTCCACAATTCCACACATACACGTCTATAATGAGTCAGCTGTAGGCTAGTAGTGCTAATCCGCCGAGGTTTGTTTCGTTAACAAATGTCAGCCTGGTTGGATATGTATGAATAATGCGAGACCCACAGAGGCCATATGGCCAGAGGAAAATATCGTCTGCTTCCTTCACGGTTGCACCTCTTCACCTGGAAATGGCGGGAATTTGATTACGAGAATACCGCTTGAGTATAGATCTGACAACAGCTCTGTAGGTAATCCTGTAGGGGTGATATATCGACCAAATGTTTATAAATAGTTCTTGGTAAAGCAACGAGTGGGCTGGTTCTGATTTAATTTACACCCGCTGTTAAAGGGTATATCCAGAGCGACCGGACTCAAAGTTTTTGTATTAATTCAAACAGAAGGGATTAAGTCGACTGCGAGAACGTTATGGAGTTTATACAAGGGTTGTCAGTAAAATTACGTTTACGCGTTGTCACAAATGAGTGGAACGGTGTTTGGTTTGGGAAATTAGACAACGGGTGTATTTACATATATGTTGGTACAGTTTATGTACGTACGTCCGAGGGAAGATTGAGATTTGGTTCAAGGTGATTAATGTATCCGCTACTACAGATCCCTCATTGTGTTGTGTTTTCTGTTAATTGAAACCCGTGACGCTGGGTTGAATGTTTGTGAGATTTAAAATCGTTCTGTATAATGTTTAGTGTGTACGCGTGTCAGCCTAAAGGGGTACACTGCCGTGTCGACATATTTGCCTCTATCGCTTTGCAGAGTTGCTTCTCTTGGATACGCCAGAGACAAAGCATACTTCATTTCTAAAGTTTAGATTCAATTAAAATATTCACTTTATTTTATGTGCATATGGGGTTACATCGAAGATTGATTTCTCCAGTAAAGTGGGGGAACCAACTGCAAAACCTTGTGCAGATGAATTGCACGCGGATCATGCATCAAATTGCTGCAAAGCGTGTGCAAATATGGACCATGTGAACAGCTGAGTTTTGATGTAAAGTTTATTGAAATCATGACAATAATCTTTTCATTTCCATATTTATCAGTTCAGACTATTTTGCAAAATTAAGCAAAGAACAGTAGCCTGAAGTACCTGGGTATATTTACATTAGTGAGTCAAAACTGTTGAATGGAAGTATATGTTAGGTTCGACTAATTTGTGGCGCCTCAGAACCATACCTGTATTCATATCTTTCATCAAAGTGGTTAATGGTCGGTTCATCACTCCGGCATTTGCTCCCATATCAAGCAGACACGACGGGATAAAAGTGGAAGATTCCTCGCCCGTTCATTTACCCTTTTCACTTTAACACTACAAGTTTACATTGCGTGACACGAAGACATTTTCTTTGTTCATTAGCAGGTGAAGATCAGGGTTAGAAATGATCTTCAGTGACCCATGCTTGTCGTATAACGGGATCGGATGATCAGACTCGCTGCCTCGGTTGACACACGTCATCGTATCCCAAATGCGTACAAATGCTCATGATGTTGATCACAGGATTGTCTGATGCAGACTGCCGTCATGTAGCTGCAGAATTGCCGAGTGCGACGTTTAAAAATCATCCATCAACCAAAATATTACTGACCCCTAACGTTGTATACAATACATAGCCTAGTTTCGGAATTTCCTCAAAGATTTTATAAGACAGTGGTCCACATTGACTCAGGCAGCGGCGTCTAGCCAGCTTCATCCCAGATCGACACCTTTGATGTCCTCTCGGTGCCATATCTGTCACCACAGTGCGTGCAGTGTTTAAAAGAATCTTTCTGCTGCTAACTCAAATACATTGACATGTGTATATGTTCCGTGTATAGAAATAACGTTATTGTAAGCTGGAGAAAGGAGATTCGTGCTGACAAACATGGGAACCATATCGGATGGAACTGAGATTCGAACCCGCGATTTCGGATACGATGAGGAAAGAGAGTTGAAACAGGAAGAGCGAAATCGGTAACCACTGGCCTACCCCATTACTCCTAGTATTTTTTGTGATAGCCAAACCGCTTCAAGTTACTTCCGAAAGTTGTTAATCAGGGGAGACAATTCTTCTTAGCCCTGCCACTACGTATTCGATCCATAAATTACCATTTTGCCGAAATTCGAACATGTGTGGTTCTCACAAAATAGTGGGTGAATGAGTGAGTTTAGTTTTATGCCGCTTTTGGCAATATTCCAGCAATATCACGGCGGGAGACCAGAAATGGCCTTGACCAATGTGGGGATTCGAATCCGGATTCTCGGCGTGACGAGCGGACGCATAACCACAAGGCTACACCTCCGTCCTGTCTGATAAAATAGGCAATCTCAACTCTCAAGCACGAGAGTTACGATGACCGTAAAACCCAAGTCAGTTCAAAGAACCGACTTCAGGCATCAGTATTGTATGAATAACAATTGCATAACTGATCACATGTAATTACATACACGGATATGTGCCTGTTCGTACACATATCATTGCAGGAGAGTAATATGTAATTATGTAATATAAGAGGGACCTCACAACTGATATAGATATGCACACTTTGTACCCACCCACGTTGGGAATCAACCCTGGGCCCTCTTTAACCACTCGGCTACTCCAACGCCCTTTAAAGTTTTGGAGTTTGCTACAAAGTTCTGATGGTTTTCATGAGCCCATGATATCATACTAACTGAAAATGGTGTCAAACCAAATCAGTACTGGGGAAGCTACGACATCACTTTTTTTCAGCTGCCTCCTCCTGAACTAGATCGGGTTTTTTTCCAGTGAAACCTATCGGAAGCCTGCCAGTCTTTGTCACAGAAACTAGTATTGCGATGACATAAAAACAGATCTCGGAAAATCTCGCGATATTCCAACAAGATGGCGACACCCACCAAGAGAAAACGAACCACCCTCGAAGAATATGACGTCTTTATAACCCCGGAAAATGTGATATGGTTTAAAAGCAGCCGATCTCCAACTCAGACATGCTCTGTAGCTAATGGTTTCTTCATCGTCTTTATCTACAATGAAATGTTACCTCGTGGAGGTAAAGAATTCTTTGATCAGACAAGTATTAAATACCTCTCATCACTTAGGATCAGTAAACATTCGCCGAGTTCCTCAGCATGAAACATGGTATGCTTGCCGCTTCAAACTGGCAATGTTGTGTACGCCGTAGCATGGACGTGTACGGCATGTACGCTGCACAGCCTGTTTCGGTAACAACACGTCAACGCCAACGCTGTGCGTTTGTGCAGTTGTGCTAATGTCTTTCTAAGCTCTTGTTTTCTTCACCCGTGATATTGGTTTTCAGGGCTCAGGTATGGATAGCATGCTTTCATCAACACTTTCATATATTACAGTGTGGTGTACCTGTCACTACAGTGGAAACTTGTGATGCAATCCCTTTCGCCAAACACTGACACCCCATTGAGAGCCTAATCACTTTCAGGTGGCTTAACTGATAGCGACATGCAAGAGGGAGTTAGGTATTTCTCATTTCGTTAAATGAGTCTCCAAAGTTAAAATAACAGAAAATGTGTAATATGAACATGCAATACATACCTCAAACAGAAAACGATACAAACTGTATATCAAGAAGCCGTGTAGATACTCCCAAGAGAATCAATGACTGCCAAACAATACTGATGATGATGATGATGATGATGATGATGATGATGATGACTCGCCTCCTTGGAGAGTATTCAACTCCATCAGTCTGTTAGGGCGCAGCGGGTTATCCTCACATATACTGGTGTGTAAACAGAATCCTTATGCATGTATGGAGCAGTTAAAGTTTCAACGGGAAGAGTGGGAGTATAGTGTTGCGCCGCTTTTAGCAAGATTCCCGCAATATCACGGCAGAGACACCAGAAGTTTGTTTCATACACTGTACACATGGGGAATCGAACTCGGGTCGTTTGGGTGACAGGCGAACGACTTTGCCACTAGACTACCGAGAAGACCAAGAAACTTTGCAAACGGAGATGTGGGCGATAGAGAATTTGTTTTATTGTTTTAAATCCTTCGTTTGATTTATTTACATGTGAGAAACAATTAAGAATTGTGGCTGGTTTGTTGTTGTGTTGCCGAAAAATTCCAGCTTATTGACAACGATTTGTGAAAGAGCGAGCCTGGACTATTCAATCCAGTGATCCAGGTTAGAACTGAATTGCTTACAATTGATCTTCAGCAACCCATGCTTGTCGTAAGAGGCGATTAATGGGGTCGGGTGGTCAGGCTCGCTGACTTGGTTGACACATGTCATCGGTTCCCATTTGTGTAGATCGATCGCCGACATATAGCTGGGATATTGCTGAGTGCAACAAACAACTGTATAACATGTGAACTACCAGTACCACCTATTAACGTAGGATCGGACAGCTTATGGAACTACTGACCATGGTAAAGATCCTCCCTCGGTCTCTCTACAAAAGCTGCTCGTATCGGTTTCTGTACATTTAGTGCTGCGCATCAGGCGTCCAATCACACATGCTATCAGACACGTGCACACGTGTTTGGCAAACGAAGTTACTTGCACTGCACACGGCTAAACTACACACTAAAATTGAACGGCGCTGTACGTAGAGTTGTCTCTACTTACCCCCAACGACGAAAACCGCCATGTGAGGGTCGAGACCCGTTGAACAGATAGACCATTATAGAAAGTGTTAGCTTAATTTGCTGTGTACGTAGACGAGATTACACAATTACATTTATGCATTACTTGCTCAATTTCCTACAATCAGCCATCTGCTGACGTCCACCTATCTAAGCAACGTTAATAAACTCCGCCACGTGGCAAACTACAAGGGTTGGATTTCGGAACAGATTAAAGGCTTACATATTAATTAAAACTAATTCCTACTGAATACCGCTACACAAACAAGGATGAGCTATTGTTAGCAGTATGGGTTTTCAGGCATAATGGAGAGGCCCTGATGACTTAGGGAGACTCCGGCCAACTGGGTTAGTACTGAGTCATCCAGTAGATAACAGGGTGCGTGGTATCCATTTAACACAACCCTCTTAATAAGTTGGTGTGTTGTTACAGTGCGTGGCTAGATCTGACATTTGTGTGTGTTGTCGGGTTTTCAGTGGTTATTTTCGGGAACCTGTTGCCTCCACAGCACCTGCTGCAGGTAATGGCAACAGATATAGTGTGTGCCTTGTATCGTAACACAAATCTAGAAGTATCATTTAAACTTGTGTCATGGAAGGGTGGTATTTGCAACATGCGTTCAAACTAGGTGTCGTTGAAAGAAGGTGTTTGTAACGTTACAACTAGGTGTTAGTTACATTTAAACACGGATTCTTGATAAAACAGTGCTTGTGACAAATAATCTAAGAGGTTTTGACAGGTGACTGAAACACGTGTACCATATGCTTACAAATCGTTTATGCTAGGTGTCTTTGTATAATAGGTGTTTTCAATTTGTTTACAATCGCTTAAACTAGGTGTCTTTGTATAATAGGTGTTTTACAGGTGTTTACAAATCGTTTATGCTAGGCGTCTGTGTATACTAGGTGTTTTCAATTTGTTTACAATCGCTTAAACTAGGTGTCTTTGTATAATAGGTGTTTTTAAAGGTGTTTACAAATCGTTTATGCTAGGTGTCTGTGTATACTAGGTGTTTTCAATTTGTTTACAATCGCTTAAACTAGGTGTCTTTGTATAATAGGTGTTTTTACAGGTGTTTACAAATCGTTTATGCTAGGTGTCTTTGTATAATAGGTGTTTTCAATTTGTTTACAATCGCTTAAACTAGGTGTCTTTGTATAATAGGTGTTTTACAGGTGTTTACAAATCGTTTATGCAAGGCGTCTGTGTATACTAGGTGTTTTCAATTTGTTTACAATCGCTTAAACTAGGTGTCTTTGTATAATAGGTGTTTTTACAGGTGTTTACAAATCGTTTATGCTAGGTGTCTGTGTATACTAGGTGTTTTCAATTTGTTTACAATCGCTTAAACTAGGTGTCTTTGTATAATAGGTGTTTTTACAGGTGTTTACAAATCGTTTATGCTAGGTGTCTGTGTATACTAGGTGTTTTCAATTTGTTTACAATCGCTTAAACTAGGTGTCTTTGTATAATAGGTGTTTTTACAGGTGTTTACAAATCGTTTATGCTAGGTGTCTGTGTATACTAGGTGTTTTCAAATTGTTTACAATCGCTTAAACTAGGTGTCTTTGTATAATAGGTGTTTTACAGGTGTTTACAAATCGTTTATGCTAGGTGTCTGTGTATACTAGGCGTTTTCACAGATGTTTGCAATCGTGTGTTTACAAATCGTTTAAATTAGGTGTCTTTGTATAATAGGTGTCTTCACAGAAGGTGTTTACAAACCATTTAAACGACGTGCCTTTGTATACTAGGTGTTTTCAAAAGTGTTTAGAAATCGTTTAAACTAGACCTCCCTGTATACTAGATGTTTACAAATCGGTTAAACTAGGTGTCTTTGAAATATATTTCAAAATGTGTAAACTAGGTGTCTTGTAAGATGATGATTGAAACGTTTGCTGAAAAGTTTAAACTTGATTCTTCGAAAGAAGATGCATAAAACGTTGAAACCAGCTTTCTTTGTTACAAGAAGTTTGAAACTTTCAAACCATCTTTTTTCTGTGGGGGAAGGCGTTTGTAACGTTTAAACTACGTTATTGTAATTCTATTATGTATTCTCAGAAACTCATGAAATATTAAATAAGCCAGGAAAAAAATGGCATCTATGCATATTCAACGACGACAGACCGACCAAAACGTTTTGGCCGAGATGACTTTACTGTCCCCGAAGTGTTGCAAAACGAATCTGAATTCTTTGACAGTTTTATCAATTTATAATGTGCAGAATCTTTGCACGTTTATCCCATAAACGAAAATGAAAATATCGTTATTAGTTTGAGCAAAATCACTAAATGGGCTATCGTTATAAAGGAACTTGTTGTTCATTAATCACTTGATTGTCTGGATTGTTTCCAGATTTCCATGCACCAGGCAATGAATGCTTATTTTTTATACTTGTAGTACTTTTATTCTAATAGTGGTGACATGATCTGCCTATCCTTTTCGGGAACAGATCACTGATTTTCAGGTACGACTTCATACTTTTCCCTGAATATCCGGGTTATTGTCTGAATATCCGGGTTAGAATTGGTCTTCAGTAACCCATGCTTCTCTTAAGAGGAGACTGACGGGATCATTTGATCAGACTCGCCGACTTGGTTGACATACGTCATCGTATCTCATTTGCATATGTCGATACTCATGCTGTTGATCACTGGATCGACTCGATCACTTACAAACCGACGCCATATAGCTGGAATATTAGTGAGTGCGGCGTTAAACTAATCCTATCATACTTTTACTGCCACTGTGACCTTTACGCCATGTGGGTAACGTTTGCTGTTTAACCGAAAATGGTCAAACTTTGTCCGGGACGTGAGGAAATCTAAACTTGCTTCATTTGGGGCGTTAACATTGCAGAGAGGGCTTGGCACAATTATGGGGATCACGGACTGTGAGACAAATTTTGACTGCCTTACCTTCATAGTCCGAAGCCCAATGCCAATCCTTATCTTTCAGGATGTCTCCGCAGCAGTTCCAGTGTTATCCAGTAATAACCATGGAACTAGTCAAAACATGTTTCAGGTTACTGAAAACAAAGTTTATCCTACTGCTTGACCACACAGTCCACTTGTCCATAACCAACTGCCTGAATATTAACCCTGGACTAATGGACAGTGACAAGCACCTGTGGTGAAGAAATACTGTGTGGGTGATAAGGTCATATTACTTGACGTTGATGCTATCTCTACCTTTGGCCTGGGAGTACATGCTACTCATCGTTCATGGTCTGTCTCTTTCTACATCCGCTGGTCTTCTGGGCATTTAAAACACGTTTGCTGTGCAGAAAGAAAACATGGTCGAGAAGTTTAAATCAAGCTTCAGGTATATCGATTATCTGATGTCGCTAAATATCTCTTCGATTGATTTACCCACATGAAGTTAAACCTAAAGAAATTCTTAAAACCACCTCGTCAGTGCAAATTCACATATGTGAATTGAGATTCAGAGTCACAAAATTCCTTATTAAGTTTGAATGTCTAGAAGCATGTGTTCTCCTGTCTTAGTATCAACAAGACCAAGAAGTTCAAATCAAAGCATCAGGGTGAAAACGGTTAAATAACCCTTCGACTGATTTATCTGGATGAATTAATGAACGGGTGAAACCGCGTCAAATGGTGAAAATTCACATCTATAAGTTTGAGAGTAACACAAAAACTTACTAAGGTTGTATGACTGGAAGGACGAGTTCAACCTTCATGTCGAGCAGTAATAACGTAGACTCTACCCTCATGTCGAGCAGTAATAACGTAGACTCTACTTTCATGTCGAGCAGTAATAACGTAGACTCTACTTTCATGGCGAGCAGTAATAACGTAGACTCTACTTTCATGTCGAGCAGTACTAACGTAGACTCTACTTTCATGGCGAGCAGTAATAACGTAGACTCTACTTTCATGGCGAGCAGTAATAACGTAGACTCTACCTTCATGTCGAGCAGTAACAACGTAGACTCTACTTTCATGTCGAGCAGTAACAACGTAGACTCTACTTTCATGTCGAGCAGTAACAACGTAGACTCTACTTTCATGTCGAGCAGTAACAACGTAGATTCTACTTTCATGTCGAGCAGTACTAACGTAGACTCTACTTTCATGGCGAGTAGTAATTATGTAGACTCTACCTTCATGTCGAGCAGTAATTACGTAGACTCTACTTTCATGTCGAGCAGTAATAACGTAGACTCAGCCTTAGTATCTGCATATCACAACTTAGAGTTAAAATCTAGCAATGTCCTTCAACGAGAATATTAAGGACGGTAATACGACCCTAGCGAAGTGGTTGTCTCTGTTCACCTTTTGTCGATTGAGTAAAGAAAATGATGTTCGATTCAATTCATTGTACTTACAACGTGTTCCCCTATTTCAGATGAACGATTGACATACCTTTGCGTGTGTTTATGACAGTGAGTGAGTTTAGTTTTACACCGCACTCAACAATATTCCAGCTATATGGCGGGTGTGTGACAGTTTATGCCCCAAAGGGACATAACACGTCGCAAGTATCATCTCAGTTTCATAGTGATATGCTCTCATTTGCTCTGATTGTGCTTTTAGAAGATCTTTCATATGATCATATGATCTCCCTTTTATTTACAACAACCATGTACTTTCACACACAGCTTCCCAGGTATGCTCTACAGGTGTGCAATGTGGAAACATTACGGAATTTAATTACATGATTATAAGAGACACAAACACTATTTAAATCCAGTGTCCTAAATAACCTCTGGCCCGCTAGCCTGTGGCTAGTAAATTCGAATCGGGACAGTAAATTTCGTCAATCACAGTCAGATTCACTAGGGTTTTGTAAATATGCTCCCACCGACCTGTGGGGTTGTACTACACTTATAAATTAAATTGAGATTATGGCCTGATAAATATTAATGCATTAAATTGATTTAATGATGAAACCCGTCTTATGCTGACAATATATTCTCATCTATTTTTCAAATCTTGTGAATAGTTTCTATATTCATATTTCGGGCTAGAGAAATTTGTTGTGTGATAATCATTTTCAGGCATTGCTAACCCGACGTGCTAGCTAACTTTGGAAACTATTTCACACACTGTTTAAATACTTAATGGGTTAGAAAATGCTTCCAATGCTTCAAAATATGGACTTCCTGTTCTTTGAAAGGAGCAGAACAAAGGTTCTATGGCTACGTCTCACGTCGTTTTGGAGATCCAGAAACTGTGTCAACGCCAAACAAAAGAGAATTATAAATTGCGTGAAATTTATAATTATGTGACATAATGCTGAAAGCGACGTAAAAGAATATTCATTCACTTCAGAAGGAACTAGAATGCATGGAATACCAACATACAGACGCTGAATGTAACTGATACAGTAATGGTCGCCTTGCAACTCTTAACACGTGCAAAAGAAACGTGAATGGTTGTCATGACAACCGCGCGCACGGACATGGCGCCGACACACCACGACTCATGGTCGTAATCTCGAATTTGAATCCACTACGACAGGATTCTGACACGTTCAAGGGCCGCAACTCTGAACACCAAATTAGACGACTGTGTCCCCTGGATGGAATATGTTCTGTCATTACCTCTTTGGCAATAAAACCGTTTTTTTAAACCATATTCGATGGGAAAGACGTTCGTTGAAATAAGAAGTAAAAACTTTTATGGTTAAGCGGGAATGCCTCTTGTAAAGTGCAACGCATGTTTGTTTTAACGTTTTCTAATTTCCTCCAAGTCTAAATTGCATTTTTATCTTAGCGTAAATGAAATTCGATAAATTCGTCTTATGTCAACGGGTCCGACGAAAAAGTATACTAAAAATTCGGATGTTGCTTTCCTTAAACCGGTCCCCCTCTCATTCGGCATAATGGATCGTGTATTTTGGGGGGTGGGGGTGGGGGTGGGGGTGGGGAAATGTCAGTTAGTACTCTCAGTTAAAATTAAAGGGACCCTTCCACATGTCTTTCACGTACTTTCATGTGCAAAATGACAAATGACTCTGTATGGTAGTTTACGGGACGAATATCCATATTATTGAAGTTTGGGGCATAGTAAGCAGTCCTACTATCAGCGGGCCCCGTGAAGGGCACGCGGTAGAATAGGCCTTCAGCAACCCATGCTTGCCATAAAAGGCGACTATGCTTGTCGTAAGAGGCGACTAACGGGATCGGCTGGTCAGGCTCGCTGACTTGGTTGGCACATGTCATCGGTTCCCAATTGCTCAGATCGATGCTCATGTTGCTGATCACTGGATTGTCTGGTCCAGACTCGATTATTTACAGACTGCCACCATATAGCTGGAATGTTGCTGAGTGCGGCGTAAAACTAAACTCACTCACTACTCTCAGCGGAACTTTGTTACGGTTGACCTCCTTACACTTGACAACAAAGAGTGTAACCTTGTTTATCCGAACATCTTTTCGCCAGATGAGGAATCAGGACCTCCTTCGAGACATGACCTGGACCCACTAACATCACATATACGCAGAGTAACTATGGCAGTATGTACCTCCATACACGTGGCATCAGTACATTGGGACCTTGGTAATCTGCACCTTCTTACATCGAACACACACAGACACAGAAAGAAAGGAAAAAGAGAGAGTGTGTGTGTACCGGTGTGTAACAGTGTCATCTGTGTCGATTTTCATCGTCCAAACCTAGAGTGGAGCCTTGCTAATCTGGACACCTATATCCATAACACACGGTGTTCTTGTCTGTCTGGACCCCTTTAAACCGGACAAGCGCCCGCACCCACGTTTGAAACCTGCATCTCTTCGGTTTTACCTCTGACATGAAGCTGCACAGCGTAACACAACTAGAATTCTTCTGATGGTGTTCAATCTCACGCACTCATTCACTCAGATGCAGTGAAAAATTGGAAACTTGAACATCTTTCAACCGGAACCGTGAAAATCCGGGTTGGAATTGGTAGCGGCGACTAAGGATCAAGTGGTCAGGATCGCTGACTTGGTTGACATATGTCATTGTGTCCTTACTGCGTAGATAGATATTCATGCTGTTGATCACTGGATTGTCTGGTTCAGACCCGAATACTTACAAACAGTCGCCATATAACTGAAATATTGGTGTTCAACAACCAACCAACCAACTAATCTTTACACTAGGGCCTTGCTGATCTTAACCTTTTACATCGGAGACTCGTCAGACTCCGTCAGTCTATACTTCCTCGATTTTGGGTTAGATTCCATCCTTGTGGGATTCACCAAAATGTTAAGCTGCTAAAACCTTCGGGCTTCCCTCCCACAATAACCTGCCCGCCGCAATTCAACTGAAATACAGATACGAAGAAAATCCAACTTGTCAGCGCACCGTGGGCAATTCCGTGGTGCGCGTCCGGTGTCTGACAGCAAAGGTTAATGTCACCTGAGGAGGTGTCATGACACATGTAGGAGGTGTCATTCACGCTACAAGTCAGTATACGCCTTGTAAACATTAAATCATAATTGCACCATACAAGGAGGTCCCCGCTGAATCGCTGCAGAGACAGAGAGTCTAGTCTTATTCCAGAAAGTGTCTTTGACGAAAACACGAAATAATGCGATCTGGCTTTTCAATTGAAATCAAAGTTACAGGGGGCATCTTTTCATCCGCGTCTCCTTAACATCAAAGTTTTAGAAACCAAGTTTTTGTCAAACAGCATATAGAGAAGAACACGCGAGCTTTAGGAATGTGATGTGTTAATTACGTTTTGATGAAGAAAGCATAATTACCAGTTTTGTGGCGACTCAAACCAGGCAATGAACGACAAAAAACAACTGCTCTGCAGCTGGGTGGCATTCTACACAGTAGACTAACGCATAGTCCTTAATCATATTTAATTTTGGTAGAAATAAATAATTCCTTTTAAAATGAAATGTATCCATTTGGGATGGAAGATTGAGTACCCGCAGAAATGTAGACTCAGCATTGAAAAAGGGCTTTGTGAAGGAAGCATAATACGGTTAAAGGAACGTGTGACAGACGATACTGCATTTTCTAAAAATTAATATGTAAACTAATTTTTATTGTTTGAGAGACTAGCACAAGTCTAGATGGACAGCTGCCCGAAGCAACACAAAGCAATATGAAATCAGTGTTACACTCACATAGCATACACAGTTTTGAGTTGACCTGTTTGTTGGTTTGCCTGTCGATGCTATGGGTCTTGTGAAGACGAATGTTGGCCAGCCATTAGCAGCATATTTCAGCAGAGTTTGGGGAAAACATTGGCTTGAAACCGATCCACTGTGAAATGTTCAAGCACCACGTACGCTTCATTCACATACGGGTTGGATACAGCCCGTCCATTTTGTCAAGAGCAACGTTTCTGATTTACTGACAGAGTGAAGAATACACAGTAACATGACCAAGTCTTGTTGTAAAGCAGTGAGTGAGTTAAAATTTACGCCGCACTCACCAGTATTCCAGCTATTTGGCGACGGTCAGTAAATAATCGAGTCTAGACCAGACAATCCAGTGATCAACATGAGCAATTGGGAACCGATGACATGTGTCAACCAAGTCAGCAAGCCTGACCACCCGATCCCGTTAGTCGCCTCTTACGACAAGCATAGTCGCCTTTTATGGCAAGCATGGGTTGCTGAAGGCCCATTCTACCCCGGGCCCTTCACGGATCACTGGGAAACGAGCGTAATGTTCAGGGATACTAAAGTTGTTGCTGATGTCAGTCATCATTGCCAGGAAGCGTATCTACAATATGGTGCGTGCGTGCGTGCGTGCGTGCGTGCGTGCGTGCGTGCGTGCGTGCGTGCGTGCGTGCGTGCGTGCGTGCGTGCGTGGTGTTGCACGTAACTGTTTGCATCTCTTTTGAAAGATATAGAGGATATTATATGAATGCACGTGTCATACTATGCCTACGACACGAGTGCTTAAATGCTGGTATTTCCAGGCGAGCGAGGGACATACCGATGTTTAGACACAAGCGTCGTAAACATTGTGTGATGTGGGCCTGAATATGATATTCTGTTTATTACAGAACTCGCTACACAGAGCAAAATAGACCCTTTCAAACAAGGGTTGACTACCCGCCGTCGTTGCATGTAGAACGCAAAGTCATTCGTAACTACTCGTGTCATTCCTGCAAGCCGTCTTCTTGCAGGTCACGGAAAGAGACGAGTAGTTACGAATGAACGCAAAGTCACAGAAGAACCGTGACGTCATGACATTGTTCATGACGTCACCTCACAATGACAAACTGATATCTTGCCCTAGGGCATCGTATGTACAATATGAACCCCGATAGGTTCGCCCTCGTAGGTAATAAATAGAGAATCCCACCAAAATGTCTACTGATATCAAATATATCATATATATCCGAGGCTTGCCGAGGATTTTTCTTACCTTTATCAACGACTGTTGATATAATTGATATCAGTAGACACGAAGGTGAGATTCTATTTATCATCCAAAATCATTCTTCATTAGTTTTCAATGAAAAATGTACATCTCTCTCTCTCTGAACACAGCACTGGCATTAGATTTGCAGTCCAACGATGTCATAGCACTGTGACGTCAAGGTCATGACGTCATAGCATTGTCAGGGCATTGTGCAAAATCTACTGTCAAAGCGATATCGTCTGATCTCACACAAGCAATATCTCCCGTGGAACACAGTTTTAGATGATAATTATAGGACATTAAACGAGCTTCCCCTTTCATATCAAGTTTATGTCCCGAGTGAAATAACTTTATAAAATTATTTCACGAGGGACATAAACTTGATATGAAAGGGGAACGAGTTTTGTATCCTATTTATTATCCACGTTCTAAAAATAGAAACATCGTTAAAATAAAGCAATATTTTGCTTTCCAATATAAAACCATATAACGCGGATACATCATATTGGTGATTGAAATGTCAACCGCTTCACTCCAGGAAAACCTACGCTGCGTAGAGGCAATGTATTTCCTATACGGCGCCTTATCACAAGAAAATAAACAAATTAAGACAGAGTAATCAAAATTTAATTCTTTTCAGTTGAGGATTGGTTTTCAAAAGCAATAATGTAATTCATCAAAACTCTTGTGAAGTCTAAATATTTTGAACTTGACTACGTGACCTAAATCTTGCCTGAACGTCAGTCGGCCATCACTGTTGGGCTAGTCGTGTTGAGAAGTGTTCACAAAGAAGAAGATTATAGGGAGCATTAAATTAGGAGCAGCAAACTCGATGAAAACAGCAAAGATGAATGTGAATAACAGGGAAGAGTATGTCTCAAATAGTTGAGCTTAATATTCTTCATCGGAGGACGAGGTATTGTAAATAATTCGGCGACGCTTTGCGCAGGATGCCAGTGACGCCTTCTCATCTTGGCTTAGAATTCCCACTTGTCGAAATTCGTTGTTTATGTCCACCGAAATTGGGTCTGAAAACACAGCGTACAACCTCGAACGAAGACGATTTCAATCCTACTGTGTTAAGATTCTGGGAAATGCTTTTGACCCCTACATAAAAAACCACGGGAGGCATGGCAGTGACATTATGTTTGTGCGGGAGGACGCGAATGGATGCGGCAGACAGTGGCAGTGATAGAGATACAAGAGCGCCGCTCGTCTTTTGATGTTGTGTGTAACCATGAAGTCATGCCTACACGCAGAAGGTATTCAATCTCTTGATAATATTTACAACTCCTTCGACCAATTCTCAGTCAATTTTGACGAAATCAATAACTTTTACGGGCGACGCCATATTTGTTGACACTCAAGAGGGACCTACTAGACGTGCTGTTCACTTGTTGTTATAGATTGTTTTATTTTCGTTTTTATTACAGAAACTTGAGTTGTTGTAGAATTGAAAATAATGCTAGTAACCACACTAAATGAAATGAATTTTATCTAATTCCATGGAAGTGTTTTCGTTTTACATGCTCTCAGGTGTGAAAACTTTTGAATGAAAATCATGAATAGAATGAGTGATGAAAGTAGTACCAGTAATGTCAAAGTTCACGTATTAGCCAATCAAATCACTCGAAGGTGTTATGACACATTTTGTTATGAAACACTTTTACGAAGTACCACGTGGGTAATAAATATATGTAGCCCCCTTCGGTTACATCATTCAGTCCTGCCTTGACGAAAACGCTGGAAACTGCATCGTTCAGACCTGTCTTAACACAGCAGCTGTAAACTTCATCATTCACACCTGTCTTGATACAAATAATGTCAACTGCATTGTTCAGACCTGTCTTAACACGGTGGCTATAAACTGCATCGTTCAGATCTGTCTTAACAGGGTCGCTGTAAACTGTATACATTGTTCAGATCTGTCTTAACAGGGTCGCTGTAAACTGTATACATTGTTCAGACCAGCTTTAACACAACCGCCTTCAGTTACCTCGTTCAGATCTGCCTTAAACACAACCGCTGTACGCTGCAACACGCAGATCTGTGTTATTAGACGGAAACGCGGAAAGGCGTCACTTCTACTCAAACTGTAACAGAAAAGCCAGTGTGCACTACAAGCCGTTTGTTGGACAAATTGATTCTGTATCAACCATCTTCTCTATCGTTATGGAGTATTTGATGATCGTGTACATCACTTAGACCCGACAGCCTTAGAAGATTGTGTCAGATTTCTAATGAATGAAATACCCAACACCTGCAAATCTAAAAACGTTTAAATTCATCCCCTAAATCACCCCACCGCCATACTCGCGACGCCAGCGTTGTCGGTGACGTCGCACGTCTCTCATTGTTTAGTATAAAGAACTATGACTCGGGCTCAAGTCGAACATACTTCAACTTCTTCAAAGTGTATTTAATTCCATCATCCAGTGTTCTCGTGACCTCCTGGAAAGACAACAATGTCATCTGACAGAGTTAAGCATGCCGTATGCTCTTCCCAATTGAAATGTCTTTTGTAATGTTTTATCGGATTTCAGCTGTCAGGTGCGGATTCCTCTTTTTGGTCAGCCCTTGAATCGTGTCACTCATGGGTTGGTGTCAAGGATTCTTTGCACAGATCGGGCATAATCATTCTCAAACAGTTTAGACTGTCGACTCATATCAGGGATGAGAAAATTCAGTTTAATCAGTTAAATAGGACTTTTATCAAATCTTTGTTAAGATGAACTTTGTATTTATCAGCTACCATAATTTAGACAAATGCGTCCGAACAAAATATCCCTTAGGTACTTAGTCCATGTACACTCTTATGTCGTACTGGAGTAGCTGTGCGCGAGTGTAGTTTTACGCCGCTTTCAGCAATATCCCAGTATTACTACAACGAGGGACACCAGAAATGGGCTTCACACATTGTACCCATGTGGGAAATTGAAACCGGGACTTCGGCGTTCCGGGCGAACGCTTTAACCACTCTGCTACTCGTGCAGACGTTCCCTTTCGATTAGTTCATAGTTTTCCATATCTGAAGCTAGAACTCAATCATCACCCGTCATGTTCTAATAACACTTAAATACTGCTAAATCCACCAACACCTGGAAAATTATCACCTATTTATCACACACGCACACGCGCGCGCGCGCACACACACACACACACCACATACAAGATCTTCAAACAAAGAAAATCTGTTTCACCTATCTGAACCTTGACATAACTATATTTCTTTGGCAATATGTAATATCAAAGCTTATTTATATCATTTCCTTTACAACAGACCCATGAAGGTCCGGGGTAGAATATGCTTTCAGCAACCCATGCTTGCCATAAGAGGCGACTATCGGGATCGGGTGGTCAGGTTCGCTGACTTGGTTGACACATGTCATCGGTTCCCAGCTCCCAGCTGCGCAGATCGATGCTCGTGTTGTTATTCACTGAATTGTCTGGTCCAGATTCAATTATTTACAGACCGTCGCCCTATAACTGGAATATTGCTGAGTGCGGCGTAAAATTAAACTCACTCACTCCTTTACAACAAGACTTGGTCATGTCATTGTGTATTCTTCACTCTGTCGCTGATTAGAATTGTTCTTCATCTACTTCTTGACTGAAAGCGGGGCAGTCTAAAACTTTCGATGACATGGGTCTACAGTGTGTGCAGTCTGGCTTCCGCTACCATGAATACGGCTGGGAGATTGCTAAACGCAGCGAAAATAACCGTATGTTTACTTACTCGCCACCAAATATCACCCATATGGTCCAGATTATAAGTTCGCTTCACTCACTTTTCGATCAACTGCCAAGCGCTACGAACGATTACAAACCCCATGCCGCGCACAGACTCGTGAGTTCACCGAATCATACCCAACAGCTACTCACCATGCATTCTCATAGACGCGTCTGACGACCCCGCCATGTTTGGCTTATCCAACGATCTGTGCCTGGGGGGTATATATAACGTAGTTTGAATCGATCCCAGGAAAATAAACGGAGATCATTGGAGGCGATTATAAGTTGACGAACTTTCACAAAAGTGGAAGCACAGCAAAGATCAAACTTAACACTTCTGTAAAATCTACTTCCTAATTCACGTGGAAGGCGTGACCTTCACCTTAAAAGAAGTGTTACATGGAAGATAAACACAGCCGAGGTTGCGATGGTTTGAGTGGTATGCTGCGATTGCTTCTGACGCATGAAGTTTTTATGTAATACATCGAATGCCTAGTGCTTGCGTCTTTTGGAATATTCATAGTTACACGATGGTGTTACGGTGAAAGCAAACAGGTTGCTGGCATAATGTTTGGTTGTGGAATATTTGTATGGACAAGGCGAGTAGCTCTAATGATTCCATCACTCGGCTTCAAAAATCCGTTGGTAAACAAAAGCATGAGGCTTGAAGAGTCCTCCAAACGCCGAGGGTGTAAATGAACATTTTCCATTTAGCGTCATTGATCGTAAAACGTTTTAGTGAGTTGATACTCTGTCTTTTGAAAGCAGCAATTGATGGAGATATTACTATAGCAATACATATATGTGTTCCTTGAAAACATCTGCCGTTGCCCCTCTCCAAAACCGTGCTCTCTCTCTCTCTCTCTCTCTCTCTCTCTCTCTCTCTCTCTCTCTCTCTCTCTCTCTCTCTCTCTCTCTCTCTCTCTCTCTCTCTCTCTCTCTCTCTCTCTCTCTCTCTCTCTGAATATAAAACACAGCTTCACATTCTGCTCCGTTTCCAGTGTGTCACACTGAGCTGATATAAATATCGTTTTTTCTCAAAAATCGCCCCACATTTATTGGCATTTTCCTTCCATCGAAAAAACCTCGAGAGGCACATGCAAACAACGCCAAGGGTTTAAGAAAAAGTTTCCGCGTTTCCATTCATGTAAACATACAAAATGTTTGGTATAAGATGAATGAGAGGAGGGGCTGATTCGAGAGCCATGTTCTAAAATTCCTTCAATGTTTATCGTTAACGCTGAAATTAAGGGAAGTTGGGTTCCGTGTTAATGGTAGCCATTAAGGTATCAAGTCTTGCATGTATTGATACGTCGTGGCGATGTTGCCACTGTTGCTGAGACTGCTGTTGCTCTTACTGAGGTCACATACACAAAGGTCCGTTGTGATACGATCTGGAACAACGCCTTCAAAGAAGACGAACGTCATCTGGTACGATCCGAATGAGATGAGCCTGCGGCGGAGTTCACCGGGAAACCCCGGAGAAGAAACAACACACAGCTCCCTGCAGGATCCGCCTTCATGCCAACACACCGCGTGGTTCTTGTCACCCACGAACTAAACCATATTTGCTCAGAGAGGTCAGTCTTAGTGCAATAAACAAGTCTGGCTGACCTGGTCAATTACAAAATATAACTGTGATGATAACCATCTTATCTCCGTTTTTTCTTTGTTCAGTAACCTGATATATCACCGGTGTTTTGTTGGTGATGTTGCAAGAGCGCCACCGTCATGGGCGGCAGTCAACAAGCCTCGGGGTGGGATTCGACTCCGCTCCTTCTGTGGGAGAAAGCATCATTGATTGGTGGAAAATTGCTCTGCTATTGATTTTCTTATGGTCGTTTATGGGAATCATGGAAAGGTCATAATCCAAAGTATGACTACTATTTTTGGTGTCAGACATTCCGTTCAAAACAAGTCTAAGAATCGTAGTATAAAATATATCTCCAACGACTATGGTCGATGAGGGTTGCATTAGAGCAATGATCATTATCATCAACATAATCCAATCAACTTATGTGTGCAAAACAATTCTGTGATACTTTCTTTGTTTTAGAGGTACTGGTAGCGCTAGAGGCAGAAGCAGCAGCAGCAGTAATGGTAAATGGTGTAATAGTAAGACAGGTATGGGAGTAGTAGTAGTAGTAGTTGTTGTTGTAGCAGTAGTAGTAGTTGTAGTTGTTGTAGACGTAGTTGTAGTGTTGTTGCTATTGCTGCTGCAATGATGGTGGTACTAGTAATAGAAGTGCAAGTTCTTATCGATATATGATAAGTAGTGATAGAGAGAGTTTAATTTTACGTCGCACTCAGCAATAAGGCGGTGGTCTGTATGTAATTGAGTCTGGACCTGACAATCCACTGATCAACAACACGAGCATCGATCTGAGCAAATGGGGGCCGATGACATGTGTCAACCTAGTCAGCGAACCTGACCACCCGATCCCGTTAGTCGCCTCCTACAAGCGTATAGTCGCCTTTTGTGGCAAGCATGGGTTGCTGAAGGCCTATTCTACGAAATTAGTAGTAGTAGTAGTAGTAGTAGTAGTAGTAGTAGTGTTATCAGTGTAACGCATGTAGACATATTTTGTTGAAGAGTGAGTGAGTTAAGTTTTACGCCGTTTATAGCAACATTACAGCAATATCACGGCGGGGGACACCAGATATTGGGCTTCACACATTGTATCCATGTGGGGAATCGAACCCGGGTCTTCGGCGTGCCGAGCGAACGCCTTAACCACTACGCTAACCCACCGCCCCTTTTGTTGAAGATAGTCACTCAGTTGTTTATACCAAGTTCTTCGATCGTGGGTTAATGTATTTTATCTGTTTGTCTTGCCTGGGTCCCAGTCAGTCGAGTCGCAGCCGTCCACCGTTCAGAATTGCGTCCTTTGAATCACAGGTTCGAATCCACAGGTTTAGAGGCGTTCAGCAGTAATCCGTTTCACCAAAGCGGACTCACTCACTCACTCATGTCACGTGGTATAACTGGAATACTGGGGTTTGGGTTTTTTGGTTTGTTATTTGTTTTTAAATAAAAGAAGCATCACTCTCACTCTCTCACACGGTCTTACTCGTATCCTGTACTTGATGACTCACGATGTATTACATTCCATACATAGTCTCATTATCAAACCCAGCAAATACTACCCTTTCATTAATGTGGACAAACCAGTTGATTATTGAGAAAATTACCCAGAACCTGAAACAATCTACTAATCCACCCCACCCCGCCACACCTCTGGATCTGTTTCGTTCATGAACTACATGTATTTGTTTTCGCATTAGCCGAAATGCGAACATGTTTTGAATAAGTTCATTGACTACTTTAGCCTAAAATAAATAAGACATAAAAGTATCAATAATAAAAATATAGTTATCAATATACATGATAATAAATACCTACGTTCTGTTATATGTGTTTGAGCTATCTTTCTTTGAATTAAAACTTTTAGGATATACAATACATCGCTAAACCTGGAGAGTCAGCTTCAGGTTACTTGGGGCTGTTGTCTTTAAACTTGTGGAAAGTTGAACTGAGATTTTATCAACGTCCAACTTTCATCTGATAGTCATACTTCACTTCACTACTCGTGAAAATGTGGCTTTCAAATTTCACTTGATGAGAAATCGATGCATCGTGTTCGACAGGAGGCATTCTCAATAGTTGAGTGCACGAGTGTAAGGCGGCAAACTCCACCCAAGCGCAGAGGGATTGGAGTTCGGCATCCTTTAGCGGAACTCCATCCGAGTTGTCTCCCATGTAAACTTCCTGTAAACACGCAACACGCTGTCGAGAACTGCAATCGAGTGAGCGAATGTTTTCGCGATGTCTAGCTCACTGTGGGTCGGACAATACCAGCATTGTCACATAAACTGATACAATTTGATAGAAGTACCCGAATGTATTGAGTTACATGTCGAATAATTATCAAGGAACACTAAAAGGATTATTGCATATGCGAAAACTGGAGCTCTTACTCTTATGCGCTAAAAATGAACACTGACATTTGAGGGAAGGCAATTAAGTTCATTCCGTCAGTGAACTGTTGCCTAATTTCGGCCCCTAAGTGTCATACTTGTAATTAATCACTGTTTATTGACAGAATCTCACACTGACAATATGCCAGCCCTGTGTGAAAAGCCAGTTGACGATATTGAGGACATCGTCACCCATCACGACCTCGGCTCCTATGACAGAGACATAGCTCGATCGGAAGTGCTCCCACGGTTACGCAAGTCTAAACTTACAAAAAGAAATTTCTCGAAAGAAGAGAATGTGGAAGCAGACAGTTATATTCCAGGTAAAGAAAACATGTTCACATGTAAGGCAGAATTCTCTGTATTTCGTCTGAAATATGGTAGTTATGGGCAGGGTTGAACTGATACAACAAGATCATAATACGATATCATATATGTATCATGACACGTATATGATGATACATTCTTTTGTAGAAATTGATACACTTGGCGTAAGTGCCTGGTTTGTGTGGCCAAGACTCAGCAGACCATTGCCAATTAGCTACAATACTATAGAGTTTCAAAACAATGGATTTATATGCATTTCTATGTTGCATTATCATGATAACGTGCACACAAGTTAATTCATATACAATCTACAGTGGAACCAGAGTAATCCAGATGATACAGTTCCTGTTCTTATTAGGGCTTTGCAAATTACAGCCATTGTCACTTTTAGAGCAGTTTTGACTCATACCTATTAACCTAAGGGGGTTTTTTTTAAACAAATTCAATTAATTCTCGCAATAATGTGATGATTATTCTTTAGGAACCCACAAGGTTTATGTGAAGACATGGGGCTGCTCGCACAACAACTCGGACAGTGAATATATGTCCGGACAGCTGGCTGCATACGGCTACAAGATCACAGGTTTCAATGTCACTCTGTGTTCTAAAAATCTCTATTGTTTTAATGGCAATTTGTCAAAAAAATATCTTCTAGTCTGAACTCTTTTTATATTACTTTACATCCAGTTTATTTATTCATGCTACTGAAGCAAGTGAAATCTTATCAGGGCAGATTGTTTAACTCTGGCCTCAGACGAGTAACAAAAGTTGCAAATTAACAGAATGGCCATAGCTGTACACAGACTTTGTTGGTAATATTACAGTACTTAGTAAAATGTACAAAACTTTTATAAATCCGCAACCTCCTGTTGTTTTAGCAAGGCAGATAAGAATATAGAAACTGTTATGATATGAGGACCTTGTACACATGTCTTGTTTCTGGTGAAATACATCATCTCCTCTTTTTTCTAGAGGATAAAGAGTCTGCTGACCTGTGGCTTCTCAACAGCTGTACTGTGAAGAGTCCAGCTGAGGATCACTTCCGGAACGAGGTCAACAGGGCTCGAGAGCTAGGCAAACAAGTGGTGCTAGCTGGGTGTGTACCTCAAGGTCAACCTAAGGCTGATTATATCCAGGTACAGTAACATTTGTCCGTCAATTAGTCATCAAATACGCAGGTGTCCTTGTCTTGACTGCACTTTAACAGATTAAGGGGTGATTCAGTCAGTTCCTAGATTCAGCTGCCTTGGGAGAAGACCCCAAGACCATGTTTTACAATTTTCATAGATATGAATCATAGACTAAGCTTCTTTGTTTTTGCTTCTGTGTCACAGTGCAAAATTCCAGCTCCTGACAGATGATAAATTATGAATGTGTCATGACTGTATGATATGATGATTAGTATTGTACTTCTATAGCCTGTGATATATTTCTCATACATACTTCATGTTTAAATGTAAATTAGCAGTTCAGTACCATGAAGAGATGACATTACACCTCTACCTCAAGGTAGTTGCATATCACATGACTATTTCTTTCTTGCTGGAAGAGTACAAATGAAATACGAGCAATCTGGCTTAGTTTAACCTGAAAAGGGATGCTTTTTTTTCATACCATGTGTTGAATTAAGAGTGCAGACCATTCATGTAAGGGTTTCCGAAAGTGAATATGGCTAGAAGCTGCATAAAACCATACTCTCAGACATATAGGAAACACATGGAAAAAGTGTTGTAATTTGTCATGGATGTGACAATGACATGCTTTAGGTTAACTGCAAGGCACACTGTAAAGAGTGACAGTTTCACCAGTGCATATTTTTTCCACCTACAGGGATTAAGTGTCCTTGGTGTGCAGCAGATTGATCGCGTTGTCGAGGTCGTGGAAGAAACACTGAAAGGTAAAACACGTCAATAGATGAAGTCGTGTTTGATGTGTACCTGTGAAGGTCCAGGTTAGAACTGATCTTCAGTAACATATGCTTGTCGCAGTAGGTGATCTTCAGTAACATGTGCTTGTTGTAGTAGGTGATCTTCAGTAACATATGCTTGTTGTAGGAGGTGATCTTCAGTAACATATGCTTGTCGCAGTAGGTGATCTTCAGTAACATATGCTTGTCGTATGAGGTGATCTTCAGTAACATATGCTTGTCGTAGGAGGTGATCTTCAGTAACATATGCTTGTTGTAGGAGATGATCTTCAGTAACATATGCTTGTTGTAGGAGGTGCTAATGGAATTGAGATGCCAGGCTCGCTGACTTGGTTCATATATGTCATGGTGTCCAAATTACATAGGTCAATGCTCATGCTGTTGATCACCGGATTATCTGATCCAGACTTGATTATTTACTGCCACCCTATAGCTGGAAGGTCCAGGTTAGAATTGATATTCAGTAACATATGCTTGTTGTAGGAGGTGATCTTCAGTAACATATGCTTGTCGTAGGAGGTGATCTTCAGTAACATATGCTTGTCGTAGGAGGTGATCTTCAGTAACATATGCTTGCTGAGTGTGGTGTAAGTCTAATCTCACTCACTCACTCAGTTTGGTGTGGGTGGGACGCCTCAAATTAGTGCAGACTTCAGATGTTTGCAATGTTTATGAAACTCTAAGCACATGTCACAAACCTGGAAACATACTTGTGGCAAACCAGGATTCAAACCCATGACCATTGGTTGTTATTATGTCAAAGGGATGCAACTCTCTACAATCAGCTGCAGTAGCTCGAATGACAGGACCACCCAAGCACCCTCTCTTTGTATTGATCCCACGCTCCAGTACTGAGCAGTTTTCCTGCAGGACAATTAGTCTCTAAAAATGAACTGACAGGGTACACAGTGGTGCTGTAAAGATTCAGTTCAATTCATCGAAAACTGAATCTGACGTGTTATTGTCTGATACAAACTATTCCCACACAATGAGAACATAATTTTTACTTCCACTCAAGTAGTTTCGAGCCCTCAAATAAGGCAAAATATGATTGGTTGAAGCCTGGCTATTTATGAATGATCATTGTCATAAGTGGACATAAGTTGATGATGGATTTTATGCTAAAGACGACTCCAAGAGTTAAATGTAATCTGATGTTTTTACTTGTATGAAGAATCAATTCGAAACTGATCGAATCAAAGGTACAATATCAAAAATGGAGATCTAGGCGAATCGTTGCTCCTTTAGTAAAAACGTGGCCCAGCTGTTCTTGGATCTGCATTTCGGTATACAGAATTACTTCCCTTAGATGCACCAGAAACATTGGGATTTATATGTTTCTTGGTTTGTTACCTTAACATCATCCTTGATATCTCCTGGGCATACCTTCCCATAAGTCTCCATTACACCCTGGATGCATCAACGGCTCGGCCCGATGAATTTATTACCTCCCTCGGTTGGCTTTTTCGCCAATCAGGTGTCTTTACTCGAAAGTTGAACATAGCAATCACTACTCACTTTCACTTTTTCAATTATCCAACCGATTAAACTTGGCAACACTAACCATGCAGATGTTCTCTGAAAGAGGCAGAAAGGATTCTTGCATATATGTTTTTAAAGTTTCAGACCTGTCAATTTATATGATTTCCCCCAAATCTGAGTCGCACTGCAAACAAACCTTCTCAGATACGTCTGCTATCTATCTTGACACTGGCAAGCTCAGATGTTACGGCAGCTTAGCTGATAGGCTACTGTGAGAAATCAGAGCCAGCAAAGGGAGGTAACAAAATTATCGTAGATGCATCAAGGGTATAGTGGAGATTCATTAGAACATAGGCCCAGGAGATATCGAGGATGCACAATAACTGTGCTTGTGAGTTTCCCCAAATTATGAAGGTTTCAGACCAAATTTTAAGTTTGGCTTCTAGAAGATGGTGAGTAAACAAGGAAACAAGATTAGAATGACATGATGCTATAACTGGACTTTGACCTGTAGTTGAATTTATGACAGCTTGACCTGTGAGTTACATGACTTCAGGTAACTCAGTTCGGCTACTTGGTCAGAAGAAACAGGATGGTAAGAAAGCAGGTGGCGCCTCACTCAGCCTACCCAAGATCAGAAGGAACCCGCTCATCGAGATTATCGCCATCAACACAGGGTATGTATACTGCATTTTCTTATGTTCATCTCACATATCTTCATGACAGACAGTGTTTCTCCAGGTTAATAATAAAGTTGTAATCTCAGTCTGAAACAAAACGTTTGGAGTCTCTTTTTTTTTTTTTCTTGCCATCCAATTTTAGTGGTGTTAATGTGTGGCCATCTTTTAGGTGACCTTACTTGATTTAAAGAAATTTAATTAAAATCAGACTTAGCACAAATTGCAGACTGAAATATCCTACAGGGAAGTAACTTTTATGTAGTAGACTTAATGAAATAAACATACTATTTTCAGTGAAGAGCCTGGTTTTAATATGCTAAATTAAATTTGAAACAAGATATTTGCGAAAGATGATGAGGCTGTGTCTGTCATGGTGATTGTTATGACTTAAAACCTTGAAATCCCTTCAAGTTCCCTTCTGTTCAGAAAATTACATAATTTCATCTTATAATATTTTTGCACTTTCCCTTGTTGTATTAACTATTGAGCTGAAACAACCTAAAAACAAAGTTTCCAGTCTTTTGTAACACCTCGCCCAAACCTGTTCTTGGTCCATCTGTTCCATCCATTGTTGCACACAAGATAGGAAGCCTGTGCAAAGTGGGCATCTTCTTGACTATGTCATACCATATTGAAGTAATTCTATTTCTTGTCACTGTGTCAGAGGTGATTGTTATGATTTGAGACCTCTGACATTTATTTATTTCCATGTTTGTGGTAGAATTCATGTCCAAGCTGACCTGCAAGAGACAATGCTGTCTGGTGCAATATGTACTAAGTAAAAGAACCATCTTCACAAGTGGTAATTTATATCCAAAACAAACCCACATAGAACAAACTGTGTTCCTCAGGGATAAGACTGGTTTATGGACATAATGAGTGTACACTAAATCAGGATTAGGCAATAAGTTGCATTTGGTGCACCCTCCACAGTCAACAGTAGTAAAAAGAGAGAAAAAAAACTCACGCACGCACGCACACACACACACACGGCATGTAGTGCAGGAGGATATAGTCATCACCTCGTCTGTCCGTCCATTATTTAGTCGGCGTGTTACTCAAAAAGTCTTCAATATTTTCAACAGCAATTGATAAGTGGTACCTTGGGCTTTTTACAGATTGTTGTCTTTTTTATTTTTCTTGGTTTCCATGGAAACATCTCAAAAGGGAGGTGTGGGCTTTGTTTCCTAGGCAAAACTTGAAAATCTTTCAATATCCTTCAACAAAACTTCCCAAAACATTAAACAGATCTTGAAGTGCTGCCTTTTGCTATTTTGCAGTTTTTTGTCAATTGTATTTTTCTCGGTTTACATGGAAACAATTTAGTCAAACAAAATCAAGTTAAAATGTCAGATGATTTGCTCTTTCAAATTTTGGGAGGCCAGGGGAATTTGTCATCTTCAGATGACTCTTGTTTCATAAGGACTAGCCATTTCAAAAGGACTAGCTTTTATTATACTTATTAACTTCGTAACACCCGAAAGCAAAGCATTAGGCAACAGGCTCCATTGCTGTACCAACATCCTGTACAGCTCTTTAAACACTCTAATGTTGAGATATCAAGGAGACTTCTGCATAGAGCATCCCAAGCATGTTCATTGTGAAGTGTGTTTATTTTCAGTTCAGTATAGTTTCTGTTCATAGATGCCTGAATCAGTGTACATACTGCAAGACAAAGCACGCAAGGGGGGATTTGGGCAGCTACCAACCTGCCGACATTGTAGCTAGGGCAGTACAGTCATTTGAGGGTAAGTCTTGTCATTGATCAATCCTCATGATGTCAATCACTGGATTGTCTTTTCAAAACTCGAATATTTACAGACCACTGTCATAAAGGTAGTCAGTCTCATCGACCTCGCTGATACATGCCAGATGTGTAGATCGATGCTCATGATGTTCATCACTGGAATGTCTGGTCCAAAGTTGATTATTTGTAAACCACCACAATACACCTGAAACAAACAAGATAGTTATTGCCACTTGTGAGTGTGTGCAGATGTGAATTTTAGATGTTATGAACTTGTGATTTGGTTGTCTACAGAGGGTGTTGTTGAGATATGGCTGACATCAGAAGACCTTGGTGCCTACGGTCATGACATTGGAGTCACATTGCCTGAGTTGCTATGGCAACTTGTGGAAGTTATCCCAGAGGGAGCCATGATGAGGCTGGGGATGACCAACCCTCCCTACATTCTAGAACATCTTGAGGTAGGGATATCACCATGGAAACGGTGTTAGTACTGTGGTTTGGCATGACTCATTTTGTGCTAGTCTGTGATAAATGAGATATTATCTAAAATTTTCTTTTGTGACCATTTTTTTTATTAATTCTGGAAAATCCAGCTAATGAGAATCAGGAGATGATTACCAGATAACTTTGTGAATTTTTGGATGGAATATGTCCGAGGCAGATATATAGTCATTCTCTTCCCACAGAAGTTACTTGTCGTGTCTTCCTACAAACTTCTGTTCTAATACGGCCATATTTCCTGGTTCTTGTAAATTCTCTAAGCAGCAAAGAAACACAGCATGAATCATCTCCCTTCTTTCTTTCCAATCAGAACACATTACATTTACTTTGATCCAACTTGACTACAAAATACAATGAAATGTGGGGCCACATATATCCCTCCTATGCCGATGGTTTATGTTGATGTGACACACAAGACTTAAATATTTAAAAGCTAGCGTGACTGTTGTCAACCAGGGGCAATGTGAACCCCTGGGTGTGTAGGGGTTGTGTGTATGGAGTGGCGGCATCATCACTCACCTTTTTATGCGTAAAAGTATGGTGGGGGTAGGGGGTGCTACTTGATTTTGTACATGATATACGTTGGGAGGTCACTTACTTCGTACATAAATTTTAGGGGCGTCATTGACTTTGTTTTTCCATAATAATCATGATCCCACAGCCATAATTATCAACGGTCCATAAGAGCACAATCTGTTAGGTGTAGATGGCTTTGCAAGAGATGCAATGGTGGATATTTAAGTGCTCAGCCTTATTTTATGCCATTTTGGACTGTGCCATTATACCTCAATCATGTGTTGTATACAGGAGATGGGGAAGATACTGCAGCACCCCCGAGTCTACTCCTTCCTTCACGTCCCTGTCCAGTCCGCCTCTGACAGTGTTCTCATGGACATGAAGAGGGAGTATTGTGTGGAAGACTTCAAGCATGTTGTCGACTTCCTCAGAAGCAGGTAAGTCAACTCTTTTCACATAACACAACACAACACAACACACACACAAAGCTTGCCTCACTCACTTACCTACCTTTTCCTATTCTAGTCATAGTGTAATCTTCCTGTGGTATAAATACACATGTCTAAGACATGTAATGGCAGTTCTTTTCCCTCCCACTGACATGGGGAAGCAGGAGTTTTAAATTCAGATAAATAGTTCTGTCATCTGCATTTCGAATACTATGTTAGTTCCAATTTCATCTTAAGGTCCTTCAAAGAAGTCTGACATCTCATGTCTATTTGGAATAGAAATTTTGAGCATGTCCTGAAAGTTTTCTCCCTTCTCAGATGTTAATTATCATTCACTGATTCCTCATTTCAGAGTACCAGATGTTACCATAGCAACAGATATTATTTGTGGATTTCCTACAGAAACAGAAGAGGTATGTTAAATGTTCCATGTATGGCATGTGAGGTAACAATTCGGAATGTACATTCAGTTAGTGTAAGAAGAAAGGAAACAAGGTACTTCCCTTTTAAGTCTATGAAGCCATTCACTGTCCTTGGTTTCAATACAGTAAACTATAACATGTTACTGTCACAACCTCCGAATCCCTGGTTTGACCACAAAAGAAGTTGTTTCCTGAGGGTCCTTTTTCTCCACATATTGACCTCATTCTTTTTGTTAACCAACCTTCCCTTTAAAGTCTATGAAGCCATGTCCTTGGTTTTGAGGACCATAACCTGTAACATGTTATTACCAGATGCAGTCTTGTTTTCAGCAGATGAAATGTTTGCTGTCTGATAGTCAGCATTCAGTCATTCATCGTGTTCATGCTGCTTTCGGTAAGGGGCAGTGGGGTAGACAAGTTGTTATAGCGTTTGCTTGTTACACTGATGACTGGGTTCGACCCCGTGCATTTGACAATGCAGAGGCATAGTCAAGCAAAAAATCCATTGATGGGATGATTGCTTGAATGTCAATTGTTATCATACCCCTTGTAATTGCGTGTCTGGTACGTAGAGGAGTAGTGACCCAGGTTCGATTCCCCACGAGTGCAAAGTGTGAACCCCATTTCTGGTGTCCACTGTCGTGAGATTGCTGGAATACTGCTAAACAGGGCATAAGACTCACTCGCTGTTATTGGATATTTGTATAGTACACATATCAACTCAACTAGTACATGCTCAAGGCGCTGGTATTTTTCCCTTGATCGCTGGATATCAATCTCAACGTTACATGGTGTTTTCAATGTCAACCCCGGGGATCATACAGCTCTTGCAGCTACTAGACACACCGAGTTATTGCGGCTTTCCCATCCTTATGAGACACCCATTCACATCTGGTTAGACTTGGACTCATAGTCACAGAACATTCACTGCACAAATTCATGTAACCACCATCTGGTCACATACCAGATTTGTGGGTTCTTTTAATTGCACAGGTTTGTATACTGTACACTACAGGTTGTGACAACACTGAAAGAGTCTGCACACAAAGCTGACTATCGAAAAAGCTGAGGTGTGTCTTGCTAACCAACATTTCTTCTGTCTGGAATGACTGTGAGATTTCTGAGTGTGTGATGAATTTTTCTTCAAATTTTGGTCACTTTTTTCCGTCAGAGCAGCATCTTATTGTACCTTTTCCTGTTTTTGTTCCTCTTTATTGTGTTACTAATGTAATACTTGCATGTTCCCTTTTCGACTAGCTCTCTTCTGTTTGCAGGACTTTATTGAGACAATGGAGCTGGTGAGACAGTACAAGTTCCCAAGTCTCTTCATCAACCAGTTCTTCCCCCGACCAGGAACTCCCGCTGCTAAGATGAACCGCATACATCCCCAGGAGGTAGGTCTCATAAACATGTAATACAGGTGAGGCTTGCCATACATGAAAATCATGTCTTACACTATAACCTGGTCATTAGTCACAAGGAGATCATGGGTCAGTGTACCCTCAATGTTTTTGTTTATGCTACCTGTAGCCATCGCTAGATTTTGCAGACAAGAGGAAAGATAGATTTAGAGTTATGTCCCTTCCATCAATTTGCACTGACAAAACATTTGTAATTTCTGCACATCATACATGATTTAATGTTATTCGAGATAAAGAATGACTACAATGTAGTACCAAAGGAGTTCAGCATTTCCAGCAGGGTACATAGAAATGTTACTTGGGTTAAGGCCCAAGTTTGTTGTGAATCAGCACCAACAAAGTTCAATACTAAGTTACTTTTGTCACAGGTAAAGAAGAGGACGAAAAGAGTGTCAGAGTTGTTTCAGTCCTACAGCCCGTATGAACACAAGGTAGGCCAAATTATTCATCAGCTGTTAATACAACTTCCCATGCAACTTTCTTCCTGTCAAGTTTTTAAACAGAAGACAAAAACATGAATGCTTACTTTCATGAGATTTCATTTTTTTGAAAATTGCATTTCTTTTGTCGCTCAGTATATGTTTAGATGCGGGATTAAATCAACTTCATTGCAGCCTTACATTCTTCATAGTATCAATCACTGTTTGTGTGGTCCAGATTTGATTATTTACAGTTTACAGTCATACACCTGGAATATTTGTGTGGTGTGGTATTTATTATAATCAAACCACAAAAAATATTATAACTACCTTCATACCATCTATCTAAAGTGAAACACATTCACATCACTTCTTTACTCATTTTCTTGAATAGTTGTATGTTTACATCATCACTACGTCATAGGTTTTTACATTTTCCAAGAATAACAGATACATTCACACACAATGCAATGTTGTCACACAAAAGACCAGGGTTTGATTCCCCACATGGATACATGGTGTGAAGCTCATTTCTGGTATCCCCTGCCATGATATTGCTGGAATATTGCTAAAAGCGGTGTAAAACTAAACTCAATCACTCACTCACACACTGGAATGTTGTAACTAATTTTAACCCACCAATCAACTTCAGTTTGGGTTCAGCTGCACTGAAACCAAAGCATAGTCAGATCAGTTATCACTGAGACTACACTTCTTGATTATGTCTCATTTGTCATGTACCACAGGCTGGTGATGGCAGTTGTGTTGATGGCAATTACTGACTTGGCAAAAGACAATCATTATTTTATATTATTAATCAAACATGCGTTCCAGTGCATAATTTAACTATCTGGTAAGTATTAATGACGTTGCATCTCATTCCTGTTATTGGTTCTGTTCCTTCCAGCTCGGAGAGAAGCAGAGAGTGTTGGTGACGGAGATCTCCCATGACAACCAGTACTACGTCGCACACAACAAGAGCTACGACCAGGTGTGTACAGGTGCCTCGTGCCTCTATCATGCAGATCACGTGACCTGGCTCTGAGGATTAGACAGTTCATTTAAAAATACGAACATCTTTTTAAAGACATTGAATTGTGATCATAAACTTGTAGATAAAACACTGATGCAAAACTGTAACTGGTACTGGACAGACCATATTTGCCATATACCCTCTCTACGATAATGTACCAGTGATCACACAGAGGAGGCAGACAGTAGTAATGTTTCCAAGATAAACTCTCTTTTGTCTTCCCTGCTAAGAGATGGAGGAGTAATCTGGTGATGAAAGCCCAACTTGGGTACAGTATGTGACGCCCATTTCTAGTATCCTTTGCCATGATATTCCCAAAATATTGATAAAAGCAATGTAAAGCCATATTCACCCTCTCTATTCTGCTAGGTGTTGGTCTCCAAGGACGACAACCTGATGGGCAAGATGGTCGATGTTCTGATCGTGGAGACCGGCAAACACTTCCTCAAGGGGAGACAACTTAAGGGCAAGGACGCTGTATGCCCTGCAGTTCCTCCACCAAAGAAGAAGGGCGAGGTGTCAGGTGTTGAGGTGGCTGAGCAACAGGTAAAGTGGTCTTGTCTTGTCTATGCTTGTGTACCGTGGGGTCCAAAATACTGTGCACACAGGTAATTTCATCCTGTGAATAGCAGCATAAGCTGGCATAGAACATGGGCTGGGCTGGTCTAGATGAGATGGTATGGGAGCTGGGCTGACATGTTTGCTAGGAATAGGATAACACAGAACCTGGAATCATTTCAGGCCAAATACCACAAGCTGGAATTGCTTTAGCTGGGATAGAATGAGCTTGCCCAGGGTTCAAGATAGTTGACTATAGTCAAGATAAGTCAGGTGTTTATGAAATACAGTCAGACCAGACCAATTTTATTTCTTGTTTTATGGATTTTTGTCCTAAAACCTAAAGGCAGACAGTAAAAAACATAAAAAGAACATTTCCAATCGAAGTAACATTCCTTCTAAATAATTAAAGTATTTTTCTTCTGGCAGTTTATGAAGTGTATATGAGGCCAAAAACATTATAAAAGTATTTTCTTGTGAGTTTACATTTTTAGCCAGTAAAAACATTGAGGATTTTATTTTTTGAGCAGGGAAAATGAATTTTTTTGCTCTTATTCTTGACAAAATACGGCAGGCGGATCTGTAAAACAAGAAATAAAATTGGTCTGGCCTCAGCAAGTATCACAAAACAAGTCAATGTTTGTAACTTATCAAAGCCTATACTGCTATTGTAGTACAACTATCGCTTTTAACGTATCTTAGCACCTGCAGTATTTCTCTGTGCTAGTTACCAGAGTGTTACCATGTGTCAGTTATATTCCACTGATTTTGCTTCCAGGGTTCCCATTCTGTGTTGATGTGGATTGCTGTGGGTGCTATTGCTGTGGGTATGGCCTGGAGGTTGTGCAATATCCTTCTGACATGGGCGCAGCTACCTGACTAGGGAGATCAGTGACCTGCTGACCAGGATGGGAGGCTCATTGACCTGCTGACCTGGCCAGTAGGCTTAGAGACCTCAGTAACAGCAGAAACTCACTGACCTGCTGACCAGGGACTCCTTTTACCAAGCAACCTTCACTAAGGTTAACTTTACATCCCATTCTTTGACATTGCACCGAGCCTACTTTACTGACCTACAATCACTTTAGTGCTTTGTGAAAGCAGGCCCTGTCCAGTAGGCTCAGAAACCTGATTAAGAGAGGGAGGCTCCGTGACCTGCTGACCAAAGTAAGAGGCTTAGTGACCTTTTGAGAAGGATAGATGTGTTCATTGACCTGCCCAAGACGCTCAATGAAGTGCTGATTTGCTTTGGAGGCTTAGTGACCTGACCAAGTTTGAGTCACAGTGACTGATTCAATGGAATTCGGGATGACCTGACAGAGATGTGCATCTGACGCTGTGTGAGACAGGTTTTGTGATATAGACACTTCCAACTGTTAACAGTGAGAATGCTGTATGTGTGATCCATGGACTGCTGGAAGCCTACCCTGTTGTGTTTATTTAAAACAGAAAAAATAAACTGACACAGTGTGTGCAAAATAAACATCTTTATGTACTATTTTTACCATATTCTACATAATAAAACGTCTATTGTGAAACAAGAATTTAAGGACAGATTCTTAACTTGAAGTGATCTGATTTGCATGTATATAAAAATATAAACAAATAAATAATAAACACTGTATGGAGAATAAAAGAAATGGACACGTTGGTCAGTATTAAAAAAACATGATCTGGTGAATATGAAAGCTAAAGTTCTTGTCTTACAACGGCAGCATTCATAGATTCACATTTGTGTCACTAAAAATTGGTTTCTAGATGATCATTAACACACTAACAACAGGGTTTTAACAGTGCTGCCTCGACTGGTAATGATCACATCTGTGTCGTACTGTTCACATGATTTACACTCATGATTTTATTTAATCAACATTAAGGTTACGGGTTGTTGGTGAATTTCTACGAGAAAACCAAGATTATTCCAAGGCTATCAGTAAAACCATGCTCTTAATAATCTACTCTGGAGACACATCACAATCAATACTCAAGTCTAACAATGACAACATAACATGATATAACACAGATATAACAAATCACAATCAAGTCGATCTTCTCACTGGTGAAGATCCAGATTGATAACAAGCTCAACTTTTACCAGCTGCCAATATACCCCTGAGACAATATATAAGGCATCATCAATACTACATGGTTTGTACACTCTATGAGTCACCATTAACCATGAATGCATTCAGCTGTTGGAGCAGTTGCTATATGTTAGCCAATGAAATCAAGGCCGAGGAGATGAGATGAAATCCGTGTGGTCAGACAATAAATAAACTCATCACAGCAGCATTTCACATGAAAAATGTTCCATAACCTCGTGCAATATTACACCTTGTTTCTCTCAAAGTGAGAGAACATGAGAATACAGATAGACAGAATTAATCCTCGGCAGCCTGTGCATTTTGAAAGATTACAGGAACAGGTGGTCATGCTCACTGGCTTGGTTGATAGATGACATTGTACCTGAGTTGTTCTTATTCGATGCTTCATCACTGAACAGTCTCGGTGAGTCATTTGCAGACAGCAATCCTATAGTTGAGTACAGCATGAAGATGTCAGAACAAATTGCTCAAATAAAAAAACAGACAGAGGTAAGGTTTACAGAGGCATGGGGTTCATTTAACCTTTGAGCAACACCTCACCTAAATTTATTAGGTAACTTAAAAATGAAATCTTATGAAAATAAACGTTCATGTTTATGTCTTCTATTACAAAACTTGACAAAACGCCACTTGCGTTTCTTTTGCTGGTCAGTACAGATACACACCATCTAATATCAGAGAATAGGGATATGCATTACAGGTGATACAGATACTGCATGAACCAAACTGAAGTAAATTGTGCACTTGATACAGTTCAGCTCATCTTCACTTCAGGTAAGGGACAATTCTAGAGGGCTGTCTTGTGTTGCTGACGCCAGAACTCATGATGGGAATTTTGGCTCAAAGCTGCGTTCATTGACCAGACTGCCCTCCTCCATGCAAGCACGTACCCAGTCTTCTGTGACGATGTGGAACTTACGAGAACGACGCCTCCTCACTTCTCGCAGCTGTGTGAGACGACTCAAATCTCTGAATAGAGACCACAAAATCAACATAAATGTAATCGGTGTCTTCGTACACATGTCTAGCATACCAGTAACTGTCACTACATATCTGTCCAGCTTACCTGTCTTTAGACACCTGTCTAGTTTAGCTTGCGTGACTTATACCTGTCATATACATATACCTGTCTACCTTACCGGTCTTTACGTACCTCTTCGTGTACCTTGTCTAACCTACCTCTCTAAACATTGGTGTCATCATACACAGGTCCAGCTCAACTGTCTTTGTATGGCATTAGAGTAATCTCACTCACTCTATTTTGATGCTTTACCTCTAACCTAATATTAGCTCAGGACATGTCCACAAATGTCATAACTGCACAACATTTTCAGTAAGGAAACCAGACCTCAATTTCATGCGAAAAATTAATGAAAAGAAACAGGTGCAAGTTTAGATTTGTTAAAAAAACAGTCTGAAATAAAATTTCTTTGAAAATGGTCTGTGCTTTTCCCATGTCTATTGAAAATCAAACTGGCATGTAACACTTCATTCTCTTCCCACAGAGGTTACTCCTGTCATACTTCCTACGTAACCTCTGTTCTAATAAGGCCATTTCATGATGCGAGTGTTCAAGACTCGCGATTGGAGGCGTTCAGATTTAGTTGTGCAATCAAGTGTTTCAAGAGTGATCATTCGCAAGATCTCGGTAATTTCCGAATGCATTGGGAAAACTTGCCACTACCAGTTTTTGTTTCTACAAACACATCATGGCGATTGATCCCTGCACTCTCTATTGCCAGTTTCTGATTTTCAGTTAAACATGAAATACCGAATCTTTCCTTCGCTCGTTGATGAACCAACTCCATGGGGGCTGCCATATTGGAGCCAAATCTATTTAACGCATGTTCTGATTGGATAGTAACAAGGGAGATAATTCCTGTTGCGATTTTTTGCCGCAAGGGGATTTGTCGATGACCGGGAAATATCGTCGTATTAGAACAGAGGTTACGTAGGAAGATATGACAGGAGTAACCTCTGTGGGAAGAGAATGGTAACACTTATGGCTAGCAAAATTTTGATATTATTTCCTATACCACTTTGAAAAATATATCATTCATAGCACAGTGTGTCCACCTAATGCTATATCATTCATAGCACAGTGTGTCCACCTAGTGCCGGATAAAATGTTAAGTGATGCAAGTCTGCATGTTTTCAAGATGAAGGAATGATAAATAGATCAAATCTAGCTTGGTTGAAAAGAAAAATGTTTTCAATATGTTATATATGGTACTAATCAAAAAGTGCCTCACTTCTTATCTACGATGACGTGAGAGACCTCGGGATCAAGCTTCGAGCCCAATGTGGCTCCAAAGAAGCGAAGCTCCAGAGCAAGGAGATCCAGACTACAGTTGGGGATGAGGGTGGAGCTGTCTCCAAACACCAAACAGTTGTCTAGGTAGATCCTGCAACAGTCAGTCCTGACAGCCTCAAGCAGCAATTTCATGTTTCGACAACAGTCTTTGACCCAGCATCATGAAATATCCCAGCAACAGTCACTATTTGATTTTATAAATGTTATCTTATGCAACAATCAGGACCAATCTAACCCATGATTCCATAATGGAGAACTAGTGTCTACAGCTACCTTAATTTTGTGAAACAAGGCCCAGTATTGTGTCCTTCCCCTATCAAATTCCTAGTAATTAAATCGAAGTACAGTGGAAGCTGTCTAAACCGGCACTCACTGGGACTGAAGAAATGATCCTGTTTAGACAGTGTGCTGGATTGTAGAGCTGATGATAAATGTACAAGCCACTGATTGAACTGAGATTTTATGCTGGTGTTTACAACTTGCAGGATTGGACAGATGCTGGTTTTGACAGCTTCAACTGTATATAATGTGTTATGAGTATGGTTCATCTGCATTTAGATACCATCTTCCTTCATCAGGGCTCGATTTAAGACATGTTAACATAATTGCACCAGGGGCAACATAAGATAAAAACCTAGTTGCACCAGACAAATTCCAGATGCACTGCTTTCATTGCAATGTACAATGAAAGAAATATGCTTTTGAAATACAGTGGAAGCTGTCTAAACCGGCACTCACTGGGACTGAAGAAATAATCCAGTTTAGACGATGTGCCGGATTATGGAGCTGATGATATATTACAAGCCATGGGTTGGACTGAGATTATATGCTGGTGTAGGCAACTTGCTGGATTAGACAGATGCTAGTCTTGACAGCTTCCTCTGTATTATATGTTTTATTCAACGGTTTACGCACTGAAAAATTGCACTTGGTGCAATTTAGACAAACACCTAGGTTGCACTTTGTAATATTGGATTGCACCAGTGCAAGTAACAATACACTAAATAAAGCCCTGTTCATGGTACACTTCTGTAAAAGTTTATACCATTTATTTCAGTAGTTCATTTCAGCTGCAATATTTAATCATGTACGTAAAGTTATCATGAATCATAAAAGGACCCACAAATGATCCTCATCCTCACAACGACCATGGACCTATTTGCCCCAAAATTCCCACTAAAGGACCACAGTGACACCTACTGGCAAATCCTGAAGAGGCCATAGGGTGACTCATCTGGGAAGTACTTCTGCTCAAGCTCGGCTATCTCAGTTGCTCCGATGTGGTTGTCATTGGCCTAAATATCAGTACAGTTTATCAACTGATACAGTTGTCACTTGCCAAACATTTTTCAAAAAGCATGAAAGACCTTGTCATGATCCGAGTGTTGAGAGTGACATCCACAGATTCATGCCAAGATTTAGTGTCAAGCATTGCCTTATATTATGACTTAACAATAAAAATTACTTGCAGATATGATACATGAAACATGCCAGTGAAACTGCACAAGTTCTGCAAGTTCATCTAACTTACATGTTCAGGTAAACTGCAGTCAGAAGAGAGGCAAGACAGAAATGATACTTGTTATAAAGTATTCAAAAATGTTGCATGCAGCGTTTTTGTTTTGTTCAAGGAGAAAAAGATACTGATAAACAGAAATATCCCTTTTGTCCTGAACACATTTTAAAATGTAAATTCTTAGAGATATTAAGTACGTGTTTTACATTTGTTTATTTAATGAAATGACTGCCAGACACCTTCTACTTCCCACAGAAGAGCAGATGTAATAGTACCAGTGCATCAATTGTTACATGAGTATGACACAAAAGAGAGTTTAATGATGTTTTTATTAACATTTTTCAAAATCCTTTAGAGCTCCCCTTTAGAAAATGTACCAATAAAAACTGCTAAGAAAGACCACAAGTGTCAAATGACATCAACAATCTTCAGCAATGTTGTTACTTGTGTCAGAGGTTTCTGAAATCATAGATCTTTCTGAAACATTTGGAAGTTCACGGGGCTGCTACCTTCTCCCTTCTCCTCACCTAATTTTTATGACAACAAGCATGTGAGTTAAAAGCTAGAGTGCCTAGCCGGATGATACCTGCTCCATCTTGTCGAACACAGTGTTGAGTTGCTCTACGGTGGTGTCTGTCGTGTAGCTGTCCCCAAACTCATCATAGTCCAGTTTGAACTGCTTCTGTGTCCGTGGAGACGTGTGGATCATGTCAGCAGGGGTCCTACACAGACAGCACACGACTTAATGTATGTGAGTCTGGATTAAACCAGTGACTAAAATCATGAGCATGAATCCACAACATTGTGAGACAATAACAGAGAGTTGGACAAGTAACTGGGCACAACATCTTGTAATTAGCTTTGACCACAATCACTGCAAGAGTCTTCACACAGGGCATATAATTCAAGGAAGAAGCAGTTTATCAAGTGAAAGATTCATTTGGATATCAGCAGCCGAATTGTTCATATTTTATTCACAAAAGAGACATCTAGCATAAAACTGAAGACACACAATTCATCTAAAGACACAACTGCCATTGTGATGTGAAGGAATCATTTCAGATTTAATTAACTCTCCAATTAATGTGTGGTCTCATCCAAGAAGTTGCAAACACTGTCATTATCGCAACATTGTAGACCATCCCAGATGTTACCTACGCCCTTACAGTGGACACAACCCAGTTGCTGCTAACACCTCTACTATTGTAACAAAATGGTCCCATCAGAGATGTTTCTAATACCCCTTCTATTGTGACAAAGTGGTTCCATCCCAGATGCTGCTAACACCCCTATTATTGTGACAGCGGACCCATCCCAGATGATGCTAACACCCCTTCTCTACTGATAAAATGGACCCATCCCAGATGATGCTAACACCCCTACAATTGTGACAAAGTGGACCCATCCCAGATGATGCTTACACCCCTATTATTATGACAGTGGACCCATCCCAGATGATGCAAACACCCCTACTATTGTGACAAAGTGGACCCATCCCAAATGATGCTTACACCCCGACAATAGTGATAACATGGACCCATCCCCGATGCTGCCTACATTCCTACTACTGTCACAATATAGACCTATCGCAAATGTCAACACCCCTGCCATTGTAATATAGACTCACCAGTCCAGCCACCTCTGTGCATCTGCCAGTCTACGGAACCAGTCAACTTTAACAATGTCATACACATCTCTCCTGATGAGGTTGTTCACTCGGACGGCTACCTTGTCAGCCAGAACACAAAATGTTCTGCTACCTGGAATTAAATACCTGCCCTATAGCAGTGAGTGAAATAAGCCAAATACCCAATCAGATATCAGGGCTGGTTACCACAGAATCCAAAGAAAATGACTCAATGTTTTGTTTTAAATGAATAATTTAATGGTAAGAGTAATTTAATGGTGATTTAAGGTACAGCTCCATGCAACAGTGGGTGACGCATATGGGCAATATTGAAATGTACGATGCTGTTTTTAACCTGGATTCTGTACAATTGTCCCTCCAAATTCAACAATCTTCTTCTCCATGTCATGTTTGGTGAAGTCCGAGGGGCCATTGATGACACAGAACTCCTTCCCCTCTAACAGGTGAGATACCTGCAAGGAAGGAAAGAGTGAATGAATACACCAACATCAACATCTCATACCCTAGGTTCTGCACTAAATTTATCATCAATCTGCTTAGCTCACTACAACTGTACACTGTCACCTATCATGATTCTCTTTAATTACCTTCTGCTCTGACTAAAAATTACCAAGATTCTGTTCAATTTTGATGCTCTGCGCAATTATCTGTGATGATCATGTTTAATTTACCCCTTAATAAAATATACATGATTCAGTCTTATTCAATAGTTATGGACACCTTCCATGGCATTATAATACCTAAACAATCCCAGTACATGTATATGTTTCATGTACGCAATGTACAACAAACAATACAACTCACCTGCGTAATGGAGGATACATCCACTCCACGGAACTGGGCAGCCAGCTTTGGCTTCTCATACCTGGTCACTACCTTCCTCTTCTTCTTCACCGGACCCTCACCCAGCTCAAATCTCGCTCCAGTCAGCTTCCCACCAGATTTCTGTACAATTAAGATTGCGGTGAAGTGTTGTGATGAATTGGGTTATGGGTCTTTCATTATTAATGCACTTATGAGGAAATATGTAGGTCCGGATATAAGCAGGCACTCAAGTTTAACGGTCATATTTCATATCCCACCAGGTACCCATTCACTGCTGGGTGAACAAAACCAATTATTAACAAACTCACTGGCCTAATTTGAATATTACATCAATGAATATTAAATATATATAATGAAAACAACTAATTACAAGTTGTTCTGAAACATATTTGACAAATCTTGTCAGAAGACAAAATTTTTGTTTCATAGCCTCTAACCAGGTAGGTTCAGTTTTAATGAAAGCATTGAGACATCATCCATTGTATCACGATGTCATTTCATATGAAATGAAAGCCATGCTGATTGATTCTCATTATTTAATTTGAAAACACATGATGCACCAACCTCTTTGATGTCCTCTATATCAGCTACAGTCATACACTCAAACCAGGGCTTGTCATCTCGGATCATCTCAACACGAGGAAACCGAAGTGTGGTGCCAGTCTTGAAGCGGTCACTAGTGATGATCTCAGCGGCCTTGATCTGCACAATGACAGCAGGACATAAAGATGTCACTACATTCCAGATGAGAGGTCTCAAGGATGGTAGACGACAAGGATAGTACATGACAATAATGGGAGAATCAAAGCTGGCAAAGAGGATGGGGATGTCAAGGATGATAGACATAAAGGATAGTAGATGACAAGGTTGATAGATGTCAAGGGTGGTAGATTCAAGGATGGTAGATGACAAGGATAAGAGGTGTCAAGGATGGGAGATTCAATGATGGCAGATATAAGGGAACCTTGACAAGTGTCAAGTATGGTAGATGTAAGGATGATAGCCATAAAATTGGAGGATATCAAGGATGGCAGATGTCAAGAGTAGTGGATGTCATGGATGGAACATTCAAGGTGGGGAAATGGCAAGGATTGTAATGTCAAGGGTGGCAAACACAAAATATGGGAATGATCAAGGGTGCTAGATGTCAAGTCTGGGTAGTGTCAGGGATGGCAGATGTCAACGATGATTGAAATGAAAGGTTGGGTTATGTCAACAATGGTTTGCCATTATCAATCATTGTTACTAATTGATACCTCTTATCAAGAAATAGATAGAAGTTAAATACATACCTGTACTATACAGGACTTCTCAGGACTGATCCAAGCATCAGGCTTCTCCTTGAACCCTGATGCAAGGACAATACAAGATGGCGGGTTCTTCTTGTCAAAGACCTGCCAGTGGTCGGCCATCTTCTTGTTGAACTCACTCAGTTCTTTCTTGGAGTAGCCAGATCCAACCTAGCTCGACATAGGAACACAATCACATGTCTGCGTGTCAGAAACATCAATAGCTAATATTTTAAAGATACGATATAAATATGAGGTTTGGCTGAGAATAAAAACATGATACAAAACAAATACAGCAATGCTGATACACTAGCAGATGGGGTAGTTTTTGGCCAATTCCCTATAGTGCTTATAGCACTAAGACTTCAATATAGATAGCAAACAGTCATAATGCTAAAATCACTTTCATTGTTTATTGTTTAAAGCCAAACTCAGCAACATTTCAAGCATATGGTGGCGCGCTGCAAATAACCAAGTCAATCTCAGACAATCCAGTGAGCAACATCACAAGCACTGAACTTCACAACTGGGATAACATGACATGTCAACCAAGTCAGAGAGGCTGGCCGCACAATCCCATTAGTTGCCTCTTAATAAAATTATGACAAGCATGGGTTCCTGAAGAACAAATCTAACCCAAATCTTCACAGGTATGTCAATTTGTAGAACAGTACTAAGAACAGCATCTGTATCTCATGAAACAAAAAAGATGGAGACTCATTGAATACCTTGCAGAAGGAGTAGAAAATCTCGGGTTCACCTCCATCTTCTGAAGGTACAGCCACTCCACACAGGAAGTGTGACATCATTCCCCCACGATGCCCCACACCGAAGTAACCTCCAATGATGAGGACATCCAGCTCATCCATCAGCCCCCCTATGTACTCGGGTTTGATCTTGAACCAGCCTCCCTTCCTGGTGCTGGGCCTGTATACCGAGTCCATGTTCTTCACCATGATGCCCTCCTCTTGGTTATCAATCGCTTCATTGAGTGCATCAGCACAGTCCTGGCTGGGGACAAGAGTTGAGAAAGGCATCAGTGGGGATCACAACAGTTACATAAGTCACTGTGTACTGGCAATAAAACTGCTGAGGCCTTGCTGGGATTTAAACAACAAATATTCTGATCCGCTTGAGTCAGTATGGTTTTACACTTCTTTTAGCAATTTCATGGGTTTCACACATTGTGTGGGGAATCGAACCCTGGCCTGCCAAGTGCATGTTTTAACCAGCTGACTTGACTCAGATGCCTTGTCAACATGACTAAAAAGGATATGCCATCAGCAAACTTACATGGTAACAATGTCATCATTGTAATTCAAAACTCGGCTAAATGTGTTGAATGATTCTCTACTGATCCTCAATGATCTCTTCCACTCTTTCTGTTTGCCCGTCTTTGTATAATAAAAACAATTACACTTGACAATATAAATACCTGAAAACAACACCTGTTCCCTTTTAAGTCTATGAAGCCATGTATTGTCCTTGGTTTCAGTACAGTTAACTGTAACATGTTACTACCAGATGTTGTCTTGTTTTCAGCTGATGAAATGTTTGCTGTCTGACTGTCAGCATTCAGTCATTCATGCTCCTTTCGGGAATGGGCAGTTGGGTAGACAAGTTGTTAAAGCGTTTGCTTGTTACAAAATGACTGGACTTGACTCCTTACATTTGACAATGCAGAGGCATAGTCAAGAAAATTACCCATTGATGGGATGGTTGGTTGAATGTCAACTGTCATCATACCACTTGGAATTGCCAGTGTCTTACAGGGAAGAGCGATGGTCTACTGGGGTCTTGTCAAAGACCTGGGTCAGTTCATACATGGGTACTATGTGTGAAGTCCATTTCTGGTGTTCACTGCCTTCATATTGCTGGAATACTGCTGAACTCACTCACTCAGTCCAGTAAGTTCAAAGGCATGCTGGGTTGACGGCTCATGGGCATCAAATGGTAAAAATAGATATGATAAACTTTGCATACCAACAGATGACAAAGCTCCACTACCTTACGTCACAACACTGTAAGTTGCTCTCATGCTCTCACTCTTAAAGTATGTAGTGATGTCATACTGTTTAGTGACTGGTGACAACACTGACACCACTACCCCTCACCTGATGACACCACTCACTCACTCCATGACCGATGACACACACTCACTTGGTGAGACCCTCCTTGTGACGACTGATGACGATGCGTCCCTCAACTTCGATGACCACCTTGTCTATGTACTGCAGTCTCTCTTTCAGAGGCAGGTTGGTCAGCACCTTGTTGTTGTACAGCAAGATGTCAAACACATGTAGACACGGCTGGTAGCCCTTCGTCTCCTCCAAGTCCTTCGACTTAATGTCGAACTTCTCAGCTTTAGTACCTGCAACCGCAAATACATTTCTTATAATGTAATAATCGCCTAGTGTATTTGTAATGTGCCTTTCCCGTCTTTATATCCTGCTTAAGGTTCAAAATTATAATCTGATTATTGCTACCCCAGATAACCCATGATGCTTCTTAGGCACTAAAACGTTCATGGTCACATGACTTATCCCACTGGGTACCCATTTTCTGCTTGATAAACAGATGCAAATTCATTTGTCTGAGGTGAGACCACATGCATCACATGTGCTTCATATAATACAAGCACAAATCATTCTGAGGGACACATTTCTATTGATTGCATAATTATATGTTTAAAAACGTGTAAATATTGCTTGTTTACAACAGATTCTTAAACCTTCCTTTGGTCAAGGTCATCTCCACACTAGGTATTATATTAAAAATACAATGCCATCTGGGAGGTTTTCTTTACTGTGAGCCTGAATGCCCAAGATCTTTCCCTTATCCATCAACACAACTAGCTCCAACTTTTCTTGGAGGCGGAATGGTGCCAATCACCTCTCCCTTAGCCATCAACAACAACTAGCTCCAACTTTTCATGGAGGCGGAATGGTACCAATCACCTCTCCCTAAACCATCAATAATGACTAGTTTCAAGTTATCTCACCAAATGTCTTGGAGCCAGAATGGTACCAATCACCTTTTCCTAAACCATCAATAATGACTAGTTTCAAGTTATCTCACCAAATTGTCTTGGAAGCAGAATGGTAACAATCACCTTACACTGAACCATCAATTATGACTACTTTCAACTTTTCTCACCAAACTGTCTTGGAGGCAGAATGATACTAATTGCCTCTCCCTAAACCATCAACAGTGACTAGTTCCAAGTTATCTCACCAAATGTCTTGGAGGCAGAATGGTACCCCATCATCTCCCCATCCAGGATACAGGTGGTGACGTCTTCCTTGAAACAGTTGGAGATGTATGGTGTCAGGCTGCCATCAAACGGTGTAGCTCCAAACACATTAGTATACTCATTGCCACTGGAACAAGAACATTCCATTATAATCAATGTTCTTTGCCTGGGTGACATCCTCACTCCTTACAAAGTCATGTCATTAAAAAGATCAAGGGTATTTATCTAATTTCATTAAAAAGGTCTATGTATTTATCCAAAGTCACTAAAATGGTCAAGGTATTTATCCAATGTCTCCACAAAGGTCAAGGGTATTTATTCTCAAAGAACTGATGCTACGAGCAAATCAACCGCCTACATGACTACAGTAACTGTACCTGCGAGAGAAGTATTTGTATTCATCCTCATTTTTGTGCAGCAACATTCGTTCCCCATCAAACTTGGTCTCAATGAAATATGGCTTGTTCTCAAATAATTTCTCCACCTAATAACAATGAAAACAAGAAATTACTGCTAATAAGAAACTGCTCTTCTTCACTGCTGGCAATTTTTCAAAAACTTGTTTATGGGGTTGGTGTTAAAGAACTAATTCTATCAAGGAGATTCCAAAATATACTACACATGCTTGATTCCGTTTTCGAAGGAAGCCCAAAATGGACTCATATGTTGTGAAAACATTTCATCATTAATCAACTGCTCAATTATTTACAGACCACTGCCATATAGCTGGAATATTGCTGAGTGTGGCATAAAACAACAAACAAACCACCAAACACTACAAATATGACCTAAGTTTAATTCTGGACTGACCATAACAGCTACCACCAGTTTTAGTCAACATTTAGTGTTCCATACCTTATCTGGAGAAGCTCTCTCACCCAGCATGGGGGTGAACGGTGAGAAGACCGTGACACCGATCTCATGAACACGGACCGAAGTGTCACGAAGGAGCCGACACACTTTCTCCAGGTTGTTGTTGACATTGTAGAACTCCTCAGCATCAGGATGATAGATGGAGAAGACAGACGCCTGACTCAGCCCGACCTTGAGCTCCTTCACGATCATCCTGATTAACCACTTCTGTTCCAGGGCAGACAGGTTCTTCAGCAGGTGCAAGATGTTCTTACGTACAAGCTCCTTCTTCTTTGCTGCATTGTTGGTGGCGATTGCATCAAGGCATACGTTGACTTCCTCTATGGTCAGTGTTCCACGTTCTGGGCAGCGGTTCTTTAACACAAAGTATGCAACGCTGGCAAAGTCTCCAGCATCCTGGAACAAAAAAAAAAACAGTATTTTTTTCTCGTGCCATACCAAGTTACGGCTGTGCTGTGGCTACCTCTTTCATTCTGAGTTAAATGTCATAGACATACCAGAATTTGGTGATTGTGGTTAGAATTACATATTTGCCCTGATTTTAAATTCTGGTTTGTAAAACATATCAGAATGACAGTTCTAGCTTTTAATGACACTACAGAAAAAATGTACAAAACAGCTTAAAGTTGGATCCTGACTGACATCAAATAATCGATGAACACATTGCCATAGGGATCTGGCTTGTCCAGGGGACACAGCTCTGCACAGCAAAAGAGAGTGTTTGAGACTACTGTGCCAATTGTGCCTCATCTTTCCTCTGACAGAGCAAAAAGAAATCCCTACTCTGTTTTCACTGAACATGGAAATCTAGGGACTACACTGTTTCTTTACAGCTACCATGACTTATTGGTACCATAGATTCAACCTTCATCAGAGGCAACTATAAAAAGACTGGTGCCTGCACTTCTATGTTCGTTTTAACCTGGTACCTGTTCTACATGCACAGTTGGACCTAGATGATTGCTACAAGTTATAGAGTCTGACACAAATGAAAAAGAAAGGATAAAGAATCAGTATTCAGGGTGCAGGTTTTCACACAGACATATGTAATTTAATTTTCACATCAAAGTTCAACACAACAGTATGTGACTGTACCTGATTTTACCTGACAGCAAAAGACTGTCTATCATTGAAATGAATTAACATGAAAACAGATTTGGTTTACACTTAAGTCTTCACTTTCAGACATGCCAACAGATATTTAACAAGATAACTTTACCACAAGTAACAAGAAGTTAACTTGTGACAGTTTAGTGAAAGACACAGACTATTTCATTCTAATAGAAAAGATTTTTCTGCTGGCAACTGTCATGAAATAATAATTCATACAAAACTTCATTATGAATTATTACCAGTGTCACAAAGATGCAGAAAATTTAGCCTGTCCACAGGACTGGCTGGTCAAATGTTTTACCAGCCTGTCCTCCAAATATAAATAAAACACCATTTCAAGACTTACAATTGGTTTGTTTTATTTTATGCTATCATTAATATGCACACACTGAGCTTCTACTGTTAAATCTCTCCTAGTGGAATCATCTGGTTACAACATTACAGAACTAGTCGTCCGATAAATCATCAACATCTCCATCAAGATCTGAAAAGTCCGAGTCATATTCTGAATCTGCATCCTTGCCAGTTGTGTCATTGGTTTCCTAAAACTGACCCAACATGAGGACAGACTAGATTTCTTTTTTCAATCCTGTCCTCCACAAATTTCACCTGTCTCGGGCGTAGGGATGAGCTATTTTTCCTACAATGTTATTACCACTAAATGCAATATATTAGCATTCAGATATTTGCAAAATATATTCTATATTCACATATTTATATTTTGTTAATATCTGAATCCTAATGCATTGTTTGTAGGGGAAACAATAATGAAGCTTTGAATAAATTATTATTCCATGACAGAGTAAATTCTTTGGATAGGTCAGTCCAATAAATGTCTTAACGAACCGCTCGTGCTGTTTTCGGAGCCTTGTAGTTCAGCAGTCTGGTGGCATCCGTGCTGTCCTTGCCCAGACAAAGAACCTCAATCATCAATTTCGCAAGCATATGCTGAAACATCCAGAGAAATTAAAACAACTGTATATCATGAACTTTGTGCATAATTACTATTGATCTTCATAGCTTGGGAAACTGTTGCACTTTACTTACATCAGTACCACTGACTTATCCACATCCAGTTGTTTTATACAGTCAAAAATTCTACTAACTGATCAATTGTTCACTGTATTTGTACTTTAGGCTTGAGGCTCCATTGGAATGGAAATAAATATTGAAATATACCAGGAGTTTCTAACCTCTTTTATTCCATAGGCAATACGTTCTTTCTCAAGGTGAGGCAGAAGAAGCCTCATTGCAGGATAGAATGAATCCGTCTGAAAGATGAAGTGGATATATTTCTATATTACAACTAAAAGGGCGTAATACTTATTCTATTTCAAACAGTTTTTAGAGTGTATCATTTATTCAGTATTGTTTGATGAAAAAGTATAGCAGATCCTCTACCTGTGATTTTTTATTTATTGTTGTTTAACACTATACTAATCAATATTGAAGCTATCTGATGGTTTCCAGTGAATATTTGAGTCGCAATCTGACAATCAGTGCAGTGACTGATAGTGGCTGTTGCAAATCACTGTCGAGAATAGGTAGTCCAACATATAAATGGATGGCTTTGCACTATACCTCTATTATCAGCAGTTCAGTATAGGACTTTATGAAGCAAGCATAACGTGGTATTATATAACAGAATCTGCTCTTACTTAGTTACTTCATCATCATTGGACGAATTCAGATTAGCATGTTACTAAAACTGAAATACATTTTTAGTGTAGCTTCACAGAACACTGTCAGAACGCTGTGAGTGTGATCATGATAATTTAAGATGTGAGGTTCGCGTTTTCCCGATTATTTTCTTACAGTATCTTTATTTTCTCCGTGAGTCTCTTTGTGAAAGTCCCGCCATTTCTCAACAAAGTCTCGGAGTACTCTTTTCTTTTTATCATTTCCCTGTGTCCTGGAGATTTTCTCCAAGAGACCACAAAGCTCTGTAAATGAAACCTTGGCGGCCACAGAAACTCCCGTCTTAACATCTCCATCGTCATTTGCATCTGCCATCGTGGCGAAACGTTGGCGTTACAACGCTAGCGTGCCGTGTCACTTGTGAAATGTCAAGTTATTGGTAACTAATCCGCTGATCACAGCAAATATCTCCAGACCAAGCCGCCGGTTACGACATGACAACAACTGCTGCTTCCGGTTTAGAGTTACGTCCCTTTGAGGAAGTATTTTGGCTAGCAGACGACGCTTTTAGTTGACCTCGGGACATCATGTCAGTGAACCAGGGCCTGTCAAAGGACAACACACAGATCAAATACTTGAACACAGAAACACTCTTACATTCATTTGATCGATGGCATACAGTGAGTTGAAAGGAATCAGCGTCTTAAAGTTTAAATGACATTCTGTCTTGGTAATATAACGAAGAACACTTACTTCCATAGATCTAGATATTTTTTTATTTTTGGTTTGGGGTGGGGGTGTTCCGTTTTTTGGGGTTTTTGTGTGGACTCCATTCAAATATCTACAGACAAACTAAGATATGTGGTTTTCAAATTTTCTTATGCAAAGCTCAATTCAAAGCGGAATTTTAATCTGCAGCAACCAGTGCTTGTCGCGGGAATGCAGTCACGTGACAGTGACGTCTTTGATCACGTCATCGTATCGCATATTGACATGTTCATGATGTTAATCACTAGAATTTCTTGCCCAGACTCGATTATTTACAGACTGTCTCTATAAAGCTGGAATAAACAAATCTCTTGTAACTATTTCATATTTTTCAGAGCTTCCAAAGTGTCCTTAACGAACGCAATGAACTGAGAGAAGACATTAGGGCAGCTGATCTGGAAAGGCATCGACTGACTGACGCGAATCAGAAACTGATAAATGGTTTAAAGATTTTAAAAGCATAACATAGTCTTGGTAGAGAAACCTGAACTTTCAATGTGGATAGCAGTATAAGCGCTCAAAGACAGACATCTTATGAGCGCACCACCATTTATGTTTTCACAAAGCATGGGGCACATAGAAGTAGCCCAATACATGTCTGTTTTTGTTTGTTTGTTTGTTTGTTTGTTTGTTTGTTTGTTTGTAACGGAAAATGGTAGACCGTACACATGCAAAATTCATGCCATACACCAATCATCTTTCAAGAACGATCACTGCCCAAACTACAGTCATATCCTGTCACAATTGAATGCGATATATGTTCCAATTTTTCAATCTCAATTATAAATGAGTTCCACTACTTTTTGAATAATAATAATCAACCGGAATAGTACCTAGTTTCCAATTCTAAGCTGCGCAATTGTGCTGAACACGGTAGAAAACGGTAGATTGCTCCACAAGGTGGGGGCAATTTTGGAGAAGGTACGATCAGCAAGTTTAGCGAATGTTGAGGGAACTAAGAAATTGTACATACTTTGAGATCAGAGATATCGCCCTGGTGTATACATCTGGATCAGATCCTTTAGGTAGACAGCGGATTTATGTTTGTGCGGAGCAGCATATGTCAGTGACAGAACTTTGTATACGACCCTTTCCTGGACTGGGAGGCAATGTAACTGTTTTAGAACAAGTGTGATTTGCTCACGGGGTTTGGTCCTTGTAGCTGCCTTGTTCTGGATGCTCTTCAGATTGGAGATAAAACTAGATTGCAATAATCCAACCTTGAGGTCAAGGACGGGGAGCCTTCTGGTCTCAAGGTCTAAGCTGCATTCTTATTTTGCCAATATTTGCAAGATGGAAGTTTGCTGTTCTGGAAATATTTAGGGCATGGATCTCTGGACAAAGATTTTGATAAAAATTGTTTCCTAAGTTTTTTCATTTGCTTGCTGTGGAAACCAGTGCTTTCTTGAATGAGTGGTAAAGTTATGAAGCTTTGCGAAGCTGTTGTTTGGTGCCAGTGACACTGAATATTGTTTTGTTGTAATTAAGCTCTAGTTGATTAGCTGTTATCCACCTTGAACGTCTTTTATGCACCCTTCCACAACTGGAGTGGCTTCACGTGGTGCTCCTGGCTTAATTCACGTTTGATTGTCATCTGCATAGCTGTGGTATTACAGCTAATGTTTCACATATTTTTAGAACTCGACGCTGTTCACGAACTGGTCAAGAGCTCCAGCAATCATCTGGAAAGAATTTGTACTTTGGAAGGTACTTCAGTTATATAATATCTATATTTACAGTTCTGACGAAATGTACTTGGTAGAACCACAGAGATCAGATATACTACCGACAAAAAATAACGGAATTGAGGATTTAAACGAAGCAGTCGTAAATTGCATATGTTCAATTCCGTGGCATTCAGTTTCTAATCTCAGTGAAATTTCACACCTCCTATTAACAGTACGTGATACATGTACACAGAAAAGCCCGCATATTTGAGACATTGGAGGCATTCACAATCACTAATCACTAACGATTCAAGGTTGTGCCTCCGATTCACAGATGACAAATCATAAACGGATCCACGAGTATTCAAGGGAGCGGTTGGAAGCCCTGGAACAACAACCACCCCCACCCCCACCATCTCTCTCCTCCTCCTCTCTCTTGTCTTCCCCTCCCTCTTGATTGTTGCAGACGTGGTTGTGAGGTACACAATTTCGTCATGACAGACGAACTGATCTGATAATTGTTAACAGACGTTACTTGATTGTGGTTGATTGTGCCATGCTGTTAGTCCGATCCCTTGTTTTATGTCGGTAGCATATTATCAACTGTTTTGCTATTAACCGCTGTCTCAAAACATTGTTTATTAAAACACAGAGAGGGTCGTTTGATAGTGTGTGAGTATAGGTTTATAGCGATAACAGCACGGGGATACCAAAAATGGGCTTCACACATTGTACCCATGTGTGGTAGTGTGTCACTCATTCAGAGAAATAACATATTCCTGATAATTTAACACATACAAATTAATCATTAATTATGCATTAAAACCTCGTGTTTGGACTGCTTTATGTTGTTACCTGCCTGTGCATGTTTGCGGTTTCCAGACGAGAACAGACAACTCAGACTGCAATCAGCAGAGAAGGAAGTGGCGCTAGAAGTCCTACAGAAGGTAAAATGATGGTATCCAGCGCTTTATCAAAGGCATCCGGTCAGCATCCTGACTTCTAAGATCGCCATGTACCGGGGCACTCGTCCTTGCATGACTAACCCGTGAAGGTCCGGGGTAGAATATTGGCCATAAGTAACCCATGCTTGTTGTAAGAGGCGACTAACGGGATCGGGTGGTCAGGCTCGCTGACTTTGTTGACATGTTATCGGTTCCAAATAGCGCAGATCGATGCTCCTGCGGTTGTTATCTCTGGATTTTCTGGTCCAGACTCGATTGCTTATAGACCGTTGTTATATAGCTGGAATATTGCTGAGTGCGACCCAACACTATATTCACTCACTGTCTGTATATCATCCACAACATATGAGGGTGTTGGTTACTTTTGTAGTGATGAATCGTCAGCAGAAATGTTTTTTGCATGGGTCTTAGCATCACCCAAATAATTAATCAAGTGTGACCTCAGGGTTAGACTTGGTCCCCAGGGTAAGAGGCTAATGGATCGGGACGTCTGGTGTGGATGGTTGATCGTAATATGAGGCATTAGACTGACTGGTCCTGACTCGATTTTTACGGGCAGCGTCATATAGCCCGTACGTGATGGGCGTGAAGCTAAACAAAGCATTACATGATTATGTACACTTTCTTCGTCATCCATGCAGCAACTATCCGAGGACAAACAGACACACATCAAGGCGTTGCAACAGACGAAGGAAGAGGTTGAAGAAAGGATGGCCAAGGTCAACGAAAGGCTCAAGACAGAAGGTGGGCTTTGTTTCCGAACCGCTCTATCCCAAGGTATAAGTGTATGAATTCGAACAGTAAGTAGAGTAAAATAACTAAAGAGCTAAGAATAATAGGCCAGCAGTGAATGTCCAGCTAGAGCATTAGCAAAAATAAAACACTTTTAGTCGGATGCTGTCTTTTCTATTCACAAATTCTCGGATTCATTTGATGACTTCATAACAGAACCTATCTTTACGACAAAGATGTCAGCATTGGTAAATAGATCTTGTATTCTAAATGGTTTGATAGAGTTGTCAGCCCCAAACAAGACTTTATAAATGCTGAAGGAATCACTTGTGCAATTCAGAAAACTTCCGCACTTGATATAAACTTCCTCTATTATCATTGTTCATTTCCCACAATCCAAGAACCTCTCATGGCATCTGGTTTACTGGGTAGTGACTGATGTAACTATTCTTCAGCTTCTTTTGAACGAGAGTTGCTGCAGCAGCAGGTGGCTGACCGCGAGCGGGCCCTGAAAGAGGCGCAGGACAGGCAGATGCAACTTCAGAACAGCAAAGATGCAGAGCTATCCAGGGTGTCCCTGGAGGTACATTGTGTGATCATTCTTTGGTGTAGTTTCTTCATTGTTGCAGATCATGATAGTTTTTTTCATGACAATATTGACATTTCATGGAAAACAGGGTGAACGACAGAATTGTGACAGAGGATATTTAAGTCTTGTTTGGGAAGTCCAAATTAGACAGACGTCAAACTGTAGAAAAATGTATACCATAAGAACAACACGAATTTGAATCTATCTTGAAAAACATGTGGATATTTAACAATGTAGAGTTTCATTAATTTTAAACTATTCTTGACCACCTACAGCTTATTGTATGCAATGTTTAAGCATGGCATATTGCTTAACAGTATGAAGGAAAGCTTGCCCGCCTGCAGAGACAAAAGGCGCTAAGCAACCAGAACCAGACATCTTCCGCCAACAGTGATATCTTCAGAAAGGTCAGATCTGATGTATATATATGTCCCTGTATCATCCATATAGATGTGCCAGAGATTCGCCTTTGCCTTTATCATACAAGTGCTTACCATATAAATGTAAATGAATTATAATCTTTCCTTGTTCAATTTACGAACGTATGTCTACAGAAACTTCAAAACATGAAGAACGAGTATGAGATGGAGTTGTCCCGCCTGAGACAGACGGTTGCTGGTTTGGAACAGAAGCTTGCAAATACTGCCGCTGTGCAGACGGGGAGTGTCTTCCAACAGACCCAGCGGCAGAGGCAGACCCTGTCCACGGGGAAGAGGAAACGAATTGCATAGCTCACTGTACACACGGATACATTTGTAATTGTAATTCAAGAATGTCAGTTCAACTAATCTGGATCTCAAATTCAGACTGTTGAGCAAGTCTGGATTTAGTAAGCAGACCTCCAAATGAATGACAGTGTTGGGACAGACAAATTACTATAAGGGGGAATTCAACGTCTTTACTTAACACTAGGTCTGAATAAACTCTAGTTGATCAACTGATACATATGGATGTACCTTTGAAATTTCTTCCTATCAGAGAAGCCAGTGAAGAATTAATTGCATATTTTTACCATCTCCTTTTGGCAACAGAGTGAACTTTGCTTCCTGGGTGAGAATTTATCTCCCAGAATGATTGCAGAAATGAAGCAGATTAATGCAGTGTAAAATCTGTGAATTGGGTCACATGGAGGCTTACAGAACGATGGATTCTGTGGACAATATGATTATCTTAAGCCCCTACCAAGGTAGATCAGGTGATCACTCACGTCAATGTTCTCTGGTACATGTAGTTTGCAACTTTCAAGTCAAGAGTTTGTCTTGACCATTACTGGTGTTACGAATTTGTTAAAATCTCATAACTGGTACACTACAACCAATCAATCATTGAAAATAATTTAGTTTGCACCATTTACGAATTTTTCCTGGTTATATTTGTTGATGTACAACAAGAAAAATACATGTAGTTCTTTGGCCAACGTTTTTTTTTTAAATTGCACATCTTTAAACGATGACTAGTATGATCAGAACATACATCTCTTAGGGTCTTTGAAATGAAGTTACAGTACATTATGTCTAAATCTTCCAGGACAATACCACCTTTAAATCATGCAATACTAACACATTAAACTGCTTAATCGATTAGTTGCATAATCATAACGATTGAGATGAATACCCACATATCCCGGTTATCCGTGTTACCCATCCGAGCCTAATAACAAGGCATGACAAAAAAGGTTATAAAAATATTTAATGACTAAAAAGACATCTATATACTATTTACAATGTGACATTTTTGAGTCAGAACTGAGGGTCATGAACTTCTGACATAAAAACATTGCTTCATATGTACAGTCTGAACACCCAAGCTATCGTCAGTGGTTTCTCAGCCAAACACAGGGCTCACATGTAACAGATCTGCAGCAACTCCCCTCAGCCATCTGCTCAAGAGTCAAGGACACCTGAAACACAGGATCATATTATGCCATAACACATGATAATAAAATAAACTGAACTCTTAATATTGGGAAGCTCATCTCAGAATTTTGACCTTTTACCAAACACAGCCAGATACAACTAATCTTATAAGCAATGGGGGGAGAAATTCTTCATATAAAGAACAAAAAATCTTGACCTTACCCTTCAGAAATTAGGAGGCTAACAATTTTGGAAAAGGGAAATTCTACATCAGAAAGGTATTACAGTCAAAACTATGATGGAGTAAGACCATAATCATGTTTCAGGTATACTCTCTCATATACTAGTACAGAAAGAATTCTGAAGTTGATTTTGCAAGATTGCCACCTTAGCCTTGACTATTTCAAAACTAAACAAGATCATTTAGGTATAATTTAGTGATTATCATACAATAAAACAACCATCCTAAAATACTCTTGTCAATCAATTTTGCTTAATAAGTTCAATGGCAACATTATTTCCAAAAGTGTCCAGAAATGACAGTCATTCAGATTTTGTTGCAAGTAACTATTTGATGTAGCCATAAAATGAGTCTGGAAAAATAGTCTGGAAAATTGGAAACAGACAAATGCTTTTCACATAATTTCCCTTTGACTGTCATAATGAGCCACAAAGTACCAAATAATCATACCTTCTAAGAATGCATAGCAATCTCTTGTGTCCAAAATGACATCTGTAACAAAAAACATGGATGATCTCTGATTCTCATTTAGGCATTCCAGTTCAAATATGTCTGAAAACCAGGAATATACGGACAGATTACTTCCAAATACTGATAGTTGTCCATGTTTTTCTATTACATGTACTTCAAAAATTTCTGCTCAGGTAAATAATGCACATATCTACAACATGCTAAATCCATAATGAAAGCACCAAATTATTGTACTGGTCAATGGTACATTAGATGTATGTTTTGAACAAACAAGTGGACAATTATGACGTTGAAGTTGAACATAAGCGTCTCATAATCATTCATTAGTTTATGGAATATAGATCATACACTTTATACTACCATGCTACATTCCTGTACTTTGATGATGGTTAAGTGCATTGTATTTCTGTAAATGTGCTGAAAAACTCCATTAGCTGAATTTACATCTGTCGAACAATGTGATAATTTTGAGATGACATACCTAAATCTTTTCTCTGCAGGGTTTTCCTTTTCCCTTGTAGTGTCTTTGTTGCAGCATCCTTGGCCAACATCTGTATGAACAGTTCCTGAAACAAAAACAATTTCAAGGCTTACATGAAAACTTAGATGCAACCAAAAAAATCAACATAATCAAAACACAATTATCATTTATTCATGACATGTAATATACATTGCTGATAATGAAAAGACAAATGAACACAATTATAAGCATATAATCGCAAATCCATATTGTGTAGAAGGGTTTACTACACTCGAAATAAAGCACCTGGCATACAGCAGGATACAGAACCTAGTCAGACTCAGAATGGCTGGGCGAACACTTAAGTGTAACGAGGACTTCCACTGGCTGGTTCATTGGTCAGTGATTTAAGTTGTGTATTGCATATTGTCATTAGCAGGCAGAAACAAAAATGTCACCAACACAGACTTCGATTTTTGTCTGTGACAGAGGCTGTTTATCACAATCAACATTTTTTTATGTCACAAGTAGATCATTTACTTGTTTGTGTACACAACCATAATTAGTCTACTCCTGCTCACAACCATAATATCAGGGCATCCTGCTTAAAACTGAGTGAACCTATTCATTGTGAATGCATTATTTGCGCAGCAGAGCACAGCTGTTGAAACCACTTTTTATCCCAGCTGGGTCATTCTCTTCCCACAGAGGTTAATCAAGTCATGTCTTTTCATGCAACCTCTGTTCTAATGCGGCCACATGTCACGATTCTCATACAATCCTGATGGCCAAAAATCACAACACAAATTATCTCTCTTCTTTCTATCCAATCAGAACACATGTTACATCAACTCAGAAACAATACAGTGACTGACATGGAGCTATATAATCAATACGTGAAGGATGGATTTAACATTTCATGTTTATCTGAAAATCACAAAATAGCAATATAATGTAGGGCCACAAATATACCTCCTCTGCTGATGGCTTATGTTGAGTGAGTGAGTGAGTGAGTTTAGTTATACGCTGCACTTAGCAATATTCCAGCTATATGGCGGCGGTCTGTAAATAATCGAGTCTGGACCAGACAATCCAGTGATCAACAACATGAGCATTGATCTGCGCAATTGGGAAAAGATGACGTATGCCAACCAAGTCAGCAAGCCTGACCACCCGATCCCATTAGTCGCCTCTTACAACAAGCATAGTCGCCTTTTATGGCAAGCATGGGTTGCTGAAGGCCTATTCTATTTCGGGCTTATGTTGATGCGACACACAAGATGTTTAATGGTTAGCTTGTCCATTGTTAAAAAGGGCAATGAAGACGCCATTGCATAACTGAGTTCTGTTCAGAAGAAAGGTATATGCATGCTAGACATGGGATAGTGGAGCAGTGGCTCTTTTGCACACTGGGTGCAACACAGTCTCGACACAATCAAAATGTTTAGACATGACAGGCCCGTATCGCGTCTCACTGCAAGATCAAACTATAAAATGATTCATACAATGAACAATGATCCATGTCATTGAAAAGTCACCCTATTATTGTGGAATTATTTATTTCCGAAGTAAGACTGGCTAATTCAGTAACAAGTTAGAAATCATTTAATTATATCATTATTAACTCAGAAGTATTGCCAACCTGACTTTGATCCTCCATGTGGCTGTAGTTTAAATACGATAAAAATGAACAATACGTTTCAAATTGTTCATTTTGATACAGCGCCTTCGTTTACTAATGATCGAAAACTGAAAGCAAAACATACCGCTGCTTTCGCCAAAGACACCACAGCTTCCTGACTAGCTAGTGATACATCTGGGTCCGATTTAACAATGTGCTTGATTCTACTTAACGGAAGCTTAAACAGACGGTCCGACCCAGATGGTTCAGTTGTCTGTGTCTGGATATCCTCTTGGACGACTTGAGAAACTTCGTCTTCTCCCGCCATATTTCTGACGGTACAACGAAAAGCAAAGTCACAACACTTTTACGAATCTAGATTTGGATATTACGTGTTAAGAATAAAGATTAAGAATATAAAAATTAATAATTCTTTGCACATGTTAACATGCTTAAAAGAATTATAATAAGTAATTTATACATGTGTACTGATGTATTACTCTTTTGATAGCCGCAATCCTTTTTCGTTTCAACATCACAATTTCAATATTTCGGCAAAGTGGGAGGGGTTATTGGTGGACATTAGCTAGCGTTCAGAACGGTCAGCACATGTGTACAGCCTGGATGGTAACAGTATGACGCACAACGAAGAGAGAGCAGGCTGGATAAAAGAAGGGGCCATAGGACTTGGAGGTAAAATTGAAACCTCACGTATCGGTTGACATTGCATTGATTCAGTGACATAATTATTCACTGACAAACTGAAACTGCGGGTTCAACAGCACCAGTCGTATCCTGACTAGAAGCGTGTTGGTACTGTTCCGCCTGCTGTTTGTCACCCGTCGGTTTGAATAGTGAAATGAACAGTGTTACGTGGTAGTTACTAAAACAGCTATTTCCGAAGCTGATCGTAAACGTCAGATTTCAGATCCTGTTGGGTACAGAGGCTTCAGGACCTCTTTTCTTCAGGACCATGTTTGATATAATGGTTTGTGCATTTACCCATATTTTGAGTTATTTAATCTTTCATCGTTCTCATGTGATCCCAAACAGACTGTAAAAGGTATATTTTCATGTAAACTTGCCCATATACTGATCTACAGTTTTGTCAATCATTATGATCAAGTCGCAGACAGCTGTATATATATGTTTGCATAAATTACAGAAATAATCTGGAATCTGTAACAAGTGAATGCTCTGATAAACAAATGAATAATCATCTCTTATTAATCATTCAAATGAAACTATATGCATGTTTTAATATATTCTATTGTGTCAGTTTTCTGATTGTCATTGCAATATTCCCTCTTTGTAGCCACTCAGCATGTAAGGAAAATATGAGCATGCTGTATATATTTTACTGTATAGGTAACATATGAAGGGCCATTAAAAAACATATCTCTACGTGTAAAGTGAACTTTCACAATTTTTTGTTTATTTTTTTATTATTGGATATTTATATAAGGCACATCCACGCAACTAGTACATGCTCAGGGTACTTGTATTTTTTCCCATGATTTGTTGATGTCAATCTCAATGACACATTGTATTGTCAATCTCAACTCCCCAGGGACCATACAACTCAAAGCAGCCACTTGGCACTGCGAGTTATTGCGTCTCTCTCATCCTGACAAATTTACCCTTTATAGCTGGCTAGATTTGGACACAGAGCCACAGTACTTTGTCATGTTTACAACACATTGCTGTACCCGCAACATGCATGTATTCGTGTATCTACCATCTGGTCATCTACCAACGGATTTGTGGGTTCTTCAAAGTTCTGTACTGTACGTTAGGGGTTGTGACAACACAGTCAGAGTCTGCACACAAAGTTGACTCCAGGGTTTCTAGACCCTGTCACAGTAACATTTCATAACTTAGACAGCTTAAAGGTCACATGCAACGTAAAACACAACTTCGGGTACCTTTCGGTATGCATTTACCGAAACAAATCATAAAAAATGCCAATTCAACCTATAAAGTTGAAAAAAACGCGATGAAAAAAAAGCCCGCGAAATCGGAGTTCAAACGTTTCACTAAATTCCCCCCAGCGTTGGGGGGAAAACTGGTTTCAGTACCTGTGCTGCGCTGCGCCCGTGACGCATGCGCAGTGAATAGGTTCGCGGAGCTTGAAACAGTATGCATGCCTAGCGTCTGAGGTTGTGAGCAGTAGTCTAATCTTGGTGGTGTACACAAACGAGTAAATAATCTACTCGTTACGTAAACAAGCTTGTGGTAAGCAGTGTCTGGTTTATTCACACCTATGTGTCTGCCTGCCTGTCTGCTAAAGACAACATGCAATACACAGCTTCAATCATTAACCATGTGCAATTTGAACTTAACACCTATCAGACTATACGACATAAAGAAAACAAGTTGATTTATGACTCGTGCACCCGAGTCCCGTGTCTGCCACATTATGTAATTAGGCACGTATGATACACATGACATGTTTTTATGTCTGTGGGTTGCAAACATACTACATTCATTTTTTTCGGATGACTGGATCTGACGGAAACTGGTGCAAACTCTTGTCAGTTTCAAGTCCTGCTTTGTACTTGGACTAATGCCAGATTACAGTCACGCAGTAGTTTACCATCTCTACTGACATGATTTTTGATTGGATCGAGCGCAAATTCAGAGAACATGTATTTTCAAAACCCAACATCTCTATATACATTCTTCATGGATAACGACTTCTTTTAGTGTATATGAATTTGTTTGACAACAGTATATGAATCCATACTGAAACGATACATCAAGTACACATAAAGAAGTTGTTTCCATACAGAATCTTACTTTCCTGTGACTGGCTATACTTCTAAAATGCCCTTCAAACAGATCATCTTTCTGTACACACAATGAACCCTCAGCATATCAGCAAATGAAACAGCCAATCAGAAGCCGTCGTTACACGTGAGTGCATATCCACCCGCTATGACTGGGTTCGGTCTCCCGAGGGCTTCGTTTCAGGGGAAGTAAGCCCAAGTACAAAATATTGCACTTTTGAATCGCGATTGTACGCTTATAATTTTGTTTATTTGTTTTTTTAAAAGCAGCAATGTATATTATATGTCATGAATAAGTGATAAATGTGTTTTAATTGTGTTTGATTTTTTGGTTGCATGTGACCTTTAAGAAAAAAAATTCTGGTTCAGTGTACAACTAATCCTCAAGCTGATACCCATTTCTTATAATAGATCAGTTCAATATTATCAGTTGGAGAAGATGTTATGCTCATTAAACACATTTATCGTAAGTTTGGCAGAGAGAAAAAATAAATAGTAACTAATAGATATTGTACTATGTTGATTATGTCATGCATATTTATAACTGCATATCTTCAATATTTCCCTAGAAAGTAGAATGTGATATTTGTATCTTGACGTCAGCATTTATCAAGGACATAACATGTAATACTTAATGGTCTTTATCATTATCACTGATAATGGCACATTATGCATATATTTGTAAGCTTATAGAACACTTGACTCCTTCATCTTGTGAGGAGATTTTCATATGAAAACATGTCATGCATCTTTAAACTTAATCCCCTTTGTCCAGTTCATATCATTTACTTTTAAAAAGAGGAAGAAAAATAGTTTATTAACGTCTCCTGTGGCACACAGTTGACATGTTAACATGTCATAAAATTCACCTTAAGAAATGTAGACCACCCAAACCTACTGTCATTGAGACATGATAACTCCTTAAAAGCCACATAAAAATGTTGAAATTGTTAATACAAGAGTAAAACTTTGAATTATTAATATACATAATGAGAATAATTGTCCAGGACATAAGCCAGAGTTTAAGCCATGCTGATAATGTGTTTTTTGGTTTTGTTCTTCTTAGTTGGCGTTCTCTATGGCGTCACCAATGTCTGTGTGGGGCATCCATTTGACACTCTCAAGACAAAGATGCAAGCCCAGGTGGGCTTTGAAAAAACAAACATGATACAGACATTTTTACAGACACTGAAGACACAGGGAGTCCGAGGGCTGTACCGGTAGGCAGACTATGGCTGTGTATTGGCAAATAGTTTGTATTGCAGTATATTGCGATTTGTGTACCTGTATTGCAATACATATTGCAGTATATTGAGAACTACATGTTAGACAGTTAGTGACACTAATTGTGCATGTCCATCCTAGTTTCTAAATTATGAGTCACTAAACCTACATATTATGGTTTTGATAACACCGATCATAAAATTTGTATGCATAGTCACGGATTCTGTTTTCTCTCTCATACAATTAAATTTTTTATTATTAATGGTATTAAACTTATACAGTATGCCATTTGTCATCGAATAACCAAGTCGAACATTTTTTGTTAATGAAAGTCTGTTCAGATTTTATTTTAAACCATAAAGATAATCACAAAATCTTCAGACCTGTTCTTTACCTAACATATTGGTTCTCAGAAAAAATATTGCAATACGTATTGTTTGAAAAGCATATTGCGATATATCAGTAATCCTTGTAGCCCCAAGGCAGACTGATAATTCTACAAACACTCACGAACCACGGAGTCCAAAGGTTGTACAGCATATGGTTGCTTGGGCTTGTTGTTTAATGCCACCTCGGCTATATCCCAGCTATAAGGCGGCAGTTGGTAAGTAATCATGTCTGGGCCAGACAATCCAGTGATGAGCAGCATGAGTGTTGTTCTACACCAGTATGTCAACCAGTGATCGAAATAATTTTTCAACTCAACCTGACAACCGGGCTGGTGGCCCATAAATGTTGCCTACCCATCTTGAAAATTGCCTGCCTACCTTAAAGTAACTTTCTCTTTGATTGGTTCTCATTGAACCATGTTTCATCAGATATCCAATCACAGCGTAGCTTACTAAGCCAGCCAGTTTTTGTGTCCTATCGCTATCTTCACTGGCGGAAGAGGTGTCCATGTATAATTATGGAATATGCTAGTAGCTTTCATTCATCTTTCTTAAATCAAAATATGGCATGACAATTAAAATGGAATGATCGTCCTGAGAGCGAACTGAAAGAAGGTCAACCTTAAAATTTTCAGCCAGACAATCGGGCTGGTGGAGAGAATTTCCAGGCAGCCCGGCTAAAAATTTACCGGCTAGGGACAGTCAAGCAGGCCATTATTTCGATCACTGATGTCAACCAAGTAGTTGAGTCTGACCACCAGATCGAGTTAGCTGCCTATCAAGCATGGGTTACTGAAGACAATCCTAACCCAGATCTTCACATCTACTTGCAATGCATGTTCTCAATTTATCACAATATTGAAGACATAGCCAGCAAAATTTGTCATCCTGTTGCAGTTTTAGATTTCTGATATATTTGCTATGGATCGCTTCTTGCATGTTTGGATATCATCAAGCCACACAAGTGTCCTGTTAGGTTCCAGATGGTGCTTTTCCACTGTAGATGAAATCAGACTATAATATATACTACCCAACAAAAGTTTGGACCCACTTATGTACATGTAACCACTTACTTCAGTCAGCGGTTCTAAACTAGACTTTTGCAAAGCACTCCATACTGTTTACCCATGAACTGCTTTATTGTAAAGCAAATTCCTATCGTTGAAAAGATTGTTGTCATGAGTTCAATAAATGATGAATCTTGGTGAAAATTGTTGAATTCTTAACAAAACCTTACACCAAAATGCAACTGTTCACATGCAGGATATTGGCACAGGTTTCTCAGCAAGTTGATGCATGATCCTCTTGCAGTTCATCTGCATGAGGCTTGTAGTTGTTTCCCCGTAGTTAGTAGAGAAATCCATCTTTGATGTAACCATTATATACACTGATGCTATGTTTGTTCTGCAGGGGCTGTATCCCTCCTCTATGGGGGTCTGGGATCTACAGGTCAACACAGTTTGCAGTGTTTGAAGGCATGTAAGTGTGATTTGTAACAAAATTTGTGAAAAACCATTAAATTGGCATTTTCTTTCTGTTTGTGTCAGCATTTGTTGTTCAGGAGATTCAGGGAAAACCTGAATTTTATCCCTGTGTGTTGCATTCTTATTTTGACCAATCAACGTAGATTTGGTGACCAATCAACACAGATCTGGTGACCAGTCAACACAGATCTGGTGACCAGTCACTGCACATTTGTTGACCAATCAATGCAGATTAGGTGACCAATCAACGCAGATTTATGTGACCAATCAACTAAGATCGGGTAACCAATCAACTCAGTTTGGATGACCAATCAATTTCTCTGACTATTGAAGACAGTTTTTGTGACCAATCAAACTGGTTTTTGGCCTCAGGTACACATTATTGGACACACCTGGATGGCGGAATGAGGTCCCAGGATCAGGTGGTGTGCAGCTGTGAGTGTTATCTTCACTCCTTGATCAAAGTCTTTATATTAACTCATTGTCTAAACAAATGAATAGAAAGTAAATTCAAAATATTGTTTTTCCACAAGTCATATGTTTTTATGAATTATTTGATTTGATTTTTATATTACTTCACTCTTTGCTTTAACCTTATAGTAGATACATATTGTCTTATGTGGCAAGACGAGTTTGATATTGATTTCTTGATATTAAATATGAATGTCAGGATGAGTATCCCAATATTATTTCTGTATTCAGATGTGAAAAAAAAAGTTCTTGGAAAGAACCATATACAGATATCCCTACCTGATATCAGTGCATTAGATAGATGGTGAACACTTGTGTTTGTTATGAAGGAATCATCTTACAGGACTGTTTGTTCAAAATCATCCACAGAACATTGTCTCTGAATTTTCCTGGTACACAACAACAGCTTGTTTCTCCATAGTTTCTTTATTAATACAAAGAAATAATGAAATTGATCTGACCTTTTCCCAAAACATATGGTTCTGTGTCTGTGTTTTTGCTACATGATGAGTGTCTATGATGCATGGGTTGTGTGTTGACAGCCGTGTGCTGGGTGCTGGTGCCATAGCGTCCACATCAAGAGCAATCATAGAAACACCGCTAGAATACGCCAAGGTATGTCCTGATCCCCTGATTTCTACCCTGCATGCTGCTTTTAGTCTTGTCATGTTCACTGAGTAATATGGATGAATGAGTGTGGTAGTTTGTTGTGTTATTGATTGGTTATGTCTTTGATTCAAGCCTGATTATGCTTATTTTTTTATTTTAAATGGATATTTATATTGTGAACATATCCATGCAACTAGTGCTTGCTCAAGGCACTGGTATATGTTTCCCTTGATCACTGGATGTCAATCTCAAAGTCACATTGTTTTTCAATTCATTGTGTGTACAATTCTTGCAGCCACTAGGCGCAACAAATTCATTATGGGTCTCTCATCCAAATGAGGTACCCAGTTCACAGCTGGGTGGACTTGGACACATAGTCGCAGTACTTTGCCCAAGTTTACTGCACGTTACTCTACCCACAACTAACTGTTTGCGTGTATTCATGTGTCCACCATCTGGCCATATACCAACAGAATAGTGAGTTCTTTCAAGTGCAGGGGTTGTGTACTGTACACAAGGGGTTGTGACAACACAGACAACCCAGAGTCTTTGTTTGTTAGCTTCATATCCTTGGTTGTGGGTTTCACCATACTGTCATTTTCTGGTGTCCCCTGCCGTGATATTGCTGGAATATTGCTAAAAGAGGCGTAAAACTAAACTCACTCACTCCCTTACTCATTCACCATACTGTGAGTGCTCCTTTACCTCATGGCATAGACTTACATGGCAGCAGAAAAAAATTGAGATAAAACTGTTTATTATGTTCTGTTGCAATGAAAATTCTGAGTTGGAGAAGGGAAAAAATATGGTTCAGTGTGTACAGACAGCTACATGTCAGAAAGAATCTAAAGTTCTTTCTATTAACCAAGATTGAGACAGCCTCTATATATTTTTAATTATCCCCCACAATAACATAGAAATGAGATCCATCTGTCTGTGCGTCTATCACACACTGTATGAAGCATATCTCCTAAACTATTCCTGATAGCTGAACCAAACTTGGTATACATGTCAGAGATAATCTCTCGATGTGCTTTTTGGAGGTTATACCCAGATATGAATTTTCTTTTATGGTCTCCATGGAAACATGACTTAGGCTGTGGCTATGGGGATGTCATCTTGTCCAGAACATAACTTTAAAACTGTTCATTATTAATATTTCTTCACCAAACTTGGCACATAGATACGTCTAGTGGTGTACTGGTAGTTTTGATTTCTGAATGATATCTTTTTTTAATTTCCATGTCAACAAGTTTGACTTTGACTGAAATTGGTGGCAGTGCTCTTTTACAGAGCAGATCTTTAAAAAGGTTGAATATTTCCTCACCAAACTTTACACAAAGATAGGTCTTGTGGTGTACTGGTGCCTTTTGGTAGTTTTTGATTTCTGAATAAAACATATTTTATGGTTCCATGTCAACAATTTTGACTTTGACTGAAATTGGTAGTAGTGCTCATTTCCAGAACAGAAGTTTGAAACCTTTCAATACTCTCCTACTTTTTAATATAGTCACAGTCATGGTTGATACATATTGTATCCCATCTATGTCGAATGATGCTCATGTTGCTGATCACTGGATTATCTGTTCCGGATTCTGTTATATATCGACAACTGGAAAATTGTTGAGTGTGACATGAAACTAAACTCCCTTATCGCTATATGCACATCAAAACATTTGACATAGTCGTAACTAACTGAAATATTCATAAGAATATTTTGCCATTGTGGGGGATATTGATGACTTTGTCTTCCTGTTAATATTTCCAATGTTTTGAAAACATTGAGTAAGAGTTGCACTATTTTCACATAATGATCTCTGAGCCATTTGTCCACAGTAAATCTAGCTCATGTTTATGTATGTCCTATGTGCCAAATCATTGTACTGATATGACACATAAGTGCTTGACTCTGATATATTTATAAGTATGACCTAAATATGTAAGGTATGAGAAAGGTATGACAGTGAATCGAAACAAAATGGTGGCCAGGCTTGTCTCGGCTCATTTTTGGTCTGACAAATGCTTCCAATGCTTTGACCGTGCACAATTTATACTAAGTTGACCTTGCAAAGTACATTGCATATCACAAACCTGGTGATTTTATTTCAATTTAAATCTTTCAATCATTTTACCATCCATTCTCGTACGAAGTCAGGACATATGTCCAGAAGTAAACAAATCATAGGCTACAGACCCACACCGAATAGTAGTGCCAGTCACATTTTCAAAAGACATAAATATAAAATTGACCTTCACCTCCATAGTAACTTTGCTCCCAAAATGTTCTTGTCATGTCACTTCAGAAAATTGTAGCCTGTTTATTCTTGGCAACACAATATTACTATGTAGAGTGGTGACCCAAAGGTGTGACATGAATTCATAATGATCTTGCATCTGAATTCAGTCGGCAGTCTAGACTACCACTTGTCCAACTTCCATTTTTTGGGCTGAGCAAGTTAGGCAGCGGACTTTGTGCGCTGGCAGTTAGGTGCCTGACTGTGAGGGTTGTGAGTTTGAATCCTGGATGGGACTCAATCACAAAGTAAAGTGCTCGAATTTGTACTTAACTAAGAAAGTGTTATCCCAAAGATCAAGTGAACATCTAGCAACTTCTCATTAAGGTAATACGTGCTTGTTATGCACAAAAATGTCGAAAATGCCGTATCACGATACACATCGTATTGTGACCTCAGTGTCAAGATACCTATCGTATGGTAAGGCAGCTGTATCATGACACCCCTAGTCAATTCTTCCCATGTAGTAGTCAAGATTTTACAGATGCATGGTGGGTCCAAACAGGACAGCAGGGTAGCCTAATGGTTAAAGTATCAGATCTAATTCCCCACATGGGCACAAAGTTCGAAACCCATTTCTGATGTCCCTAGCCATTATATTGCTGGAGCATTGCTAAAGTCAGCGTAAAACCACCATATTCAATCACTCACTGGGGATAAACTTTATACATATGCAGTTTCTTGAAATGATTGAAGAAAGATTAAAAACTTCACATCACTCGTCAATTTTTAGTCTTGTTTGTTGGACAATATTTTTAGAAAATGATGTTGTGTTTTTAAGGTACGAGGACAGACGAACCAGAAGTGGAAGCTCAGTAAGGTGTACACAGTAAGTAAATATAAATTATTAAAAAAAAGTAGGGGATATTCCTTTTATCAAGCATACCACTAGGCAATGCCAGTGCATATGAGAAAAAGTAATAAACATCCATACAGATGAAATAATTCCATAGAAATGGAATAAACTGTCATATTTACCGGTAACTTTTCTTCCTCATCTTCCTCCTTTGCTTCATCTTTTGCATTTTATCAATCTTACCTATTTTTAATGATACTCATCTCTCTCTCTCTCTCTGTCTCTCTCTCTCTGTCTCTCTCTCTTTCTCTCTCTGTCTCTCTCGCTCTCTGTCTCTCTCTCTGTCTCTCTCTCTCTCGCTCTCTCTCTCTGTCTCTCTCTCTGTCTCTCTCTCTCTCTCGCTCTCTCTCTCTCTCTCTCTCTTTCTCTCTCTTTGAAGAAATAAATAATGCTACTATGATTAAATCAACACTCTTTGATATAAAGTGGAAGTAGGATAGGCTAGTGGTTAAAGCTTTCAGCTGCGATTCCGAAGGCCTTTGTTCAGTTTCCCATATGGGTACAATGTGGGAAACCCATTTCTGGTATCCCCCTGCCATGATATTCCTGGAATATTACTAGAAGTGGCACAATACCCAACTCACTCATTCACTTGGATTGCCCCACCATGTTCCTCCTCTCACAGGGATTCGGTGTGACCTGGTGTCGGACAATGGGGCTGATGTGTACCTACTTTATTCTGGTGGATTCTGGAAGGCGGCACTTCCCAGACCAGTTTAAGAAGCCACTGATTGGACCATTCCTGACTTCTGGCATTGCTGCCACATTGGCGTGGTGGATTGTTTGGCCTCTTGAGTACATGAAGTGCCAAGTCCAGTGTGACTATGGAAGGTCAGTTTTTTTGGCACATGTTATCATTAGATGTACTGAAACTTTATAGATTTTCTTGATGGCTTCGGCTGAAATTTGGTAGATGTTTATTATTTTAAGTGCCTATGTTTTGTTCCATGCATCAGCATTAAACTATTGGAATGACAGGTAAATTGGCTGTCTTTGAGTGAACAAAAGATTTATTCCTTTCCTCAGTGAGTGAAATTAGGTGTTTAAAAGTAACAGAACATGATGTTCAACATGGCTGCCACAACAGCCATATTGAAAACTATATGATTTTTAGTCTTCATACAGTATTTATGCAGAAAATATGTTAACATTGTAACAGAAACTTTCATTCAGGGTTAATAACAGACAAATAGACTCTTACAGAACAAAGTACACGATGCTGGTTGTCATGGTGACATTATGGATAAGGATTTACTTGGTGACTTGGTTGAAAGCACAACATCATGACCTAACAGCGTAGACTGTTGTTTTAAATATCAGTCAGGGCAGGGAGGTAGCCCAGTGATGAAAGCATTCCCTCTTCACACCAAGGACCTGGGTTCAATTCCCCACATGGATACAATGTATAAAGCCAAATTCTGCAGTGATATTGCTGGAATGTTGCTAAAAACAGCATAAATCCAAACTCACTCATACCAGCCAATGTATTTCTTCTAAATCATTCTTTACAAGCTACTATTTTAGACCTGGAATATATTTAAAAAACTAACCCAAACATTATGCATATCAACAGTAAGAACTCTAGCAGAACAAAAGAAATAATAAAATAGTAAGTTTACAGAATCATGGGGATTCTTGAGAAATAGCAAAATTGAAAGAAGTAGTGGTAAAATCCTTGCTAAATTTACAAAAATTTACAAGCCTTGTAAACATCACCTTTACAATCGTAAATTTTTGTAAATATGACATTTACATTTTGTAAATTTTTGTAAATCACCATTTTTTTCTTGTGGGTGTTTGAACTGATTTTAAAATGTTTGACATATTTCGACGATTGAAATGTTTGCATATCACTGTAATGTACGTCTCTGTACAGGCATGTGTCGGTGATGGAGCGAATGAAAATCATTGTACAAGAGCGAGGTGGGGTGCTGGCCCTGTATCGCGGCCTTATGCCTGGCACCATCAGAAGCTTCTTGGCCAACGGAACCAGCATGATTGTCATGTCTTTCGCCCAGAGGAAAGTCTCAGAGTGGGGTTTGAGGGGTTGACGGTGGGATATATCAAGACTGAATATATTATCCCTTGCACCCTCATATCCCTCTCCATATAAACCACCCAGTTTTCTACCCTGTAGTTACTCATCTGTTTACATACTCCTGTTCTCTGTATACTCTGCCCTTAATACACATCTGTTTACACCACCATTTCCTCTATATAGTGTATACAGATGTCTGTACAGCATCCTCTTTTCCAGAAACTGTTCTGTCTATACCTATACAGTTATCTGAAAATAGTGCCATATTTATTCTTTTACGTAACCCTGTTCTCCATATGCATTTGGGTAGTGGGGTAACCTAGTGGTTAAAGCGTTTGCTAATCAAGCCAAAGACCCAGGTTTGATTCCCCGCAGGGGTTGAATGTGTGAAGCGGTGATATTACTGAAATACATATATTGCAATACAGGGGCTGTAAATCTATGTACTATAAGCTTGGTTTGTATTATAATACAATAGTGTATCATTACACATATTGCTAAAAGCAGGGTAAAACCTAAACATACTCACTTCATATACGCTTCAGCGTATGTGAAAACCTCTGTACACAATCCTATTTCTACAACTCTGTGTGTATAACTATGTGCATTTCCTCTAACACACAGGGCAGTTAGAGCATTTGCTTATGATGCTAAACACATGCTTACACAGTGTGAGAAACCCCTTTCTGGTTCCCCTATGGCATTATTGCTAAAAGCAGCAAACTCACTCACCCCTCTTGCATGCTGCCATATATGCATTATTGTTTCGTATCAAACCCCTTCAGCAAGCTACACGCTGTTAGTAACTCATACAGCATGCATAGTCCTAACATGTATCAAATGCTAAACACCTGTACATATATACAGTGTATACACTAAGCTGTAATCACACACTACCATGTATACAGCCCCAAATGTATTAACACTAGTGGTGGTCCAGTTAATTGAAATAATCGATTAATGGTCGCAATGACTAAGTGACCAAACAATTGATCATGTTTTCTCACACCTGAACATACACAGTTTGGGATCACTGGTTTCATAAACGTTTTTCTTAAGGTTAGTTACATTTCATAGAGTACAACAAGCTTGTTCCTTGTCATATCTGAATTTAGCTTGAAGACTCCAGGAAATTTGTTTCTAACATGCTTATCATCCTTTAATGATGTGAAATTTGTAAATGCATTTTGCACAATTTGCGAAAAAAAATTTAACATAATTGAATGTTTTTTATCCATTTTGTGCAATAAAATGTAGCCAAAAGGTTTTGATAAATTGCGCACATTATTTGTTTTCAGTGATTGATCGGTTGTGACATTTAAGCCAATTCCCATCAATAATTACCATGTACAAAGTACAGTATACAATGACGTATACACTTCGCAAGTACATACTACCATGTATAGATGCAAATACTGACCAGTCAATTTTACTTAACTATGTATAACAATGTACACTACCCTCTATGCATCTCATTCGTGACCGCAGAATACATAATCAGCTCCGTATATACAGCTCTGCTACATTACCTCAGGATCTGTGTAAACTACTATACACTACAGTGTAAACATGTTACTCTATGTAATGTACAGTACTACATTCTGCACATTGCACTGTAAACAGGTCTGTCTCTATGGAAGCTGTAGACAGGTCTGTCTCTATGGAAGCTGTAGACAGGTCTGTCTCTATGGAAGCTGTAGACAGGTCTGTCTCTATGGAAGCTGTAAACAGGTCTGTCTCTATGGAAGCTGTAAACAGGTCTGTCTCTATGGAAGCTGTATAACAGCCCAAAAGACACTGGGTGTATGATGCCCCATAGACAGTTTTGTACAGACTAGTGTGTAAACGTGATGCACTACCCTGTATACACTACTGTGTAAACATTATTCTCTCTAAACATTATGCATTACCCTGTATACACTACACTGGAAACACTATGCACTACCCTGTATACACTATCATGTAAACATTATTCACTACCCAGTATACACTACACTGTAAACACTATGCACTACCCAGCATACACTACACTGGAAACACTATGCACTACCCAGTATACACTACACTGGAAACACTATGCACTACCCTGTATACACTATCATGTAAACATTATTCACTACCCAGTATACACTACACTGTAAACACTATGCACTACCCAGCATACACTACACTGGAAACACTATGCACTACCCAGTATACACTACACTGGAAACACTATGCACTACCCTGTATACACTATCATGTAAACATTATTCACTACCCAGTATACACTACACTGTAAACACTATGCACTACCCAGTATACACTACACTACACTGGAAACACTATGCACTACCCAGCATACACTACACTGTAAACACTATGCACTACCCAGTATACACTACCATGTAAACATTATTGCACTGTAAACACTATGCACTACGCAGTATAGACTACCGTGTAAACACTGTTAATCTGTAAACACTATGCACTACCACTATACAGATACATATTACCCGAGAAGCAGTGTCAGACATCAAGTTAAAGGCAGCATAATACTCAGAGCTCAATTTTGGAGGGATCAGTATAATCTGTAATCGTGTTCATATTTCATTTGTTCTGCTCCATATTCTTCATTTAGTTTGCAAATTGCAGACCTTTACCAGATGTCATTCAGTGAGCCCAAGGGTCCTCAAGTAAGGAATGTTCTCTCATGAATCTTCCTGTGAGATGTTCAGTGTGAAGGAGGCTATAATTTGATACATAACCTGCTAAGATAGGTGCTATATGATTTGTATCCTGGTACAATACCTTTTTATATTTCATAAGTGGATATTCTTTCCCTTTGAAGGTTTTGTGTATGCCTCATGTGTCCTATATTTATAGGAGCAGTGATAGGATACTATAGGGAATAAACAAAGTCTGACTCCTGGGGGGAGATTCTGCTGTTAACTGAACCTGTTCACCCAGCAGTAAATGGGTACCCAGTGGGATGTCATCTCACAGGAAGCTTGGGTTATCCAGGGTAATAATATACTGAACAGCAGAAACACAACTCTGTTTTTGTCAAGTTTACAAATAGAAGACATAAACATGAATGCTTACTTGTATGAGATTCCATTTTTTCTAGCGTTTTCTTTTCCTGTTCAGTATAAGTATGTTAGTGCTATGAGCATTCACTTCGTGAATTTAGTTTAGCTCATTATAAAAGGCACTCATTATTAATAGCCAACTGCGAAAATCATCATTATTGGGTTCGCAAACAGTTTCTGTCGTTAGTCATGATTTTACTCACGGTTTGTAATGTGTTGAATATATTGCAGTACAGGGGCTGTAAATCTATGTACTATAAGCTTGGTTTGCATTATAATACAATAGTGTATCATTACACCACGAGACCCATCAAGATCCGGGGTAGAATAGGTCTTCAGCAACCCATACTTGCCACAAAAGGCGACTAGCGGGATCAGGTGGTCAGGCTCCTGACTTGGTTGACATGTCATCACTTCCCAGTTCCCAGATCAGTTCCCAGAGATCACTGCTGTTGATGACTGAATTGTCTGGTCCAGACTCCATTATTTACAGACCACTCCCATATAGCTGAGTGTGGCATAAGACTACAGTCAGTCTCTCTTACACCAGGACCAATGCTTAGTGACAATCAATTTTGGACCATATCTCCAAAATTATGGACATACCATTTTTGAGTGCGTTATTAAACATGGTTAAATCAAGCACTCAATATTGTCTACTCTGTAAAGGTGTGTGAATGTCGTATAATGTAGGTGTGGGTGTTAAATATATACAACTCAAAAGAAGTTAAGGAATACCACATATTTTCATACACATTTACCATCAGTTGATTGTATTGAAACATACCACCTTCCAAATGTGGATGTTCTTGAACTCGTTTTGAGTCCTACATGTTGATAATAAGGTTGTTATTTGTGTATATATTACTTAAATGAGGATGTATTTTAATCAGAATGGATCAAATACTCATGTTGTTGCTTCAGTTTTGTTAAGTTTTGTTTAAATCATAGAGGAACATACCACTCTTCAATCTTGCTGGGGCTTGGCATTTCTAAAGTAAAAGAATATATTCCAACCATTATTGCCTTTCAAGACGTTTTTTCTCAGAAAGGAATTGATAAGTTTGCTTTTGTTGTTTTCAGGATGTTCATCATGCCCTACAAACTATTTGTGTGAAAATAAAAATGTTCTCAATTTCCAGCATACCCCGAATGTATACTGATCAGATCGACTGTGTTGAAGAATTAGTTGTTGCACAAGATTGTGTGCCGTATTTCACATAGAGAAATCAGAATTGGTTCCATGCCTGTTATAAGAGGTGACTAACAGGATCTGGTGGTCAGACTTACTGACCCAACTGCGTAGGTGCTCCTGATGTTGATCACTGAATTGCCTTGTCCAAACTGTTATTGACTGACTTTGCCATGTACTTTTAATATTCCGCTAAACAACAACCACAACTTCTAAAAGCAGTCTTAGCCACTACAAACTTAGAGTATGTGCACTGAATTAAACAATGATCAACATCATGAACATCGACCTATGCAATGGATATAAAATGAGATGTGTCTTCAAGTCCGCAAACCTTACAACCTGATCTAGTTAGTTGCCTCTTAAGACCAGCATGGATTGAAGACCAGTTGTAACTGGTGGGTTTGAAATGTGAAAATGGTGAAGTTTCTATATTTGTTTTAAGCAAAATTACTTTTTGCTGTATTTTCTGAAAAAATATTGTATTTTTTTGCATTTGAACCTTGCCAGGTTTGGACATTGGTAGTGAAGGATTTCTGCAGTACTTATTCAGGTAAAGTTATTCAGAGAGAATTGGAATATATATATTATTTTGAGTGGGAAATCTTATAATAATATTTACAATGTGATATTTTTAACTAAGTTTTGCCATTTTCTTGTCAGCATTTAATCTGATAACTAACTCTCTTTTATGTTTGGTGTGTTTATAACCGCGACCACTCCATCTGTTTTGAAATAAAATATTTTTACTATATGTCTGTTGTTTTCCATCAAGAAACTAACCAACTGTCTATGCTGAACAATTTAAGAAGCTCATCACAAACATACACCTGCCTTTGGAAAAGTGTTTTTCCAAACGGAAAATTTAATTATTTCATTCCACATCCACCTCATTTACAGTGACAAATTAGAAAAAGTTTAATTGATACATCTACAGTTGAACACTGTTAAGACAAACTCTGACAAGTCGATATCTCGGATGTCCCGATATAATTTCTCAGTCCCCACAAAATCTATCATTATTTCTCATAATTTCCACACACACTTGCATGAATCAATGATATTGGTATTGTTAGCTACTAAAGGCTGATTAAGGTGTAAGTGTCACTCGTTTGTTTATCTAACCAAAATGTACTCCCAATTTAAACTTAACTTTCCTGATAACGGATTATACAATCGAATCGAAACACATACAGTGAGAATCTAATCAGGGACTTGTGTCATCATGTGACAAGCAACTGTTGAGTTGTTACTAAATTGACAAACTCCGGTGAGATTTCAAGCCAGTAAGTCAAAACTTTCTGATTTTTTCACTTCATTTGTGGAGTAAATCCAACTTTTGTATATTTCCAAATGGATACTATGACAAGATTACCATGTGTATTTGCGATCTCTCTAATGACAAATGAATAATAGAAATGCAATCTACTGTTTTCTTTCATTTCCTTTATGTTGGTATGTGATGATATGCCAACTTGGATGTGTCGATATTTGGATAAGTCAATATTTTTTATTGATCCTGTACATTTCAAGACAACAATATAAAGGTGACCCTACACAAGGACAACCAGTCTTTGAAAGGCAACATAACACACTTGCTTCATGCTAGACTGGACACAAGATAACAACGTAAAATGAAATGAATGTTATTTAATGTCCCTGTCCACTGTTAGCAAAAAAAAATTGTAGTTGATATCATAAATAATATAACAAACCCTCATCAAACGATCTGAAATAGCCACAATTCAAAGCAACAGCTACTGCTGCCCAATTTCATCATGGACAAGTTGTGTCAATGTATAAAGTGAGAGGTGGTCAATGTATTGTGTACCATGAGAAAATATCATGCAGATTGCTTTCCTGTCCAAACAAAAAGTCCACAGGAGAAGAAAACAAGGTCATTAACATCCATTTAAAAATGGAAACAAAGTACCTGCACCCATTACGAAGTGGCACAAATTTTGATCAGCATGTAAGATCCCAAATAGTTGAAGTATATATGCAAAGAGTGTTCTGCTTCAATACAAAACCCTCCCAGAGCAGGCTTGTTCCCCTACAGAACAATGTTTTCTGCCTCAATACAAAACCCTCCCAGAGCAGGCTTGTTCCCCCAAAGAACAATGTGTTCTGCCTCAATACGAAACCCACCCAGTGCAGGCCTGTTCCCCCCCAACAGAATAATGTGTTCTGCCTCAATATGAAACCCTCCCAGAGCAGGCTTGTTCCCCCACAGAACAAAGTGTTCTGCCTCAATACAAAACCCTCCCAGAGCAGGCTTGTTCCCCCACAGAACAATGTGTTCTGCCTCAATACAAAACCCTCCCAGAGCTGGCTTGTTCCCCCACAGAACAATTCATAATAAACTGAAGCTGAACTCTGATCTGGGTGGGTTTTGTATCGAGGCAGAACACACTTCAAGACTTCAGTGTTTCATCCGAGTATTAAGCAACCAGTGACTAAGGTGCAAATTAATTTTAACAAATGACTGCCAAAGAGTAATAAACATATTTACTTTGCAACCAAATGGGACCAGGCAATTTCACAAAGAACTGATCTAACCACATGTGTATAACAGTCATTGATGTGTAAGTTTATGAAGAGACAACCACAGTACTGTCATAACAATTTATTCTGTGATTGCATACCTGAGACCCATTATATTAAGATGTTATATCGCTAGGATAACACTCTTTAGCAGTCTTACAACAGCCGTACAGTTTAATCACTTTGAAATGTCCATCCACTCTCATGAAAGCATATTGCAATATGCTAAATACACACATATAATTCAGGTATATTCCATATAAGCTGATCCCAGTTAGGATCGCCATTTCAACTGTGACAGGTTTGGTATTTGAGGAAATGGAGTTGAAATCTGAACTCCCTCAAAAGTGACAGGTTTACGAATCAAAGGAATTTCTAATGTTCTACTGAGCACGTCCAGCTGGAAATGATCGATGCACCATGATTGTCAGGTTTGTGATTGTTAAGTCTATGTTAATGATTGTTATGCTTATGTTGAGTTAGGGGCGTTTCTATCATGATTGTCCTGTGGAGCAGAAAACTCACTCATAAAGACATCAAATCATTCCATCAGCTGAAAGCTGGCCCTTCCCGGCAGTCACACATGGTAACAATACATTACCTGAAATCAATCTTCACTTCTATCACCCGATTCTCTGGTTTGTCCCAACTGTTAGTGGAGGTCCTCAAGGGCAGATCTATGATTTATGTGTACACACGCACACGCACACGCACACGCACGCACACACACATATCTGCAAGATCCTGGATCAGCTCCTTGGACTGCAGTGTCTCATTAGGCAACAAACACTTTTGATCCAAACTCATCTGCTGGTGCTACCTTTGACGCAGAAAGTGCTTACCCCCTTTGGAAAACACCTGGTGTCTGCTTTTCAGTGACCCATATGTATAATTTGCACTGCTATTTTGTCTAATGAAATCTGTTTCAAAGGATAATTAAGACTGGACATTATCTTGTGATGACATTTTGTAATTGAAATATATGCATGGCACTATTACACAAACCAGTATGGATGAAATTATATTCAAGGTGAATAATTCATGAAAGAAACTAACACTACTGTACAGGATTATGATCAGGAGATATTATTTCATTCATCATATAATCAGAGCCCAGATGCACGAAGCAATCTTAGTGCTAAGACCATCTTAAGTCTAAGTCAATACTGCAGTGAGTTACATCATCTTTGTGCAAGTGGGTCCCAACATACGAAAATCCGCTCATGAAAACAAAGCTTCCGCATCACAGAAACAATATTAATCCAACTTTAAATACATAATATAACTAAAACCTACAGCTAAAACTGAAACTTAAATAGGAAATGAAAATAATACTGTCAATAACATCATACACAGCTGCCTTTTCTGAATGCTACAGAAGCTCAGGATTGTATACTAATCAAAGAAGGTGTGCTAATATGAGTAACATGTAATATAAAAAGTAATATAAAGAACTGGCTATTCCTTAACTTCTTTTAAGCAATATATGTTCCGTGCCAAACCGTATGTTTTCTTAGTTCAAGATGTTTACTGATTACAATTTTATGAGATGACAAAATGAGTTTTGACTCAAATATTCAGATGTTCAAGAGCAGAACCCATATTCACCAAAGTTCCATCTTGATTAATTATTGTTGTTTAGCGCCACACTCAGCAATATTTCAGCTACACATGTATATGGTAGCAGTCTGAATAATCTTGATTAATTCCTACACACGCATCACCATTCCTACACGTTGAACAATGAATAGTTGAACATAAGATATCTATGGTGATACCACCTACATGGCGGTGACCAGTAGATAATTTAGCCTGGACCAGACAATCAGGTGGAAAACAGTTCACATCAATGATGTATATGCTGGCACCAAGGCAACCATCATCACGGATAATTTTTTGTGAAAGTCAATGAATAGAGACATATTTTTAAAAATGGGATTTAAAAATCAAGTAAACCACCTGCATATAAAACGTCACAAAGGTTTTAACATGTAGCAACAACATCGTTGAAATTCATTCCATTCAGACACATAACAAACAGCTTTTTTACCACTCACATACTTACTTATGTAAAAAAGTGCACAGGTCATAAAACATGTTGGCCAGATAAAACACACAGATCACAGCTGGACCTTTGATTTGAGATTGAAAGTCTTCTTTCACTTCTTCGACTTGGACCTTGCTCCACCTCGCCCACCTCCGACATCTGACCTTGACCCTCGTCCACCTCCGACCTCGCTGGAGAATAACCTGAAAGTGACCTGGTTAAGGACAACACTCATAGTTTTAGTATTGAAAGAAATATCTGGGAATCTCTGACCCAATTCATACTTCAGATTATCAGGAATACTCTACTGTTGAATGATTGTTAAGATTTTGCGAAAATCTTTTGATCACAAGACAGCAGAGGAGACTTTATCCCATACATCTACATTTTGTTTATGCCGCATTTACCAATATTCCAGTAATATCACTGCGGAGACACCAAAAATGGGCTTCACTAATTGTACCCATGTGAGGAATGGAACCTAGGTTTTAGGCATGACGAGAGAACGCTTTGACTTGTAGTCTACCTCTCTGGCCTGTCAACTAACTAAGATAGAGGTTACACAAACTAAGTTCCTTGTTGACTGCTGACATTTTATCATACCTCGCTTGAGGTAAGAGTGAATCAGTGAGTTTGGTTTTATGCCGCTTTTAGAAATATTCCAGCAAAAATGGGGGACACTCGAAATGGGATTCACACATAGTACCATGTTGGGATTTGAACCCAAGCCTTTGACAGGACGAAAAAGCACTTTAACCACTAGGCTACCACATCCCGGTTGAGATAGACCCAGCAGGCCCATGTCAAGATAACTGAAAAGGATATCTGTCTACATCCACTTCCTGTCTCAGGATGCCTGTGAGGACGAATTCGGCAGAGACAATGGGGATCCCAGCCTTGATGGCAGCCTGGCAGAGAGACCTATCCTCCTCGCACGACATCACCAACAGGTTGGCTTCTACTTTTTTTGGCATGGTGGAAATATACTGAAAAATATGAAATGCACCAAATTGATGCGTTTTTTTTAAATTTAAACACAAATATCGTCAAATGATTAATATTTGTATTTTAATTTCATAGAGTAGATTATTCATCAGATTTAGCATATTATTTACTTTTTTATTGATTATCCAAACTTTGTAGATTAATAGTATGAATTTGATATTAGTTATTATATTATAGTTATAGTTATTATAGTATTATAGTTATTATATTTGATATATTATTATATTTGATACCTCAGCACCAGCACACAGGAGGACGTCTGAAACAAGAAATAGATATGTCAGATTAATATTGTAAAGAAGGCTTAGATGTACATTGTGTTAAAAACAACAGACAGCGGAATGGTCCCAACCAACCAATATTGGATTCAAACCTAGGATTCTGGCATGCCTGAAGGGCTGCAACTCTGGACTGTTAATTTAGTCACCTGTAACACCTTGGACAAACAAGTGTGTGTCTTACCTTTCATCTGTGGGGGCTCTGGTCTGACGGATTTGGTGACGTGTATTTTGTACCCCTGGAGCAAGTTTTCCTCTGCGGCTTTAGCCAAGGACTTCTTCAGAGAAAACTTGTATTGCTTTTCTTTCGCTGTGTCCGACACCAGGAACTTGGAGCAATCTGGTCAACACACACAATCAGATCTAGACATCACTAGTTGAAAACAATAACCTTATATTGTACTAGTTGACTCCACTGACCATATTTCAGATACACCATTTATAGATATTACAGATAATATCTGACTACTGCAAAATTATCTTTAGTGCTTCAGCCAGGACTTTTTTGAGTGTTGCCAACTGGCACATAGACTACTAAAATGTGTGCCAATGCAGTTGAGACTTTTGCCATTCAAGGTAAGCATGGTACAGAAGACCTGTGGATTATTTAAACTGTTGCACCAATGGGTGTCCTAGCACTGAAAAAAGGTGTGACTGCATATTTTTTACAGTGAATGGCACAATGCATCATCCTCTGTATCTCCAGAGTATACGTTCCAATAAGACTCCACTACACCCGGGATGCACCTACGGCTCAATAATTTTATTACCTTCCTTTGCTGGCTCCGCATTCTCACAGTAGTCAATCAGCTAAGCTGCCGTTACAACCGAGCTTGCCAGTGTCAATATAGATAGCAGTAGCAACTGAGTAGGTTTGTTCACAGTGCAACACAGATTTGGCGGAAATCATGCAGACAAATTGAAAGGTCCGAAAAAAATACATGCACAAACGTTTTCTACCTCTTTCATTTGTACTGCCAAGTTTAATCAGTTAGATAATTTTTACCAATCACAACTCACCTTTTTAGGTGAGTTGTGATTGGTTTGCTCAACTTCCCAGTGTTTTCCCCGATTCGGTAAAAAGCCCGCCAAGGGAGGTAATAAATTCATCGGGCAGGGCTGTAGATGCGTCCAGGGTGTAATGGAGAGTTATCGAAACATATACCCTGGAGATATCAAGGATGGGCAAAATGGTGCTTACCTGGCTGAAGCACTGTACCTTTGAGTTAACAAAGGACTGACATTTATTTCACTGAGATGTATACTACCCATCAAAAGTTAAAGACTCACTTTACATTATGTATATACATATGGCTACAATGAAGATTGATTTTTCCACTAACTTGGGGGACCTGCACGAGGATCATGCATCAAATTGCTGAAAAGCATGTGCAAATACCATGCATGTGAACATCATTTATTCATGGCAATAAACCTCTGTGTTGTACAATCAGGACTTACATTTAGTGTCATTTAGATCTATCTTATTTGCCTCTAGGAACCAGAACTGGCTGAGCAGCCCCTGGTCCAGAGTTCATTTCAATCCGTTTATTCTAAATCAATTTATTCCTTTCTCACCCAGGAATGTTCCTGCACTCTTGCTGTTGTTGAGCCAGTGAAGGGTGACGATGGGCACTCCACGAGCAACACCACCCAGAAACTTGACGGTCCGACGTACCTGACCAGACATAACATCAAGGATAGAAATGACATATGGCACTTATGATCAATGGAAGTAGAGAGGATCTTACCCTCCTGTCTTGTAATACTAAATTTCTTAACATGTAAACTCAAGGATTTCTGAGTGTTGAGAATAAGTTTGGACATATTTTAAATAAAAAAAACACAACAGTGAGATCCATCATATGATAGAAAATCATTCTCCCAGCTTTTTCAGACTTTAACAGCCATAAGAATATCTTATTTGTACATGTACAGTTAACCAGCCTCTGTGGAAGAGACATTTGTGATGTGTTTTGATTGATTCTGTAAAGCATTGTGATGCAATTTCACTGTAGCATTATTTTTCAGAGGGTATCATTGGTCTCACCAAGGGGAGGTCGGGGTAGCCTAGGGGTTAAGGTGCTTGTTCTTCACGTCAAAGACCTGAGTTTGATTCCTTACATAGGTACATCATGTGAAGGTCATTGCTGGTTTCTATTCAGGTTGTTATTCCAGTAATATTGCACCGGGGGACTTCAGAAATGGGTTTCACACACTTTACCATACCACAAATCGAAACTTGCTATCTATGTACAAAAATAGTGGGGTAGTCAAGTGGTTAAAACGTTCGCTCACCACACCAAAGACCTGGGTTCAATTCCCCAATGGGTGTATGAAGCTCATTTCCAGTGTCCACCACTGTGATGCTGCTGGAATACTGCTAAAAGCTCACTCACGGACCTCACCCACTCAGCAGCCATAAAGGGATCTACCAGTCTGAGTGAGTGAGTGAGTGAGTGAGTGAGTGAGTGAGTGAGTGAGTGAGTGAGTGAGTGAGTGAGTGAGTGAGTGAGTGAGTGAGTGAGTGAGTGAGTGAGTGAGTGAGTGAGTGAGTGAGTGAGTGAGTGAGTGAGTGAGTGAGTGAGTGAGTTAGTTTAGTTTTATGCCACACTCAGCAATACTCCAGCTACATGGCGGCGGTCTGTGAATAATCAAGTCTGGACAAGACAATCCAGTGATCAACAGCATGATCATCAATCTGCACAATTGGGAACCAAAGATGTGTCAACCAAGTCAGCGAGCCTGACCACCCAATCCCGGTAGTCGCCTCTTACGACAAGCATAGTCGCCTTTTATGGCAAGCATGGGTTGCTGAAGGCCTATTCCACCCAGGGACCTTCACAGGTCTCTACCAGCCTGGGCATGCATGGTGTCTGACTCTAGCAACTATGATCTACCTTGTCCGTGACCAAGTGGGTACAGTCACGTATGGATGTGGCCAGTCCTCCTCCCAATTCCTTCACAATCTGAAACATTTACACACATGTAGGTTTTTCAGATGATTACACCCTCTGAAACATTTACATTTAGGCTTTCATAACCTGAAATATTCAATGTAAACCATATCATGACAGCATAACACCAATGATGAAAGACACAGTCCTAGTAGCTCTGCTTACTTTTTGACCCTGTTCATCAACTACGCCAGTGAAAAGGACTCGAGGTTTTGGCTCTGTGGACTTGCGACGCAGCGACGGTGACGACATCTCCATCCCCTGCTTCTGTTTACCCCGTGGTGGTGAGGAATCAGATGACCGTGACTTCTTGGCTGGTGTTGGAGATGACTCTTGGTCCTGCTTAGTGAATCAATCAACTCTCACATAACACTGCTTAATGGCCAGCCATAAGCATTATAGTTAACAGTCATGACAGTCTGTTGGGGTTCCAATGAGAATGATGAATGATTAAATATCTTGAAGTAGGGATAAGTGCAAGAAACATAAATAAGACACATGGTCCTGAAACCTCGGTACCCAAAGGGATTTGAAATCTGACGATTTATGACTGATTATGGAAAAAGTTGTCACGCTTCACACTGAGCGGTGACAAATGGCTGGAGGTACAGCTGAGAAATGCATGTTGGCAGTCACACCTGGTTGCGCTGAGTTGTAGCTGAAGAATGTGCCTACACTGTTGCACCAACCATTAGTAACCCCTTGGTGTGAAGCATGAAAATAGCTCAATATTACTTCATGGTTTCTTAAGCAACTTTTTCCATGATCGATCCTAAAACGTCAGACACAGATTGTCATCCACAATTTCTTGAAATTATTTTCTCTAATGAGAAATGATACAAAAGAATGTACTAGAAATAAATCATTGCTGGGATTACGGATGAAAGTTCATGTTTACCGCTGTATAGATTTTCAGCTAACATACTATCCTGATATGACCTTCACCTTGACTTACAGATCAGGGACCAAACACTAAAAGTATATCGATACCGCAGCAGAATAATCAGGACACCACATAGGTATTTTGGTTAGCACTGGTCTTCTGAAAGAACACTTGTTGTATGAAGTACAATACAGGATTGGTGGTGAGACTGACTTAATGTGTATCAATACTATCATCACAGGGGTTCAAAATATTTGAAAAGCCACTTGCCCTGTGGCAAGTGACTTCAAGAAAGTGACTTGTCTTGACTAATTTTCCACTTGCTCTGATTTTATTACGCAATTTGTGATGTTACTGTTTACTCTAATAGCTTCGGTATGAGCAGATATGAAGAGAAATCCAAGATTATTTGCAGTTTGAAACCATAAGTGAAAATTAGTAGTCCACAGAGAAGTAAAATACCATTGTTTGATTGCCCGAAATGAAAACTGACTTGTCGCAGGCGTCGGGCAATGGGATTTTTTAACCCCTGCATCATACCCTAATTGTGTGAATCTGTGCTCATTATGTCAACCAAGGGTCAGTCTGGTCAAAACTTGATTATTTACAGACAGACAGACATTACTGGAATATTGCTTCATGCAGTGTAAAACTACAAACTGTTACACCAACCTGACTGGCATCGACTTTGCCTCCTTTCTTCCTCTTCATGCCAATCTCAGGAGCCTGAGCAATAGCAGGAGCCTTGGAACGTCGACTTGCCCGGGATGTTTCGAGATTCGTACTCTCAACATCAGAGGTTGTACCCTGACTACTTTCTGCTTGATCTTCCACTGAATTCCTGCCTCTACCAGCAGACAATGTCCTCCTCGCCACACTCTTCTTACCTTTCTTAGCACTAGACACTTCCGTCTCATCTTTCTCACCTGTTCCCTTAGCACTGTCTTCTGTTATAGAACCAGATGCTTCTTCTGCACTAGAAGAATCCTTTCCTCTTTTCCTTCTGGAAGGAATCAGTTCTGAGACATCACTGTCTGGAGTTTCTATGCTGCCTTTTGCCCCTCTCCTGCCTCTCTTAGCAAAAGGAAGGTCTACACCTTCTTCTGAAGGTCTTTTCCTGACAGATGTTCTAGTTTCAAGTTCAGCGTCATCAGATTTCGTTGGACTTTCTACTGGTTCTATCAAACCCTTTCTAGATGTCTTTGAAAGTGTCTTACCCTTTCCTTTAGGAACAGTTATCTCCCCTGACTGTCTGTCTGACCGTCTGCCTCTGCCACTATCACTGAAACCTGACACATTAAGATCCTGTGATTCATTAACTACATGTTTTGTTTGAGAAACACTCTTAGACATAGTCTCCAATTCTTCTGTTTGCTTTTTCCCACGACCAACTCTTTTAGTCGACTTAGATTCATCAACAGAACTCTCAAGTGATGACTTAACACTGTCTCCTGATCCAGTCCGAGACTTTCGATTCTCAGTTTCAGAGATGGTCTCAGACTTCTCAGTAGATCGACCCCTTCTTGTGGATTTTGGTTCATCTTGGCTGGAAAGAGCTGCAGGAAGACTCTTACGACCAGAAGTATTTCTTTTCAACACGGCAGGAGGTGCAGAAGGTGTTGAGATCCTTGTCCTTCCTCTCCTCGTGCTTGTTGTCACATCAGATTCATTTGTCTCCTCTTTAACAGGATCATTCGTCACTTCTTGAGACGTCATCCTCCCTCTTCCCTTTACACCCCTTTTATTTAATTCCTCAGAGGATTTCTCCTCAGTCTCAACACTTTCCGGTTCTTCCTTTACACTGTCAGTTGTTTCTCCTCCCTCTGCAGCTGTGTGGCTTGTCTTTCCCTTGCTTTTCCTTCCAGGAACAGTGGACACGTCACTGCTCCTTCGAGTGCCCTCTGCTAAAGGTGTTTCCTCTTTCCTTTCCACCACAACCTCCTTCTTTAGTCTCTCCGTAGTTTCTTCTGCCTTCTTTTCCACAACTTCTTTTCGTCCTCTACCTCTTCTCACATTCTCCTCTTCTTTAATCTCCACTTCCTTCCTTCCTCTCTTTGCAGTCTCCTCTTTCTTGTTCACCAACACAACCTCAGCCCTTCCTCTCTTTGGAGTCTGATCTTCCTTTGTCTCCACCTCATCCTCTTTCCTTCCTCTACCTCTTCTAACAGTTTCCTCTTCATTCTTGTCAAGCACAATTTCTTTCCTTCCTCTACCTCTCCTAACAGTCTCCTCTTCCTTCTTTTCCACCACTTCTTTCCTTCCCGTCTTACTGGTCTCATCTTCCTTCAGCACAACTTCTTTTCTTCCTCGACCTCTCGTAACAGTCTCCTCTTCCTTCTCCACCACAACTTCTTTTCTTCCTCTACCTCTTGTAACAGTCTCCTCTTCCCTCTCCACGACCACTTCTTTTCTTCCTCTACCTCTCGTAACAGTCTCCTCTTCCTTCTTCTCATCAACAACTTCTTTTCTTCCTCGACCTCTCGTAACAGTCTCCTCTTCCTTCTCCACCACAACTCCTTTTCTTCCTCTACCTCTCGTAACACTTTCCTCTTCCTTCTTCTCCACAACTTCTTTTCTTCCTCTACCTCTTGTAACAGTCTCATCTTCATTGACTTCCACCACAATCTCCTTCCTTCCTCTCTTCATTGTCTCCTCTTTCTTCTCCTCCAACACCACAGTTTCCTTTCCTCTTACACTCCTCACTTTCAGCTCTTTCATATTCACTTCTGCAGCATTTTCTGCCACCGGTTCCTCCTTCACAATGATCTGTTCCCCAGCACCTCTTCTCCTTCCTCTTCCTCGCCCGAGTCCGGTCTCCAGTCTCTCCACGACAGCTACTCTGCCAGGCATACTCTTCCTTCGACCACCATCAGCACCCGCCACATCAGCATCACCCAGTGCAACATCCAGACTCCTCCTACCTCTCCCACGACCTCGAGCCAGACCAGTCATCTTCTTGGTCTTGTTCTCATTGTCAGCAACCTGAAAACAAGACTCCCTATCAATTTCCATCAACCATATCAGTGTTCACAAATAGCATCTGATGCTCTGACAACTTGTTTGTTGACAACATGTGACACTTGTTTGCTGTTCATAAATTTTATGTTTGTTAATAATTTATGTGGCAATTATAACAAATGTTAAATCTGAAATGTGTGTTTAATTTTATTTTATAAGTCCTGTGAATATTTCAGTGGATCAGCAAGACATCTGAAAATTACTGAACCCTTGTCCTGCTACTTTGAAACACCATGGATGTTCAACTGTTAATGAGGGTCTAAAAGCAGCTTCCAGAATGGTTCAGTTGTGAATACAGATCTCTTTAGTTCACATAACGGATTCCTTTCCTTCATTTTAATGAAACTGATGTCACATCACAATAGATTGTTTCCTGTGACTTATAACAACTTACCCCAGCAGCAAACGCGACTCGTTTTGGGGAGGGTGAGGGACTTCTCTTTGGACTAGCCAGGGCTGACTTGTGGGGGGACCGCTCAGGCAGGGGAATCATAGGGGAAGGCACCTTCTCATTGGAGTGGCTGTCTGGGACCATCTGCATTACATACATTAATAGTCACAAAGAAACTATGCATCACACAAATAGTTCTGTAAGATCTACATTTCAGAATACATTAACCATTTGAACACGTAGTGCTATGACACAATTTCTGCAAAGGTGGCAAAATTTGATTTCAATCTGTTAAAAGTACTGAGTGTTGTATCCATAGTAAAATCCTGTTGTACAACTGATGTACATACCTCCTCTGTTGAATCAAGTCCATACTGCTGTGTGGCTTCCACTTCATCTGCGCCATATAACTGGGTAGGTTCAAGATCGGAAACATCAGTGCCTGTACAGAAAAGGTACACCATATACACAGGTATATCATCTACAAGGCACATGATATACACAGGGTACACCGTATACACAACATTGTACATAAAACATAGTAACATCATATACATGGGGTACATCATATACACAGCACACCATATACACAGGGTCCATCACGTACTGAACGCACACAGGGTCCATCACGTACACAGGGTCCATCACGCACACAGGGTCCATCACGTACACAGGGTCCATCACGTACTGAACGCACACAGGGTCCATCACGTACACAGGGTCCATCACGCACACAGGGTCCATCACGTACTGAACGCACACAGGGTCCGTCACGTACACAGGGTCCATCATGCACACAGGGTCCATCACGTACACAGGGTCCATCATGTACACAGGGTCCATCACGTACTGAACGCACACAGGGTCCATCACGTACACAGGGTCCATCACGCACACAGGGTCCATCACGTACACAGGGTCCATCACGTACACAGGGTCCATCATGTACACAGGGTCCATCACATACACCACGCACACAGGGTCCATCACGTACTCAAGGTCCATCACATACACAGGGTCCATCATGTAAAGAACATGGTCCATAAAACATGGTAACATCATATAAATGGGGTACATCATATACACGGTGTACCATATACACAGGGTACATCACCTACACAATATGGTACATAAAACAAGCTAACATCATATATAAAGAACATGATATATACTAAAGGTACATTATATAAACTGTTCATACCACCTATGCACAACCTGGTACCAACAAACCCAAAAGAATATAGAAGGGTCTCAAACAGCCTTACATGTTTGATCCCAAAAGATGTTTTCCTTGTTACCATCCTTCATTTCAACAACTGACACTCATGAATAACATTAGTCAAACAGGATGATATCCATGTAAACCTCACACACCAGATTAAAGGTAAAAATATGATGAAACTCAAGTAATCACAAATCTATAACAGAGGTTAGGAGTTTCACATTACCGTCTCCAGAGCTCGTGGTCTTTGCAGTCTGCCTTCCTCTACTCCTGGGACTGGCTACAGTTGATGGTTTCTGACAAAATATGGAACAAACACAATGAGATTTGGTGAGAAATGAGGCGTCTGTGGATGCTCATACGTGTCTGAACTTACATCCTAGTGCTAGGCCAGAGAGATACTTTCACAGCCTGGATCTGCAAGTCAAGCAAATTAAAGAGACTCTGAGCTGGCCTGTCTTCATTTTATATTTTTATCTCTATGCAAGGTAACAGCAAGGACAATCTTATGTCTTTGGGTAAGAGGCAGGCTGCACTTCAGGATCAAATACAAACTTTAGTTCTGTGGGCAAAAGCAAGTCATTCATACACACAAGACACAAAATATATGTAGTGTTTCCATTTCCCAAAATATGTCATAACTACAAATGTTTGCTTGTACTTTTGAGAGCATTTCATTCAGTAGTCCTTCAGTACAACCATGCACTTCATCCAAACATCTCAGAAGTGTTCAGCAGTGGCTGGCAGTAAATAATACCATGTTTTACAACCACCTCAAAGATGACCTTGACCTTTCATACAGACAGGGAACGTCACTAGAGATTTGGTCAGACAAGTAATGATACATGTAAATAGACAGTTTCAAGGCTGTAAGTATAATACCTACAAATTAAGTTTGATGTAAGGTGAATGCTGACCTTGACCTTGACCTTTTGACCTGAGGCAAGAAAATTGCCCAGGTCAGTATGGGATAACTATGTAATGGAGCACACAGTATTGAGATACAATGGATACACGAGGATACCACAGGGTGTAAGGTCAATGAAACAATGGTTATCGGATCAATCAGCTAAATTGTCTTACACACATATCTACATGCTACACGTTTCCAAGTACCTCAGTGTTCTTGCGTCCAGATGTCCTGGTCCCGTGGCCCTCCACCTCAGCCATGTTGATCACTTCCTCCACTGGCAAAGTCGAATCTTCAGAGTCAGAGTCATCACTCGTTTTACCACCAGGGGCAGCTGCTGCAGCTGTATCAACATCATCAACTGAGACAGTTGTGTCCTGACCTTTGTCTACAGGCACAGTATCTGTTAATGTGTCAACATCAGCAGCTGGAAGAGTTGCATCCTGACCAACATCGTCTACAGCCATGGTAGCATCTTCCATGTCAGCAGCTGGGACAGTGGCATCCTGACCAACATCAGCTACAGGCATAGTGGCATCTTCAGTATCGTTGCTTCTTCGTCCTCTCTTCACTCCTCCTCTCACCCTGTGTGAGTCTTCCCCAATGGCTTCTGCAGTCTTCTTCCCCCTGCCCCTTCCCCTACCTCTTCCTCTGCCCTGTCTGACAGGTTCTGGTTCAGACTCCACAGCCATAGTGGCATCCATAGTGGCATGATCTACATCAATAGGGACAGTAGGTGTATCCTGATCAACTGAAGACTGGACCTTCTTCCCACGACCTCTCTTCCTCGCAGGCATCTCTGCCTCTTCCTCTATGGCAACTGTAGCCTCGGCTTCTGTCATCTCTACATTGGCTTTTCCAGATTTCTTCCCACGACCTCTTTTCCTTGAGGGTATTTCCTGCTCTTCCTCTATGGCAACTGTAGCATCTCCGAACACCTGAGTACTGTCATCTGTGGTTTCATTCTGATCCTGTTTCTCCTCCACCTTCAAAGTAGCGCAATCAAAGACCTGAGTTGCATCTGTATCTGCATCACTTTTGGCAGCATCCGATACCAACAGAGTGGGTTCCTCAACACCAAACATCTGTGTTGCACCTTCCCCTGACCTGTCCTCAACGTCGGACACTGCCACAGTGGCCTCTTCACACACCTGTGTAGCATCTTCTCCTGGTTTGTCCTCAACTTCGGACACTGCCAAAGTGGCCTCTTCACACACCTGTGTAGCATCTTCTCCTGGTTTGTCGTCGACTTCCGACACTGCAACAGTGGCCTCTTCAAACACCTGTGTGGCATCTTCACTGGTTGTATTGTTGTCAGACACCATCAGTGTAGCATCATCTGCCCCTGCTTGTTTGGATTTCCTTTCCCCATGGACTGCATCCTCTTCAAATACTTGGGTTGCACCTTCATTCAACACTTGTGTCGCATCATTATCTGATTTCTTCTTGGACTTTTTCTGTTTAGGTGATGGTTCTGTAACAGCTAGAGTGGCATCATCGCCAAACACTTGAGTCTCATCACTTAAGACTTGCGTAGCATCACTTTCTGGCTGTTTCCTGGACTTTTTCTGTTTAGGCGATGGTTCATTAACAGCTAAAGTTGCATCATCGCCAAACACTTGTGTAGCCTCATTACATTTTTCATTGGACTTTTCCTGTTCAGAAGGTTCGCTAATAGCAACAGTAGCATCGTCTCCAAACACCTGCGTAGCATCCTCATTCTGGTTCTTATCTGTTTTCATCTTTCTTCCAGTTTGGGGTGTTGCTACTTGCCCTTCTTCAAACACCTGAGTGGCATCCTCATCCCCAGCTGGCTGTACTGCCTCCTTTTCACCCAAAGATACTTTGGAGACCTCCTCCTCCTCCTCGTCCTCCTCCTCCATGTCACATGCCAGTGTCGATGTCATTAACAGATGACTTACATCCTCATCCTCATCCTTCTCTTCCTCCTCCACCTCAAACACCTGAGTTGGAACCAATCCACCATCGTCAGGATCCTCTGTCTCAAGAGACTTCTCCTCCTGAACTACGAAGCTCTGAGTCGAACCAGACCCACCCGAGTCATCTTTCTTGGCTTGTTTGAGTTCCTCCTCCAGGTCATATGCAACTGTCGGTTCACTGACACGACCTCTCCTCGAGGACTTCCTGGACCCTCCACTTGTGTCCATATCATATGCAACAGTGGCACCACTCTCAGGAATCTTTGTAGGCTTTTTGGATTCTCCTATGTCAATGTCATAGGCAAGGGTTGGAGCACACACTCGGCCTGAAGATTTTGTTTTCTCAGACTTTGTTCCTTTCTTCAGTCTCTCCTTCTCAACATCCATTTCATAGGCCATCGTCTGAAACAGATTGAAGGTAGAGATACAATCAGGGATTGGGAAAGGCAGGGGCCATGGGCCATTTTGCACATTAGAATACAAAATGGCCCCTAAAAATTTTGAAGTTTTCTTCTGATACAAGGACAGTAGCACAATCTAAATTCAGAAATGGCTAATAATCCTGAAAATGGCCCATTGTCAAAGCTCTTTTTCCCAATCTCTGTACAATTACCTCAAAGAAAAACAACAAAGCATAAAACACAGTAAAGAGCACATAAATTAACAGAATAATCACAATCATTCAAGATTCCAAAGATAATAGTTAATGGCTTCAACAAATACACTATGAGGTGAATATGATTTGTAATAAGAAAAATGATAAGGACATAAATATTCCCAAATACAATATCATGGCAGAAGTTCATGTGTACTTTTAACATTATTTATAAGAATCTATTTATCAATGTCACAATTTAACGCTTAAAGCCTAATGTTCGGGCTGACAGGATGACATGGCAAAGGACCACATGTCATTGCTGATGTATTTTGAGTGAGTATGGTTTTACGCTGCTTTTAGCAATACTCCAGCCACATCAGTGAACACTAGAAATGGGCATCACACATTGTACCCATGTGGGGAATTGAACCCAGGTCTTCAGCGTGTTATGTGAATGCTTTAACCACGAGGCTACACCACCATCCTAAAGGGTTTCAAGTAAAAAACGCTCTTATTGATAAACATGCGGCCATGAAGAATGAACTGAATTCGTTCAGGGATACAGTGTGTAACAGCAAACATGCAAACTATTATGACAATAACAGCCCTGGTACTTATTTAGGTTAATGTAGCAGCAAAGACCGTCAAGACTTGTTGGTCAAAACATTAGTCTCAAAAAGCATCCTGAGAGTCTGACATTTTGTCTACTGGGAAGTGATTGTCTAATCCTAGAATAAGCAACACTGACCTTAACCTCTCGATCTCCATCGTCTTCGTCATCTTCATCCCAGTCCTCATCATTTTGAAGCACAGCTTGTGTTGGGGCATTTAGGTCAATGATACACGACCCGTCTGAGTCAGACTCGCTGTCCTGCACCACGGCCAGTGTCGGGGCAAACAGGTCGACCTTGGGGTCCTCCTCAGGGTCACTCTCTACCAAGCCACAAGCCTGGGTGGCAGCACACATCAGGTTCTTCTTGTCAGCAGGATCCTCTTCTGTAGACACAGACACACAATGTCCATAAATTCAAATTATCTTTGATGCCATACTACATTTCTGCATATGCAGTGCCATTAGACAAAACCATCCATGTTCATCTTACCCATATTTGGTGTGGTGGAGTAGTTTAGTGGCAGTGTATGAAGTTAAAATCCCAGCCAGACATCAAGTAAATTATTACCAGCCCAAAAAGGATTTAACCAGACCAGACACCAAGGTGAATTTACTCAGATATACAGAACTTCCAAACTTTTTACCAGACCATTGGGCTGGCTAGCTGTAAATTTAGACCGTCTGCCAGACAGCTAGACCATCTTGGGCAGTCAGAATTGGTCATACTTCTACACTGCTAGTGGTTAAAGTGTTTGCCTGTCATGCCTCAATCCCTGGTTTGATTACCCACATGGGTACAATTTATGAAGCCATTGTCTGGTGTTCCCTGTCATGATATTGCTGTAATATTGCTAAAAGCAATGTAAAATTAAACTTACTAACTCTTACCTGTAATGGAAGTTAGAAATAATAATTGAGCTCATACTAGAAACCAATACTGTATGGCTGGCAAGTCATGACAATTAGACATGACCAAAATATTTACAACACGGTCCATGTAAAGGACAGGTCGGTCATAGGCCCACTTTGTGGATGCCAAGAATGAATACAGTTCCAGGCTCATTACGCCTCACCCACACACACCCCTGTCACAATGAACTCTTTCACAAACATGCAGCACTTCACCCACACACTTTCATCACAATGAACTCTTCCATAAACATGCAGCACCTCATCCACACACATCCATTCACAATGAACTCTTCCACAAACATGCAGCAAGTTTAGGGTTTGACCCCCACAACCCCTATCGCTTTCTTATTGCTTTTTTCAGAGGTTGAAATTGTCATCTCCTCCTAAGTGTTTTCAACATTTGAACTTACACTAATTGGGTTTCCTTTGTTGTGTATGGGTGAGGTGTTCTGAGGCTGGGAACATGAAGAATACATGTTCTATGTTTCGTTTCCACTCACCATTGAGAACAATTTGATAAAATGCAACATGTGAGATGGAAAAGTTCAAAATCAACCACCAGAAATTTGTGACAGAAGCACTTTGCTCACACTTCCGTAGAAACACACAAATTGAGTAAATCCTTCAGAACAGCACTTACCCTCTTCCTCATCTGTGTCGGTATGCAACATGAAGGCCTGGGTTGGCGCCCCCAACAGATCCTGATCACCTGACGTGTCTTTCTCTGAAAACATTCAAACATGGCTCATCTTGAAAAAAACACTCTCAAAACCAATTTGAAGCATCACAAATCACTATTTTCTATTTTTTTAGGCATTTTCCCTTGGTTTGCTGGATGGCACCAAAATAAAATCCCAACAAGACTCTGAAGCTCACCTGAGTTTTACATTTCAAATCAATATGTTCAGTTTTGTTTTTGCTAAATACATCTCCCTATAAACATAGTTAGCTAGGCTTGTCTCATCATTCTCACAGTTTAGCATTTTGGGGCACATATTTTGTAACAGATGTATAATTGTGAAACAAATGGATACATTGACATTGTCAGATTTGTTCCATACGCAGGAGACTCTCCATGGCTATACTTACCTTCTTCAAACATAAGTGTTGCCTGGGGGTTCGCCTTTGACCCATCACTGTCATCCTCAGAATCAGACTCTGGCAGCACCAGGGTTGAAAGGTCAGCTGTCAAAGCAAAAAATTATTTAAATCTGAGAACTTCTGTCACAAAATGCTTCTCTGACAGTCCAGATACTGTGGCCACTAATGGATGTGCAGTGAATGTATCTGTGCAGCACAATTACAGATTTTACATGCTGGAGATCTGTGCTTCTTTGATGTTTAATGCCACACATGGTTATACGATGGTGGCCTATAAATAACTGATAATCCAGTGATCAATATTTTGAGCAGGGGGTTGATCACGTCCATTCATCACCAGCCCTTACAAACCACACCAGTTTTGGCTTCTGACAGACAGCCGGGTACCAATGAGACTGTCAACACTTGTGCATACTGTAAGAGAGAAGCACATGGACAAGGGGTCAGGCTTGATAATGCGTTAATGAACCCTGACAAAAATGACTGTTGCTCGTAATATCAATCACTGGATTGTCTAGTCCAACATCAATTATTTAACGACTACCATTAAATAGCTAGAATATTTGCTGATTGCAGAACTTACCAGCTTTCAGGAGTAAAAGGAAACTAAGTCCCATTCTGGCAACTTCCTTCAGTATAATCATGCAGAGAAATGACTGAGAGGAATGTCCGTCAGTGTCACCTACCTGACTGATTATTCTTTGGCAATGGCGTCTCCCCGACTGTTAGATCCCCCGCAACATGATCTACAACACATATTGCCTTGTATAGAAGTGTGAATCATTTCAGCACTGGAGAAGCAAAGAAGATGATTAGTTGCTCCTGATTAGGAGGTCACCTGATATTTTAACCTTTCAGTTGCCTGGTCAAGTGATCTTGACCAGGAAACGTTACTGGGCTGGGGCATCAGATAAGAGAGTTGCTCACCTGGACTCTCCGTCACACACCTCTGAGTGGGCTCCAGCATCCGACCGCTGGTCCAGGAGGGGACAGTACTGGAAGGCTGAGGAAAAAAACAGTATCAGTACTTCTGACACTAAGTAAGGGCCTTGTGGTTAAAGCATTCCCTCATGAGGCCACAAAACCAGGTTTAATTCCCCACGTGAGTTCAATGTGTGAAGCCCATTTCTGGCATCACATGCCGTGATATTGCTAGAATATTGCTAAAAGTGGCTTCAAACATTACTCACACTGTGTCACTTCCATTCCATCACAGAGATTCTTAGTTGGTATTAGAAAACATAAATGTAAATCCAGGAAGTTATCCAGTTTTCTCATATATATATATATATATATACTCATGAAAACATATAAGGGAACACCTGAAAGTACAAGTAAAGGACCACTTGTAGTTTCAGGTGTTCCCTTGTTTGTTTCCATGAGTATTTGTGAACCCAACTCAGTTTAACATATTGGTTGATCTCCTGAACTAGAGATAGAAAAGTTCATACTATAAGAGTCTGTCTGTATATGTGGCTGACTTTAACTGTATTGAGTGCACTATAAGTTTAATATCACTGAACAATATTCGAGTTACATCAGTGAAAAGCCTAAGTCATGCAAGTGTTGGTTGTTTTATGCAGAATTCATGAAACTGAAGTGCAGAAATAACAAAACTTACTGCGGATTCAGGTTGAGTGGGCAGAGGAAATAAGAGGCCTGTGTTTGGAGGCTATTACAAACCTGCGTAGGCTGAAGGATGTCGCTGCTGGCATCACTCATGTCATCATTTCCTGTCTCGTCCAAAACTGGGTTGACATCTGCACTGTCTGTTGCCATGACAGTCTGTAGCATCGATTCTGACCCAGTGTCAGAACCCGAGTCGTCAACACGAGACACCTTAGAACATTTACCATGGCTACATGTACACAAACACTCTCATTTACAAGCTTAACTTACTTACATCTACAACAAGAGTCTTCAGAAGATAACGAAACCCCCAGCCCCGATTAAGTTTGAAAGAACAAATCATCTGACAGTTACTTAAACTGTTAAAGACCATCTTGATTTCTTAGGACTAAGTCCAAAATGTTTGATGGAAATCATGAAAAACATAAATGCCCCAAACCTGCAAATAGCAAAAGGCATTACTTCAAAATCTGTTTGATATTTTTGCCAAGTCTTGCAGAAAATATTGAGGAGTTCAGCAACTCCCAAAATAGCATGAGATAGCAGTTGACCACCTGGTATTTGTGGATGCAAAGTTTAATGAAAGACAATGCTAGGGAATAAAAAGTATGCACTCTGTATACACCTCTGAGCTTCAGAGCAAAATTAACAGTATATTGATAATAATATTTCAAAGACACAAAGGAGTGATTCAGACAATGAAGTCCCCTACAGTGTCAGCAATGATGCACCTTTGATTGTCTGTTGATGCGTAAATTCGGTAATAACACAAATATTATTTGTCAAATTTATCCAAGTGATTTTCTGTGTCATTATGCCTTAAAGAGAGAACGTAGACATGGTTCCCTCAGTGCAAAATAGCAAACGTAGAGGTTAACATCCAGTTCATTCCACATTCTGGAAGAGCGAAATGTATTTCTTAAATGTACTGACAAACGTTATGGATTATTGTACATTTCATGATGAAAGATTTGAACGTCATACATAGTGACGTTAATATGCAAATAAAGTAACCCTATATTTATGTTTGTGTGAGTGAGTGTGTGAGTGAGTGAGTGAGTGAGTGAGTGAGTGAGTGAGTGAGTGAGTGAGTGAGTGAGTATACCTTCATGTTGCACTCAGCAATATTCAAGCTAGATGGCAGTGGTCTGTATTTAATCAAGTCTGGATCAGATGATCCAGTGATCAACAGCATGAGCATCAATCTGCACAAACGGGTAGCAAGGACATGTGTCAACCAAGTCAGCAAACCTGACCACCCGATCAGATTAGTCACATCTTACAACAAGCAAAGTTGCCATTTATGGCAAGCAAGGGTTGCTGAAGGTCTATTCTAACCCAGACCTTCATGGGTCGAGGTATTGAGAACATTTTCACTTACATCACTGCCGATGAGGTATGACGCATGGACATCAGCAAACACAAGAGCATCATTATGTTTAAGCTCATAGCGGACATTAGGGGTCAGAAACAACTGAAATCACACAAGGAAACACGTTATCACTTGGGAATGAGAAAAATATGAGGAAAGCATTCACCATGCACACATGATGCTCCACAAACATCAAATCAAATGACAATATGATGAAAATGATGATTCAGCCCTCAAGAACACATCATCCTTTGGCACCATTTTCCCAAATTGTACTATCACACAATCTTATAGTGAGTGAATTTAGTTTTACACCTCACTCAGCAATATTCCAGCTATATTGCGGCAGTCTGTAAATAATCGAGTCTCGACAGACAGTCCAGTGATTAACAGCATGAGCATCAATCGTGCAATTTGGAACCAATGACGTGTCAACCAAGTCAGCAAACCTGAACCCCGTTAGTCGCCTCTTATGACAAGCACAGCCTTTTAAGGCAAACTTGGGTTTCTGAAAGCCTATTCTGCCCAGGGCCTTCACAAGTCAAACAATCATTTAGATTATATAGATATATAAAAACAGAATGTTTGGAATCTAACGGATCTAACCATCTGTGACCATCAAAAAACATACTTGAGGTAAAAGTATACAAAAGAAAAGGGAGATAACTCTGTATTCGTAGGAAAACCACAAAGAAATATGCTCAACACATGACTTTACCAACACATAAATTATCATATGAATGCACAGACACTGACTTATTAGAAGCAGTGGTCATTTGGTGTCACGATACAAGTATCAAGTACTTGCTGTAATCCTTAACAATTATGAAATTATCACTACAGAGTTGTTACCATGGTTACAGTGATTACTTTATTCATATTATAATCATTATGATCATCAATGCTGATTTACCATGCCACGTCGTGTCCTGTTCCTGCTTCCACTGTCGTAGATCAAGTGACTGTCTCCTCGGATCTCAACACACGCATGCTGCTTCGACAAAGCCTGGGTCCCAACATATTCACAAGTTTACCATAATCCAGCTGACCCACAGACTCGAACTCGTTTATTCAATGCCACAGGCCATATGACGCAAGGTACAATTACACCAAAACATATTATTTTGTTTAGAGGATTTGATATGAATAAACAAAATTAATATTCAAGAACGCCATACATTAAATACATGCTTTAAATAAAATGATAATAATTTGATGGTCTGTTGATTTTGATGGAGTTATATTTGTTTGGTACAACAGCAGTTACCCATAGTCCTATGTCCTGCTTCACATACATAAAATAGAGGTTGGACATGTTTATACTATAGGGAACAATTAAAAAGCACATGAAATGCATTTTTACTTTTAGGTTCATGGAACTAGATAAACATGCTAACCTCAGGTACATCTGTGTTTGTCATTGTCTGCCATCTTAAAAAAAAATGAGACATTTTTCCGACCATGGTGACAAACAAAGCTATTGTTACCTTACTAGGAATGTAGACATTGCAATCCTCATGTCGGCCAACAGTATTGTTTCCTGAAAAAGTAAAAAACTGCTTAGGAATGTTTAATACAATGACAAAAACTTAAAAGTGACAATACTTGTTTTCAGAGGGTATAATAGATTTAGGATAGAGTTGTTTCCCTTGGCAGACAAGATCCACTGACTGAGGGTTTGAATCAGAGATTTACATAGTTGCACCCATTTGTGTCTGTCTTAACTATACCCATTTCAATGATTTCATGAAAATTGTTTAGGTGAGTTTTCATCTAAATTAGACCAACAAACCGCTTCTTACTAGAAATACAAAGAAAATTAGCTAGACAGCACTTACTCATATTATTTTCTCACTGTCAACAAACATAAATATGGGTTCCCCTAGCAACACAAACAACAAATTACAGTTTGATAGTTTTCAAGTATCTCAGTATTATGATAATAAATAGGTCATGGCAAAATATGGTACATTTGCTAATGGCATATATTGTGGACATGAGTGGCTGTATTTTTTTTCATTCAAACTGAGGCAACAGCAGTTATCTGTTTGCTTTGTTTGTTTTCTAACGCCATGCTAAGCACTTTTCAAGCTACTTGACGCCTGACTCTACATATTTCAGTCGGGACAAAATGCGTTGTTGTATGTAAGCTTTAATCAGCTAACAATGTTTGATGTTACATGATGCCATGTCACTATTGTCAGCTGAACCTGGAAGAAAATCCAAAAATTATACACATATTGGATATTTTGTGAAACCCATGGGTGAATGAAGGAGACAAACCCATAAAGATAATTGAAATGAATCAACTCGATATAATCAGTGTCCTGGTATGCTAAAGGGACACAACTCTGTAAAAGAAATTACAGTTCATTTAATGACTGGGCCACACGTTCCATCATTGCTGTAGACCCATGGAGCATTGTCTAGATAGAGCATATGAGTAATGATAGCAGTCTAAGTAAACTTAGTCTCAGTGTATTTCGTTACACTCCACCACTGAGTCTAACAAAACCTAGTAGAAGGTTGCGTCAGGTAGCCTTTCAGCGACCAATGACTGTCCATTCAAACGCAAGATGGTTAAATAGATTAAACCAATCAGACAATGGATATTACTTAGGGATCGGAGGGACTTTCAAAATATTCAGGACACTGACACAGATCACTCCACAAACAAAAATCCACATGTAACAGTTATTTGACCTGCAGTATATACTCTTTGGGGTTTCTGTTGACATGGTTACCACGGGCTAATATTTCTGCAAGGTAACATCCTTGAATATTGCCAAAACACTATTTTCAGCAACTGTTTACTCACCATTGTCATAGTTGTATGTACGCTGTGTGCATCACATGGAAGCGAGCGTACGCTAAATAGCATTCCGAAACATTCAGCTACGAACCTTTTAGAGATAAAAAGTTCAAAAGGTATGTGCGAATGTGCAATTTCGCGATTTGGTAAGCTGTGTTCTGATTCGTCAATCTCAAAGGTTACCTGACGCGACCTCCCATAAGGTTTTGTTAGAGTCAGTAGTGGAGTGTAATGAAAAGTACTGAGGATAAGTTTACTTAGACTGGTAATGATAGTGTACCTCACCTTCATATAACGGGTACAACTTCTCAGGAACACCTTTCTGGCAACCAACTTTCAAATGAGCTACCTGCAGTGAAGTATTTTTGTAAGACTTCCACCCATATCCCCTCTTGATATCATTCTAGTCGAATCATATCACCTGAATATGTATTCCTCATCTGATAATGATGAATTTTTAACGTTTCTTTAATTTATCTTAAAATACTGCAACACAAATCCAACTTATAAAAGAATGTCTAGGAAAGTTTCCTCAACGTAAAAACTTTGGGTGATACAGGCGGAAGTCTTTTCGTAATTTTAATCATGTTCTATCCTGATCTGCACTTTCAATGCATTGATACAAAAAACATGACAGTTTCATAAATTATTGAAAAGATCACTTTCATTTCCATGAACATGCTGATATCATATAGATGAACACATTACAGTGAAAGATATTATCTGGCAGTGACTGGGTATGCACTTTTTTCCATCTTTTTCATTGTTCGGCTGTCTATGTACTTACTGGAGTTTTCTGGGACTGAGAAATATTCTCATCCGTGTCATCATCAAATTCTTCCAATGCTATGACTTGAGTTTGATCAAAATCCATGGCAACTGAAAATTGAACAATTCTGAATTGGCAGACCAACAACACAAAATCTCACGATCAGTCACAATTGGTATAGCTGTTTTATCCACTACTTGTCGCCAGAAACCATACGGAATAGTCCAATGGTTCGTCCGAAAAAATATTATTCATAACATAAAACATCCTGTACAATATTACGTCTAGATTGGGAGGCTGTCTTGTTGCGAACGAAACAAGAAAAGTTACGATACACTTCTGCATGACAACAGCAGACAAAGTGAAACTGCTTAGGACCATTCATTATTTCGAGACAATAATCAATAAACGATCATCAAATATGTTAATATTACATTTTTGTTTCACTTTTCGCTTCTTCCCACTTCGTACATTGCTCTTTCCCGCACTGGCTTTGCGCATGCGTCATTGCATCTCGCACCTTGCGAGACCAAGCGAGACTGAGAAACTCAGGTGTGCAAAATTGCTTTCCTCTATCTGCTTGGCCGCTCATGATGGGCGTGACAGTGGAAACAATTAAGGAAGGAGACGGTAAGAGGGTTTGTTTTTGATAGTAGAAATGTTCTGTGTGCCGTTAATTGCCAAATAAATCACCATTGGCAGCAATTAGGGCGCCAGACACTCCCTGTCTATGACAGTCTGTCAACATTGATGATGTCATGTCTGCTTCTTGTGATCAACATTATATCATGATAAGAGTTCCTGTTGATTGTGTTCATCGTTAAAGTAAAATGCATTTACATGGGAAATCCAGCTTGACCATTCATTGTTTCACCAAACTCTAATTAACAACATGAACACCTAATAATTATGATTCGCCATAATCTCAACTCGTACAGAATACAAGTCTCCCACGACCACAAAGGTTGAATCTGTTGTCTGCTCTGTCCAGGACATAGGCAATAGTATTATTAAGTGTATGAAATGATATATGGCCCATTTTCACGCCAGCACACACATCAAACACAGACCCCAAGGATATTGATACCAAGTACTGAATTATCACGAACCAACAGTTTTATTTCTGAGTGGAAAAATTTAGTCATGATACTATATTAATCCTTAGTTAGGGTCACGTCTTCATCATTACGGCGTTTGTTGACCTCATTGAGCAATATCATCATAACTGATGGCAAGTCATAGATATGTATTTGAGTAAATTCAAACATTTTATGAAAACATGTTGTTAATCATTTCACTTCGCTTGACGCTGACATGATGTGCTGTTAGTTGTTCTACTTCTGTCTGTATGTGCTAACTAGCCATTTTGAAGGTTTGAGTATGACTATCCTCTTTCAAAAGATGCAACAGGCATGTAACTGTTGCTGTTACTGGGGTAAGGTAGATAACTTCTGTAGGGGATAAATATTGATATGTTTTCTTAATGACTTCATCTATTTCTTGTATGACTCATACTCATAGGATACATGCATGGCTGTTTGCTTCAGTTTTGATTGTGGTTTGGATTTCATTTTGTTTTTGTTGTGGTGCTCTATGAAAATATGTGATTGAAAATCCAGGGGTCCATGTCAAGAATGTGGTATGACTGGGGATGTTGAAGATTCCTTGATGCAAACAGTACACAAGCAAATTTCAGTAAATAACCAGTATACCTCTTAATTTCAAACCACATTAGTTGCCTATTTGAACTGGGGATGTTTTTGTATCATTTTTCATATTTACAACTTTACTGAACATTTTGAATATTACTTATGGTGGACTATGTTAGGAGTCCTACTCAATGACAGAAATATTTTGTTGTTGTGTTGCAGTGTAATTCATTTTGTTATATTTCTTGCTGTTTCTGATATTGCTGTAAACAGATGAAGAAATAATTTACTGATTCCATTTAATCCTGTGAGTGAGAATCATGCTAAAAGTGCAGTGTGGAACTAGAAATATTTTGCTTTTTTTCACAGGTCAGACATACCCGAAGCCTGGACAGTATGTGACCCTCCATTATGTAGGTGGGTAATGCCAGTGCGTGTAACCATGCTTACTAACTCAACAGAGATGAACAGGTGGTTCAGAGGTGCAATGGGTTCAGGAACTCCCCATTAAGGTCACAGAATGTTTTAGATTTTAAAAATGTTTTGTTTGTCATTTCATGCCATTGAGCAATAAGTTGGCTACAAGTGCCAGTCTAGATACCACTAAAAGAGCAACACGTCAGGTTCAGATTTCATATTGTTTTGATGAAAGTCATTGAGACAGAGCACAATTTTCTGCAAGTATTTGGTTGGTTGGATGAACAAATATAGCTTGCAAGGGATCTTTTCTAACCTGATCTGTTAGAATGTCAGTGTGGTTAAAGATCTAATCGATTACACTGCCATATCAATAGAATGTTGGTGAGTGCAGCATGAAACTGAGCTCACACATTGATTAAGAGTGAGAGTCAGTATTTTGCATATTTTGAATTGAAAATGGTTCATTTACACTGAAGTTGTTTTTGTATTGCACAGGTACACTGTTCACAGAGAATGGCAAGAAAATAGATTCCTCTCGAGACAGGGGTGTTCCGTTCACATTCCAGCTTGGTAAGGGAGAGGTGATCAAAGGTGAGAACTGATTTCTTGTAATTTCATATCAGTATTAATCTCTTATCAGAAGCCTATATAAGCTGCGTATCTGGGTAAAATATTCAAAGAAAATTTCCAGTTACACACTGATAAATAATTGTTGCATACCAGTTAAGCATTTAAAATGCTATATATGCAAAAGGTTTAAAACAAATATATGCAAAAGGTTTAAAACAAATATGTGCAAAAGGTTTAAAACAAATGTTTTCGGAAATGTAATCAAGTTGTACTGTCAAGGTAGAATGAGTGCGTTTTTATGAAATCATATCCATTATATTTAAGTAACTGTTGATTTTGATCTGTTATGGCACAAAGCAGGACATACCTGCTTAGTAGCCTTACTAAGTTACATTTTCTCAGCTGAGCAAAATCACTGAAATACCACATATTTGAAAGCAGTGGGTAATGGAAAATGAAATACCAATGAATACCCACTCAACATTCATAATACCCACTCCAGAAAAATACAGTGGGTACTGTACCCACATAAACTAAATGTTATCTTGAGCTTTGTCTGATTATCATAGTGTGGTGGTGTATCCTTGTTGCTAAAGCGTTCGCTCGTCATGCCAAAGACCCAGGTTCGAAACCCACATGGTTACCATGTGTGAAGTATGTTTCCCATCATGATATTCCTGGAATATTGTTAGAAGCGGAGTAAACCTCAACTCACTCACTCGTTCTGATCATCATGGGTATGGAGGTGCAAGTTTTTCAGTTTGTTAAAAGCAAATGAAACAAATAATATGAATCTGTGACAGTAACAACAACTTTCACTCTCAGAGTCTGGTAAAATTGTGTTCTATTCAGGAATCTTAGCTTTTTCTTACATTCAGGGTCACAACACACCCTAGTCTGATCAGAGTAATGCTCAGAGCACTCGGGAAGTCGAGTGAGGTTTTGGTGGTGACTTATCTTATCATCAGCATTATTGTGTTCCTTGCATTTTCGTTTTCATGGCAAGTTAAAGAAATATGATTTCATCAGATTTGTGTAGTATCCTTGAACAAGATGCTTAAATCCACATTGTGCCCATTCACCCAGCTGTGAAATGGGAACCCATGAGGATGTGCTGGCAATGTGAATGATTAGTTCATTGCGCCCTACATGCCATATGGTGTCTTATGACTGAGGATAGTAATGTTGAGCAGGTAATGTGCCTGGATATGTGCACGAAATAAAGCGTTCTATTTCTACTATCAGATTGGTTCTGTCATCTTAAGAGAGTTGTTGTTATATGAGAGTTGAGACGTATGAGATGTAAATTTTCATATTTTTAGTTCATGGTGACTGTTCTGTTCTTTATGAGATTATCAGATTAAATGTGGTTGCCCAATGGTTCATGTATTTATTCCGTGTGTAATGTTTTACAATCAAACCTTCCATTTGTTTCAGGGTGGGAGGAAGGTGTGAAAAGAGTGAGTATATGTCACATTCCTCAGGACCCATTAAATAAAAATTAAACACACATTTCAGATTTAACATTTCTCATATTTGGCATTGAAATTATTAACTGAGGTATAATTTATAAATAGCAAACAAGTGTGACGTGTTACATTTGACAGCTTAAGTCAAAGTTGAAATATACAGTCAGACATTGGTGCCATTGGGTTGAAGACATCCACTGGATCGTCAGTAAATCTGCCAGATCAGATGGTCAGATGGTATTTATGAACACTGCTGAACAGGACGTGTTTGCAGTAAATACTTGCTTGTGTTTTCAGATGAGTATGGGAGAGCGGGCAAGAGTTACATGTCCTCCCAAGCTGGCCTATGGACACAGGGGTCATCCTGGATTATATCCTTTCTCAAATGCCTGAAATTTAAGTGTTTACTGAACATTTAGAGCTTGTTTCCCTTTGTTCTTAAGCCTAGGGGTCTGTTGTGCACAGCGGTTAAAGCGCTCACTCATCATGCAGAAGACCAGGGTTCGATTCCCACATGGGTAAAATGTGTTAATCCATTTCTGGTGTCCCATTGTGATATTGCTGGAATGTTGCTAAAAGCAGAAGAAAACTTAACTCACTCACTCTCTCTTAGTCTTAAGCCTAGGCATGGTGGCGCAGTCATTTCAGTTGTGTCAGAGTTTAATCCCTTATTAGTGTGCCAGGATCCTCAGGTCAGCAGGGTCAGTGGTATCTGGTATCCCCTGCTGTGATATTGCAGGAATATTGCTTAAAATGGGTAAAAATATTCTGTGTCTCACAACCTTCTTATTAGACCAAGCTGACATTATTCTTGAAAGCTATGTAAAATATCATTTTGATCTCATTCAACCATTGGTTATGTGAGCATATTTGTCTGCTTTGAATGCATACTTGACTACCCTGTCATACTTTTCACTGAATGACCTTGACTTTGATTCACGATACCCTCCAATGCCACTCTAGTGTTCGACATCGAACTGCTGAAGCTGAGCTGAAGATGTTGCCAACATCTCCTTGCCATCTCTTCATCATCAGGAGAGGGCTTCAGGGGAGAAAACTCCTGTACCATGAAACGTGAAGATGACAACAACTAACTGGACACTTTATAAGATTATGATTACATGTGCCAGTGTAGATTTTGTACATACGCAACCCATGTATTGTCTGATGTACATGCTTCGTCATGCTTTGTTGGGCGAGCCCGGTTATCTAGTACCTTGTGAGACTATGTAGAACTGGTGCTAACCCTACTGCCTTGTGCAGGCTGTCAAACACTTTGCTTATCAGTTGTCTCTGACACTGCTTTGTATGATTTCTACAATCTGCCTGTTATATGCTTATTAAGTCCTCTTTCTCAGCTGTCGTATTTATCGATTAGGCTTTTGGGGTTTTTTTTAAATTACTTGGTTTACGGATCCGCTGACCCAAAATGTGAAGAAAGTGAAAAAAATGTTTTTTTTACATTTTCGGTTCTGTTGCCATTATGTGCTGCCAACCTGAAAAAAACAATGATAAAAAAAATGAAAAATAACAAATCACTCCTTTCAGATATTCCCTCATAACACCATGCTATGCTCAAGTGTGCAAATAACATCGTCATATACCCCCACCCTTTTTTTTTATTTTGTTTTTTGTTTTTTTAATTTTTTCTGTCCTTCCTACCAACCTATTAAAAGAAAAAACTTAAATCCGTAAACCAGGTAATTAAAACAAAAAGGCCTTAGAGGTAAAGATTCGCAGCAAAGATGGACAACCAATACTTTCATGGAAGACTTGATAGGTCATTTAGTCAAAACTGGTAGCTGATTAAAGAGGCATCAGCAAGGAGTGAGATAGGTGTCCTGGCAAAACTTCTACATGCTAAGTCTTCTACAGACTAAAACAACAGATAAGTGGTCCAGTGCACAGCTGATCCCCTGTCCCTTACCTCAAGTGCTCTGGCTGGACTAGTCCAACTAATTAGACTTAATTAGGCTGAAGACCAAGTGGAATAAAAGTACAAGAAGTTATGGGTGTATGATGAACTGTTCATTGACGTACAAATATCATAGTGTATAACATATCAATATTTTAAATGATTTTTCAAAAATATGATTTTGTTATTGTTACGGTGAATAATTTGTTGTGACAAAAGGTGTAAGAAGTCCCCTCAGAACCTGCAAAATATATCACCGAGAAGTCTGAAATTTTCAGTTATATGATACAAGATACAGTGATTCTCAATAGAGGTTTCATGTACAATGCAACTGTGTCAAATCTGAAGTAATGAGTCACAAATATGTCAGCTCAACTTTACTGTACACACATAACACTCTTTCATCTTGTTTGAAAGTAGTAAGTAGTTACTGAACCTGTGTTTATCCTCTACCCCCTGTATTCCTTTACTCCCTCAATTCCCACATGGGCACAATGTGCACAGCCCATTTCTGGTGTCCCACGCCATGATACTGCTGGAATATTGCTAAAAGCGGCGTAAACCAAACTCACTCACTTCTCTACTTCCAAATGCTCCCTCTGTCATACCACCTTTGGGCTGTTTCATTATATCCAAAGGTATGTGCATAATTCTGCCTTGACTCTTTGTAGACATTTGACATGTAGAAGTTTTGACGTGAACAAGTTTTCAGAGATGACCATGAGAATCTTTCCTTTCATGGAAGACTTAATGGGTCTTCTACTGAAAATTGTTAGCTGATTGCAAAAGGTATCATACATGAATCTCTCATTGTAGACATATATATCATGTTTGTATTTGTTTATTTGGAACTACACAGAAGGGCAGAGGTTTTGTGCAGTTGGTGAAATTTGGAGTTTTCCTGGGATGGATCTGCATATCTTCCAGTGTTACATAATATCTTGTTGTTAGTGATGAATGAAGACGAAGATCATTATTGATGTGATCAGTAATGCTCAGTGATTAATTACAATTGTCACATATGCTTGCAGAGAAAGTCTTGTTTGTAAATACATTACATTGACAAGCCAGAGAAAGTCGCCAGCGTGGTAAAAAACAAAGCTTTTTTCCAACTTTGTGAAGTGATTATACATATTTGTCATTTGGTGTTGAAATATTCTCAAGGTGGTTTTTTTTGTGTGTGTGTGTTTTTTTTTATGTTAAAGATAAGTAATATGTATGGGAGAGCTGAAGATTAAGGTGATAATTGTGACAATAGTCCTCTGTAGCTATATGTGGATTTGTAAGTTATATTACAGATTCATGGAATAGAAAATTACAGTCACACTTTTTAGTCAAACTGGATTTTGAGAAAGTTTTGTGGCTGGAGTGCTGCTAGATAATTCTAGTGGTGCAGTTCCTTTACTACTTACTTGCAATGCCATCAATGCACTTAATGAAACTAAAGGGAAAGGAACCTTTTGATGACTGGATTGAGGTAAACCAGCTGTCAACACTTGTTCGTCCTTTTAACATTTTGTGTGTGTGCAATTGTCAAATGTAATCCTTATCCAATAGCTGTTCTCTTTTTTTCATTATTGACCCATTTCAGTACTTTGAAACATTTCTCAAGTGTGTTTTGCTTTACTTTTACATGTTTATAGTGGTTTCCTTTTTCATTTATCCAGAGTTATCTCCCTTGTGGTGGAAATTTAAAACTTAAGTAATTAATTAAATATAGTACCTTATATTATGAGGTACATGCCTAACATTTAAACCATCCAAGAGATTCTGTTGTTTTAAATTGACTGACTTTTAAAGTTTCTGTGACAGTGGTAAGTATTAGTATTCCCTCAGTTAGGTTTTTGTGATTACTGTGGAGAGAATTGAAGCTAATGCTTTCTTGCAAGTATGTCTTGTGAACAGCTTTTACACCTTTTAAAACTAGAATGTTATTTGTTGATTATAAAACTAAGCGAATTGAGCTGTTCTTATATTGAAACATTGACTTTGTCAGATGGGCAGCTTGCAGATATTTTGTGCCACCCAAACCCCAAAACATGAAAGAAGTAAAATTTTGATCCCATGTCAACTATTAAGTGACTACAATCTAATAATCCCTCTTTCCATATGACAAACTTGCAGTGACTGTCAAAAGTCTGTCAGTTCCTATTTTAAAATTTTATGTCGGTGATTTGGTATATATCATATGGTTCAAGTGATTGGCCAGTGATAACTAATTCCTGCCTTATAGCAGATTCACGTACTACCAATTTCTTTCTGTTAACATGTGATAAGCTTGGATTCCAGTCAGATGGAAGCAATACCCTGAAATTTACAGAACAAAATTACAGAGCACTTGTTGATTTTATTTTGTTAACACGACTAAGGAAATGTTTTGTTATAAAGTAAGGCTTGTTATAGAGTTACCCAAAGAGAACTGTACTAGGAAAGTTGCCATAGGTAATTTTGACATTGCAATGAAGTGGGCACGTCGGTGATGATGGCTGTAAATTCCTGTGTACCTGTGATGAGATGATAGTAGTGTTACTATGCCTTGAGATGCCACCTGGCTTTGTGAAAGTCTAGGCTATAGAGTCTGGTATATTTGTACAATATTAAGCTGTGCACACAGTACGGCAATGATGATGCTATCACAGTATGAGCTTGGAGGCCATACCAAGGATATAATTATAGAATTTTGTATAGCATCAATGATTGCATTAAAAACCTTTATCTGCTATTTATTGGGGGTGTTCCTTGTCATTTTGAAATGTTTGATGTGGTTTCAAACTGGGCACATTGTGGTGTTGTATCTGATTTATAGACACCTTGGTGGCCTGTCAACTAAGAGGATGCATGTGAACAAACTCTGCCTGCCTAGTTGATCTCACTGAAATACTGGGAGATATTTTCCCATTCAATGTCATCAATACATACAGACCTGTGTGTCCCTGTACAGTGCCAGGAACTCCTTTGACATGTCACCCAATGGGGTGCATTGTGGAACCATACATAAATCATGAAGAGTACTGATGGTGTCCTAAGCTGGGTTTGTCTTGTTAGAAAAGGGTTTAGTGATGTAAGCAAACTGATATCTTGAATGAGCGAATATTTCATTCTATTTTGGTTTCTGCTGGAAGACAAGTTATTGAAACTTGGAGAATTTACAGATGTGAAGATTCATGTAACTCATCCCCAGCTCTCTTTTCTTTATTTCCATTGCAGATATCAGTAGATATAAAGAGGTATCTTCAAAACCATTCCTCATATCAATAATTTGATTTTAGACGGCAATGATGGTCCAGACTGAAGACATGTCTAAACCGGCACCCACTGAATCTGAAGAAATAATCCGGTTACAATGTGCCGTATCGTAGAGCTGGTGATAAATGTATAAGCCTCAAATGGGACTGAGATTTTGTGCCGGCGTTGACAACTAGCCGGATTGGACAGATGTCGGTTTTGACAGCTTCCATTGTATCTTGATTCTGAAAAAAAATGTGTTAATAAGTGAAAAAGAGGTATTTGAAAAGAATCATTTGTATCTGTGATGCGTTTGTAGATATATACTAATCATTTCGACATATTATATTGAACTAACCTTATCTTGAATTTGTTTCGTGATAATGCTCAGTATAGTTGTATTTTTCTATTCACGTCTGGGCTGTGAGGTAGCCTTCTTGTTAAAGCGTTCGCTTGTCGCGCAGAAGAAGCTGGTTTGATTCATACCAATGTGGGAAGTTCGTATCTGTTGTTTCCTTTGCGTTCCTGGGAATTCTTGGCAGTTGTTAAAGTACCATGGAAGTACAAATATTTACCGTAAGTGAGATGGTCGACTTATCTGCTGCGATGCAGATTTAAAAAGAGGTCGATTTTCACGTAACGCCTCCTCAGATAAGTAGTTTAATAGTGTGACAGGGCACCTGATTGAGAAAAACGGTGAAAGTCATCTGACCAAAGGGATTGGTAGGTGATTGACCATTCAAACGGAAATGTCAGGCTCCTTAATATCGATGTTAGTGCCTCTGTTTGCAAGATAATACCAGATTCTACAAGGCATACTCCTTATCAAACATCAAATCTCATTTGGTTCATTTCATTCCATTCCTCCTGCAGAACAGCACCAAGTTCATTGAGAGTTGCCCATGGTTGTTGATGTAAACGACAGAAATATTTGGTGGGTGACAAGACTGAACATAGTGACATGGTAAAGGCGCTTATGTTCTGTTGGAGGTAGTACTCAAGACGAGCCCTGTTCGCTCTTGCGTTATGTAAACCCGAAGTCAGCTTCTCACTGTATATTAGGTCATCTCTTGTTTTCCCAGAATTGAGTTTTTTGTTTTGTTTTGTTGACCTCTTCCCATGTTTTACTTTTCTTTAGTAAGACTTCTTCCCGGGCTCTACTTTTGTAATTGTCTTTTCCTAACTGTATCTGAACATCAACACTCAAATGATATGAGTGTTTGAAGTCAATTGATATTGAATCATACGCTTTACCACACTGCCACTGGGTCGACGAAGGAAGCGGGTTGAATTATCATTAAATTGATTTTACTTACGCTTCAATTATTGATATGTAGCTTCAAATGATCATCCACATTGTAAGTGAGTGAGTGAGTTAATATTTAACGTCACACCGTCAATATTTCAGCCATATCGTGACGTGAACATAACACGTAAATGGAATCTATTTGTAATATAAAAAAAATGTCGACAAAGGACTGTTAAAACACTAGAATATCACAGACATGAATATAAAACCAGCATGAAAAACTAAAACATTGTAATTAAAGAAGACAATACATTATAAAACACGGGCTATAGATCGCCAACAACAGAAGGTAGATCACCATACTAGGGACCATGGGGACTTACAGTACCTTTGCTACCTGCGTGGACCTTAGTTGGATTTACACCATCCCTTCAGCTGCTTGCGAGTGTATGAAATGCTAGCCAAACTTAAAAGACAAGAATACTATGATTAAAAACCTGGTAGACTTAAATTAACATCGAATGTTTTGGGACTTACGTACCCTCTCAGGAGGACAATAATTATACAATACTTCAACCCCCTTTGAGGGTACAGCCACTAACAATCTCAGTTACTAATCTAAACTGCCAATACTAAAAATATCTATTTACAATTCATTCAACAAATCCAATTCTTTTAAAAATGCAATAATTAAACGAGAACTGATATTAGTAAAAAGGTCCTTCATATTACATGATTTAAAATAGGTATCCCTTGTGATGGAATACTCAACGCAATCAAGTAAGACATGCTTGACCGTGATTCTTTCATCACAAGGGATACAAAATGGAGGGTCTTCACCTTTCAATAGGTATTTATGCGTATATCTGGTGTGACCAATACGACATCGTCTCATAATGACCTCTTCAAATCTGGATTGACAGCCCAAGTAGGAATAACCAATATAGGGTTTTATTTCATGTAATGTATTGATGCCTACCTGTGTGTCCCACGTCTTCTGCATCAGACCACGGATATAAGATCTAATGTTAGCTTTATAATCAGTGTATGGAATAAGAAGTGGTGTCACAGATTTGTTGAGTGCTGCTTTGGCAGCAAGATCGGCCATTGCGTTACCGGAAATGCTTACGTGGCTTGGTAACCAACAGAAGACGAAGTCTTGGCCAGTAGCAAGATTATTATACAATTCAATAATTTCAATTAAAAGTGGATGTTTACAAGAAATATTTTTAAAAGCCTAAAGGCAAGAAAGAGAGTCTGAATAGATTATAAACTGTTTATGTTTAGGGTGTCTTTGAATATATTTGAGAGCCGTTAGTATGGCGTTAGCCTCAGCGGTAAAAATAGAACTGTTGTCTGGTAATCTAGAAGATATTGTTCTGGATACAATGACAGTGGCACTAGCCAGTGCGCCACCGTCCTTGGACCCATCTTTAAATAAGGATTTATAGTTGCTATATTTATGTTTTAGTTAATTATATTCTTGTTTGTATTGTAATTCATTTGTTTCTGATTTCTTAAATGTGGTCAATGTTAGGTCCACTTGGGGCCTGACCAACTGCCAAGGAGGAGAAGAAAGAAGACGGGAGGGAGCTATATTTTCCAGCTCAATGCCGGCAGCAGAAAGAAATGGTTTAATTCTGGGTCCTAGAGGCGGGACAAGAGAAGACTTTTTGTTGTATAAATCCTCATAAAGGGGATTGAAACCAGTTATATGCAGGGTTAGATTCATTAGAGTATAATTTAGTAATGTACTGTAAAGCCAACTTTATACGGCGCTGCTCAAGAGATGGTTCATCAGCCTCAACATAGAGACTGTCAATAGGTGAAGTTCTAAAAGACCCAAGACAAAGTAATAGACTTTGATGATGGACAGAATCTAATAGTTTTAAGTTGCTTTTGCAGGCTCCACCATAGACGATGGAGCCATAATCAAGTTTAGAACGCACGGGTGATCGATAGAGATGGAGAAGGGTAGCTTGATCCCATCCCCATTTAGAATTTGAAACCACTTTCAACAAGTCAAGTGCTTTCAGGCATTTAGTTTTAAGGGATTTAATATGCGGTAAAACGTTAAGTGTGAATCAAAGATTAGACCCATGAACTTAGCTTCCTTAACAACTTTAATTGGCGTCCCATCAAGAGATATATAGTTCAGGGTCTTTATGTGGTTTATATGTACGACAAAAATGTATGCAGTTAGTTTTCGATTTAGAAAATTTAAAGCCGTTTTCAAGACACCATTTATTAATCTTGTTTAAACACAACTGCAGTTGCCGTTCAATGGTATGCATCCATCAATTGAATCGCTTAAAACTTTTGATAAACTGTTTTTCTTTATACTAAAAAGTGTGACTGAAAAAATACTGCCTTGTGGAACACCCTGATCCTGACTGTAATGATCAGACAGGGTAGAACCCACGCGGACTTGAAATTGTGTGTTATTTAAAAATTTGGCTATGAATTCAGGCAAACGACCTCGCAAAGCGAAATCATGTAAATCTCTCAGAATGCCATATTTCCAGATTGTGTCATATGCCTTCTCAAGATCAAAAAAGATAGACACGGCATGTTGTTTATTAATCAGCATTTTTCACAAATGATTCTAAACGCACTAAGTGATCGACTGTAGTTCTGTTTTTACGGAAACCACATTGTATATCTGTTATAAGGTTATTTGTTTCCAAGTACCAAACTAGTCGATTATTTATCATGCGTTCCATGGTCTTGCAAACACAGCTAGTTAATGAAATCGGACGATAATTGGATGGATCCGTATGATCACGTCCAGGTTTAGGTATTGGTACTGCTATAGCATCACGCCATGAAGAGGGAAATTTCCCGGAAGTCATAATATCATGGTAAGTGCTTCAGGGGTTGATAATTTATGTTATCAGTTCCTGTAGCAGTGTCATGAGCTTGATCGAGAGCAGTATGGAGTTCATGAATAGAAAATGTTTCATTATAATCTTCCCCATTATCTGAATTGAAATTAATAGTTCTCTTTTCTTGTTGTTTTTGATACTGCTGGAATTTAGGTGTATAATTAGAAGAGGAAGAGTGTTTAGCGAGGGTTTCACCCAGTTTATTAGCAATATCTGATTTATCAGTAAGTAATTGTTCTCCATGTTTAAGATGGTGGACAGTAGATTTACCTTTAATTTTCTGGACCATGTTCCATACCTTGGACATGGGTGTCCGAGAATTTATTTTGGACACATAATTTTGCCAAGATAGGCGTTTATTCTGTTTAAACGCACGCCGCGCTTTAGCATTTACACTTTTGAATTTATTTACATTATGCAACATAGGATGGCGACGGAAATAATGTTCTGCTATTTTCCTTGCTTTCCTAGCTTGTTTGCATTCATCACTGAACCATGGTTTCCGGATATGTGGAACTACGGAGGACTTTGGTATACACTCATCAGCTATGTAATTCAGTTCATCAGAAAAACATTTGATAGCATCAGGAACATCAATAAAAAGTTCAGGTTTAAGTTTGTCAAGACACAATTTTTCATATAAATGCCAGTTAGCTTTTTGTAAAATTCCATCTTGATGATGGAGGAACATCAGATGGGATTACAGATTTCAATATAGTAGGGAAATGGTCACTTCCACAAAGATCATCGTGGACTGACCATTCAAATTCATTTAGTACGTTGGAGTCAGTTATTGACAAATCAAGAGCTGGATATGTTCCTGTACCAGGATGTAAATACGTGTCTGTACCATCACTGAATATACATAAATCCTTAATTAAAATAAACTCCTCTAGAATTTTACCTTTTGTGTTTGTTGTCGCACTCCCCCACAGTGGGTTGTAGCCATTCAAATCACCCACGAGTGCACATGGTTTTGGTAGTTCATCATAGAGAGATTGAAGATCAGCTAGAAGGAGAGTCGATGATGGTGGCATGTACAATGAACACAGAGTAAGTGTAATGTTCAAAGTTAGGCGCACTGCAACTGCTTGGAGATTTGTTTTGAGCATCACAGGGCTGTCTTACAAGAATGGAGGATCCACCAGTGGCTTTATCACCTGGGGGAGAATAACAATGATATGTGTTGAACTGACGTAAGTTTATAGAATCTGTTTGTCTCAGATACGTTTCTTGTAAACAGATCGCAGATGGTTGAATATCCTGGTCTAGTAGATTAAGTTCATGAATGTTATTTTTAAGGCCTCTGCAGTTCCACTGTACAATGGTTGAAGAAACTATTTTTTCGGAGGATTTATTGGGGACCTACCCCTTGCCTTTCTAGAGGGCGACAAGCTATGTGCCCTGTAGGGGATGTTTTCGGACACAGTCATGTCCTCCAACGATCCAAATTTGTTGAACAGCTGGATTTTATTTGTTGAACCTTTCGAGGCTCTGCCACTTTGACATTTTTGTGAAGATACATTTCTTGATTTCACTGGGTGCTTTGCAATGTCTTTGACATTTGGTTCAGAATCAAATTTAGAATGTGAGTGGGATTTAGATGCCTTAGATATAGATGCATCCTGAATACGTGATGACTCTGGAAGTACTTCCGCAGTCTGAGTGGATATTTCAGGTGACAGAATCTGAGGGGAATCGGTATTTATAAATGTCCAGTTAGTCTGACAATTTATAGACATTTTGGTTATTTTGGCTGTATCAGATGGTGATCGAGATATGGAAGCATACGTTTCTGTGAGTTCAGATTTTTGCACTTGTTCTTTGGCTTCAGCAAAACTTATGTCTTGTGTAAATTTTATTTTGTTGATTTCCATTTACTGTTTCCAAATGGGACACTCCTTTGAGAAAGATGAGTGATTTCCTTCACAATTGGTACATTTTTTTAAAGTGTTGGTGCAGTCATCCGTCGTGTGAGTTTTCTCACTACAGTGAGCACATGTAACAGATGATTTACATGTACTGACACCATGGCCGTATCATTTGCCTTTAAAGCATCTTAAAGGATTAGGAATGTAAGTATCTACAAATATATGTTACAGTATCCAGCCTTTATTGATTTTGGAGCAATCGGACACGAAAAGGAAAACAGGTATGTGTTTGTATGGTTTCATTATTTCTACGAGTTTTGAATCGCTTAACATAAGTGACTCCTTGATCCTTCATTTCTGACACGATATCGAATTCTGTCATGTCAGCAAACACGTGATCACGGTCTCGCACTATTCCTTTACTGGTGTTCAAGGTTCTGTGTGCTGAGACCAACACAGGAATGTTCACAAACGATTCAATCGCCATCAGGTTCGTGGCTTGCTGCCGTTTACTGCATTCAACAAGTAAAGCACCTGAACGCAAGCATCTGATGTTTTTTAACTTCACCTGCAATTCCTTGTATTCCCTTAGATACCTCAAAAGGGTTCAGTTTCAATGTTCAGTGTCTTATCCAGAGTCTCAATTACGATAAAGCGCGGCCAGTAGTCAATTGATTTAGTGGATCTGTGTTCAGTATTTTCAGAATCAGTGTCAAGTGGACGTTTTGTCTTTTTGGTATGGGTTTGGTATTCCATGGTTAGTATTTATTGGTTCATCATCCGGGCTCTGCACCCACCACGGAGTATCACAAGGACAATGCTAAAAACATGCGGATCTCCAGCTTGCAGCACCAAGGATACCCGGATGATATACTCCAGCAGAAAAATTAAAGTTTAATCATTCCACCAGATTGGCCCATGAGCCACCGCCTTCTGGGGATACGACTCTAGGCAAAAACATGAAAGTGTACATTTGGAATTACAAAGGTCCAAAAATTCGCCAAGACTCACAAGGATGTAATTTTCAATTTTTTAACAATACAGAATGTAACACTCAGGGCTTGGCGTGACCAGCCGATTGGTTGAACCGGGCCCATTCAACAACCCGTCTAGGTGAAGTAAGGGTCGAAGGGGTCTGTTGAACAAAGGGAACGCGGTCACAGGTCCCCAGTGCCCTCAACCCCCAGACTCGCGTCCTCCACCGACACAGGGATGCAACCCACGGCAAACGGGTTGGTGGACCAAATATACCCCCGGGTCCACAACGGGGGTGTTGGCGAGCTCTTGGCGTTACCCAGCACCCACCACGAAGAGGTGGCTCGCCGTGGGTGCCATCCACATCGTAATTATCTACAACTGACGATATATATGATAGGGAAAGCACTTTTCGGTTTTGGTAAACAAAGTAAAACCATCGGGTTCGAGAAATCCCTCAGGTCTTGTACTGTCTAACAAAACCTCGGAAGCGTGTCATTTCCTATACGTCATCTCCAGCTCAAAAGGAACCTTTCTTACAAAGCCTAGAATTATATCTGCATCATTTACAACGACAAAAACAATATCCTTAATGAAAACTGTTCGATGTCACCCAAGTGAAACTTTCGGTGGATTTTCCCTTACCAAAAAGGCTTTGACTATGAGGTCCTGTCAGGACACTTGTTAGGAATATGTTGCCGATACTCAGTTTAATATTCAGTGTCGTCAACGCTGTTTAATATTCAGTGTCGTCAACGCCGTTTATATTCAATGTCGTCAACGCTGTTTAATATTCAGTGTCGTCAACGCCGTTTATATTCAATGTCGTCAACGCTGTTTAATATTCAGTGTCGTCAATGCAGTTTATATTCAATGTCGTCAATGTTGTTAATATTCAGTGTCGTCAGCGCTGTTTATATTCAGTGTCGTCAACACTGTTTAATTATCAGTGTCGTCAACGTTGTTCATATTAAGTGTCGTCAGCGCTGTTTAATATTCAGTGTCGTCAACACTGTTTAATATTCAGTGTCGTCAACGCCGTTTATATTCAGTGTCTTCAACGCTGTTTGATATTCAGTGTCGTCAACACTGTTTAATATTCAGTGTCGTCAACGTTGTTAATATTCAGTGTCGTCAGCGCTGTTTATATTCAGTGTCGTCAACACTGTTTAATATTCAGTGTCGTCACCGCTGTTTTTTAATATTCAGTGTCGTCAACGTTGTTTAATATTCAGTGTCAATGCTGTTGACAGGAGACATGGGACCAGTATAAAGTTGATCAATCGTTCATAGTTTGGGTTCACTATTAAGGTCAAGGTCACCGAAATCACAAATGCTCGTGCAGGACACGTAATTCTTTATACGCTTCCATCTTGCTGACATGCTAACACCGATTCCTGTCTCTTGGTGGATCAAGTGCGACATTAGTTATTAGCATGTGGAAAATCTAGACTTTCTTCATAGCTGAACAGTAGGGACTAGACGGGAGATGCTGCTGTCCATGAACTGATTACCAAAAGGGAAGCAGAGCGCCTTCAGTAAGAGAGTACGTCTACGTCAAAATATGCACTTATTATTTCCCCGCATGGCATTATACGTTATAGGGCTTAAACTACGGGGGTATGTATTGGTGAAAATAAAACACCCTGGGTCCAACAAGCCTACACTGATATTCATATACATATAAAGAAGGATATGTATACGGATATCAGTGTAGGCTTGTTGGACCCGGGATGTTTTATTTTCAGCAATACAAGCTCCTGTGGCTTAAACAAGGAGGTTGCCTCGAAGAGGGAAATCAATGTGAAACTGCGCCGTAAAATCTCGGTGAGCGTACATTCATGTTGACACACAGAGGACCCAGGATGCTTAGTTTCAGCAATACAAGCCCCTGTGTGTCCAACAATCTGCCGTATGCAATAACAAACGACATTCAGAAAGGTGAACCTTGCCTCAGGTGATTGCAATGCTTTAATTTACCAGCTGTCCATCAGAACCTGGTACTATCTGCAGGCTTTAAAATCTACAGGCCCTGAATGAAATCTGCAAGCCTAATTTGTTATGGTTAAACCAATAAACACAAAGTAGACTACATCGTACACAGTTTGAAACTGATTCTACAAAATCAAGAGAAGGCTGTTGCACACAGGGGAGTTTTTATTTATTTGTTTGACTGGTGTTGACACTCCTACGCCCAAGCGCTGAAATACCAGGAAGTAAAATTGTAAATTATCATAACATGGTTAATCGTGGATGATCCGAACGTTACTAAGGAAAAAATGGGAAACATCCCAGTCGAAAAATAATTGACATATAATTTACTGACGGCTATAAGGGCTTGCACACATTTGAAACCGCCGGCCCGATACAATAGCAACCGGCGCTGGGCCTCTGGGCCTCCGGGCCGGCGGTTGTTTCGAACGCTGCCTGCCTCGTGATGTTTCAACGTTGACCATACCAAATGTTTTTCATATATATCATCAAAAAAATTGTATGTCATCAAAAAATCTCTGTTTTCTTAATTCACAAACTTACAAGTCTGTGAATAAGGTGTTGGTTAATTAAATTACAAGTCTATGAATACAATGTTGCTTAATTAATTTCCATGTGAATAATTCCAAACATTTATAATATTCCGGTTTCTTTTGGAATTCAGTATACATCTGACAGAACTAGACTCTGGCTTGCCAAGATCAGCTCTTGGAGTGAGTGAGTAAGTCTATAGTTTTCTGCCGCATTTCGCAATATTCCAGCAATACCACGGCTGGAGACACCAGAGACAGCTCTTGGTGTATCTACATTTCAATACACTATAAGGATAACGCTATTTTTCAGGGCATTATCATTTTTATGATATATATTATGATTATTATTTGCAGAAGCTCGAGGTCTTTCATTAACTACCCGACGTATTGTACTTGTGTATGTGTGCAGACTTGGACCGCGTTTCATAGCGCTAATTTAAGGCTATCGTATCTTCCACACGTTACCATGGAGTTACGACAGTCATGGCGCTAAGATCGCTTTGTAAAACAAGGCCGATGTTATTTGGGGAAAAACACAATGTCGATGCCAAGCAAAACAAATCGGGTTTCATATATGCTTTAAGTACTGGACCAAAGTGGGTGAAAAAAACAAATCGGGCCTTCGCAACCACACCTCCGCCTCTGCAGAGGTTGTAACTTATGTCTCCATGCATGCTGATGATTTCTTGAGTTTATTAGAGTTTATTTGAGTTTATTTGAGTTTATTTAGAATATATACAACAACCTCTTTTAAAACCCAAACTGAGACGGCAAGCCTCAGATATTTGTAACTTTATCAACTCGGGTTGATATGAGTGATATCAGTGGACACCTGGGTGAGATTCTCTATTTATTTGGGACAACATTGTGTCTTGCTTGTGTTAGCTCAAACGATATCCTGGGAGATATTATTGTGACAGTAGATGTTGTACAATGCTCTGACAATGTTATGACATCACTGCACTGCAAGTCTAGTGGTAGCACCCTGGTCAGAGATGTACATATTTCCTTGAAAACTAATCAAGTTTGATTTTAATGTAAAATATACTACCGACAGAAAATAAGGGAACCAAGAAATTGAATGTAGATGACTTTGACTGTGACAGGGTCCGTTATCGTGGCGTATCTCCCAAACGCAACATCCAATGACAATGGAATTTCGCATAATGCATGCCCAGCACGTGCTACACGTGCATACAGAAGTTAACTCCTGTAAATGTACTGGAGAAGTCGCAATCACTAATGCAATAGAGATTGACACTTACTGACAGAAATGCCTCCGAGGCAGTATCTCGGTGAAGCAACAAAATGGAGAATTGTGGGGATGATAGAGTGGGGGGAGGACATCATTATGTGAAGTTGCCAGGCAGATGTGTAAATCAAAAAGTGTAATTTCGCGCCTGTGGGATAAGTACCGTCAAACGGGTGGGGTTGCAACGAGACCTGGGCGTGGTAGACCAAAATCAACGACACCACGAAAGGATCGTCTCATTACGTTAATTGCTCTACGCGATAGGTTTAAATCGGCCCCTGCCATCTAAGTCCCCAGACCTGTCCCCAATTGAACATCTCTGGGACGTTCTTGGTCGAAGGGTGTACGCCAGGGACCCAGGACCCGCCAACCTGGCCCAGGTTGGTGCAGCTCTCCAAGAGGAATGGCGGGCAATACCACGGGCAACCATCCGGAAATTGATTAACAGCATGCCATCAAGGTGCCGTGAATGTGTTGCCCAACATGGTGGACACACCAGATATTGAACTTGACGCCTAAAATTGATTTAGTGGATATTTAAAGCAGTTTCAAATTCGCTATTATTTCATTAGTTCCCTTATTTCTTGTCGGTAGTATAGTATCTCCCGCTAGTGTCAACTGGTGCAAATTATATCAACACTCGTTGATTATATGAGTTATATCAACACTTTTTCCAAGTAAAGAACAGATTATAGTACTTTGACTTTGTTTGAGTCCCTTCCGAACTCTCTTTACGTATGTGTTGTATGTTTACAATTTTTTAGTGTTGCTAAATGTTCAGGACTATCTTAATCATCATCTTCGACTTGACAGTCCGCAGGTATGATTACACGATGCCATTTAGTAAGTGGTCGAATGCAAGATGTCATATCTGGGATTTCACTTTCTTAGTAAAGTACAGATTCTAGTACTTTTATTTGGTTGATTCCCATCCGGGATTCGAACCCGCACCCTTCGAGTCAGGCACCTAATCGCCAGCACACAATGTCAGGCGCCTAGCCCGCTCAGCCACCGCGACTTCCACAAAATTGACAGTGGGACAACTGGTAGTCTACACTACGTACTTTGTGTACCCCTCTGATACGTGTGAATTGGCACGGCTCCCATGGCCGAAAGCTATGATTACACGATTCCATTTAGAAAGTGGTCAAATGCAACATATGTCATATTTGGGATTTCACTTTCTAAGTAGTTCCTGAGCGGGTTAGGCGGTTGACTTTGTGTGCTGGCGATTACTGAGTAGGTGCCTGACTCTGAGGGTGCGAGTTCGAATGCCGGATGGGACTCAGCCAAAAAAGTTCTAGAATCTGTACTTTACTAAGAAAGTGAAATCCCAAATATGACATATGTTGAGTCTGCAGGTATGGTGGAAATATTGTGTGTGGAGGGTTACATTAGGTATGAGTAGTAAGCAGCTAAGTGGCCGTATAACGTCACAAAACACAAAACGGGCGCGTAGCAAGCCATTTTCCTCGTGTTAGCCTAAGCTAGCTTTATATTTACAGATTTAGATAGCAATGATGTTGAGCCCAAGTTTCAGAGCAAAGCTCATGTGTAAGCCTGAGCTTTTTTATAATGGTAGCAAAATAGTCATCTGTTTGTTTGTTTGTTTGTTTGTTTGTTTGTTTGTTTGTTTGTTTCTTCATTGTTTAATGTCGCACTCAGAAATACTCAGCTATAATGGCGGAGGTCTGTAAATAATGAAGTCAGGATCAGACAATCCAGTGATCAACAGCATCAGAATAGATTTATGCAACTGTTATACCATAGCATGTGTCAGCCAAGTCGGCCAGCCGGACCATGCACCTGATCCCGCTAGTCGACTCTATTGACAAGCATGAATCAACGAAGACAAAATCTAACTCGGATGTTGTGATATAAGTAATGGTAGTATTTTCACAAATGCCTTTTTAAACGTCGGATAATTGCATAGTTGAATGGTCAGCTATATGACACAACTCAGGTGGGTGGAACGTGTGAATGTAAGTAGACGTTTTCGATTAAGTATTTACGAAGATTTGGAAAAAAACCCTACTGAAATCAAAGATACATCTTTATGTATGTTTTTCTATATATTCTCTATGGTCTAGGGTGAGTCAGACGCGTAGAAAAGGATCAGGTAGCCATTCAAAATAGTTTATCATAATATTAACGTAAAAATATTTATTTAAACATTATATCATATGGAGATGTGACTATAAGAACTGCTCAGCCGTGAAATCATATTAACAGTGAGCAGGACTTGTCTTTTCGTAGTGCGCACATTCTATCGACAGGGGGCGCTGATACCACATTTCAAAATGTGATTGACTTGAATACTTCACGTAAACAGCTTCCTGTGAGAACCTGTTATTTATAATACCAAGGGAAATAACTCAAATTCCTTCCTTTCAGACTCCATTGAACAAATTCGCTGGCATCAAAGCTTACCATGGGTGTAGAGAAAGTAGTTATCCAACCTGGCGATGGTATGGTTGATTTGGACAAATATTAACCTAAAGAGATATGTTCAGACTGTTTTCACACAGGCATTCACCGGTAGTTACATACTTAGCGAAAAACCAAGGTGCCATGGCCATGCGGCATTGGTGATTTCTTTATATCCTGTTCCCGCGTTGACTCGAAATAGATCGAATTTTATTTATGCGATCTTTCTCGTTTTTATGCATGTCAAGTAAATTGTAATCAAAGCCTCCGAGATCACGCAGAGTGATGTTTCTCAGTTTATGGGCTAGTTTCCCCAGCCAGAGTTGACATTTAATGAGCGTTCAGTTATACTGTACGAGCTAACTAAAGACGTGACTAGCACAATGGAAACGTTTAATAGGCGTTATAAGCAAACTGGCATGTTTTAATCCGTGGACGTAAGATGCTTAGAAGTATCTGTGTAAATGGACAGTCAAGTTTCTGTTAAATCTCAACTTATCCGGTTTTTTTTACAGGCGCCAACTATCCTAAAAAAGGTGATAAGGTCACTATGCATTATACTGGTGAGTTGAATTGCCTAGTATTCAGTTATGTCCTAAGTACCATTGATATATGCTAAAATTATTAACAAAGCCTAACATGAATGCTCACAAAAACCAAGAGCACCCCCCACCCCCCACTAAATCTGCGGAAGAAAGTTATGGTGCAATGGAAAGAACTCTTTTCCCCTTCCTTCATGATACACATGGTGACTGGGTGTGCGAGACAGTCACTATACACATGGTGACTTTGTGAGGTGAGACATCGTCCTTCAATACACACATGATGACTTGGTGGTGTGAGACTCCTTTCAAAATACATATGGTGACTTGGTGTGAGACACTGTCCTTCGGTATACACATGGTGACTTGGTGGTGTGAGACACCGTCCTCCAATATACACATGGTGACTTGGTGGTGTGAGACACCGTCCTCCAATATACACTGTGACTTGGTGGTGTGAGACACCGTCCTCCAATATACACATGGTGACTTGGTGGTGTGAGACACATTCCTTCAGTATACAATTTTGACTTTGTTGTGTAGGACACAATCCTTCAATATCCATATGGTGACTTTGTGATTTGAGACACTGTCCTTCAATATACACATGGTGACTTGGTGGTGTGAGACACATTCCTTCAGTATACAATTTTGACTTTGTTGTGTAGGACACATTCCTTCAATATCCATATGGTGACTTTGTGATTTAAGACACCGTTCTTCAATATACACATGGTGACTTGGTGGTGTGAAATTTGTCATTAGATATGTTGTATGATAGGGTAACACTGATGCATGTTTATTTGTCAGGAACTTTAACGAATGGCCAGAAGTTTGACTCTTCACGAGATCGAGGCAAGCCTTTTCAATGCAATATCGGTGTAGGACAAGTTATAAGAGGTAAGTAGTTTTAAACATTGGCCCAAAATTTCTATTGGAATATATGGCAAGACAGGTATTATTATTGCAGTATATTGAGAGGTAAAGTTTAGCAATGAATGGCACAGATTTTAAATACAGAGGTTTTTTTCTCACTCGATAATTGTACCAAACTCATGTAGATGATCCATTTGTACCGACACTTAAGATCAGGAGTTTCTCATCTGCCAAGTGCTGTTGTTTAAAATAGCCATCAGACTGTCGAGGTTTGGGGTGGAATAGGTCTTCAGCAACCCATGCTTGGTGACTAAGCTTGTCGTATGAGGAGACGAACAGGATCAGGTGGTCAGGCTTGCTGACTTGGTTGACACGTCATTGCTCATCCTGTTGATCACTTGATTGTCTGGTCCGGACTCTCTTATTTACAGACAACCACCATAAAGCTGGAATATTGCTGAGTGCCACATAAAACTAAAATCACTCCCTCTCTCGAAATAGCCAGTGTACTGTGACTGTAACAAATCAACAAGATAGTAAGAGGTGTAACAACACAGTCTGACAGTAACATGGTTGCAGCAGTTTGTATCATCATACTTTATGATTTACCTTGTCTCTCATTTTACTGGTTGTGTCAGAACCCAGGTTCATTTATTTTATAATTTCAATCAGTGAAAAATGGTAAATTACGGAGAAACCAAAATTTGGGGATTTTATGCTGATTATACTAATCTTTGACAATCTAAAAATAATGGAGAATTTGTATCAACTTGAAAAAATTGTTATTAACGTTTTTGACAACAAATAACTAGGTAATTTTGCATATACTTTGATGCAGGAGTGAACAAACCAGGGATTTATGGGATGCAAGTTCCTGTGTCCCACATGCATTAAAACTTTCAATGGACGCAACAAAATTTAATAGCGTGTCCATAGGGACGCAGGAAACATCCGAATACTTTTCGTAAAATGTCGATCAAGTGAATAGTTATCTCAGAGTTTGTTTCTGAGTGGGTAGTGGTATCATTTCAAATGTAATAACTGTACCATTGCCATCAATGTGATGATCATGATACACAATACAATAACAAGAACTGAATTGCAATGATACAAAATAGTGGAAGGAATAATGGTTAAGTGTGTGGGACCCCCTTTTTGTAGTCCAGGACTCCTGAAAATTAGTAGTATGAATCCCAGGGTCCTTCAAATACAGGACTGAAGAAACATTTTTGTGTAAATTGTCTTGTATCATGAGCCTTTAAACAATGGTTTACTCAGAACGTGGTATTTGTTTGTTTCAGGCTGGGATGAGGCAGTTGTACAGGTATGTGGAAACACGGATCTGTGTTCTTGATATGCAGAACATTTGTGCATTATATGGGCAACTGATCACAGTGACCCAGTTACTAAGAGCTGTATTTTTCAGATGTGTAGAAAATATTGATTTGAAAACTCAGTTGAGTAACTACCCAGAGCATTCACCCAAAGTAACATTTGCAGCTTGTTCGATGTCGTGTTCCTGCGACCTGTGAAGATCTGTGTTAGAATTGATCTTCAATAACCCATGTCTGTCTTACGAGGTGACTGACAGGATCAGATGGTCAGGCTTGCTGATTTGGTGGACATGTCACCAATTCCCATTTGTGTAGATAAATGCTTATACTGTTGATCACTTGATTGTCTGATCCAAACTTGATTATTTCAAGGCCACCTCCACATAGCTGCAATGTTGCTGAGTGCAGCGTAAAACTAAACTCTCACTCATGTTTCTATGGTAACTAGATTCACAAAGAATCCCATGGGAGATAAGATACACGATGAGAACCAGTGTTCAACCAAATCTGCTTTCTTGAACTGATGTAATGTGTCTCATACAACTAGAGGTGTGATGATAAAGAAATTTCATGATATGATAGCATTGATACGTATTGCAATAGTTTGGAATTACACGATACACATCACCACAAGTTATCTTCAGTTATTTTCTTTAAAAAAGTAGATTTTGGTAGTAAGTGACTGTAAATCGTGACATAACTGTTAGTTTCTAGTGAAAATCAACAAAATTAACCCATTCAACACCCATGCTTGCCATAAAAAGGAACTATGCTTGTCTTAAGAGACGACTAACGGATCGGGTGGTCAGATTCGCTGACCTGGTTGACAGCGTCATCAGTCCCCAATTGCACAGATCGATGCTCATGTTCTTGATCACTGGTTTGTCTGGTCCAGACTCAATAATTTACAGACCGCAGCCACATAGCTTGAACATTGCTGAGTGCGGAATAAAACTAAACTCACTCACTCAATTCCTGTTTCAGATGACTGTAGGTGAGAAGGCTAGACTGACCATTAGTCCAGACTATGGATATGGAGCTGCTGGTGCTGCCGGAGTATATCCTTTACTAAATGGTATGCGCTGTTGGGGTTCTGGGTTAGAATTGGTCTTCAGCAACCCCTGCTTGTCACAAGAGGCGATTAACAGGATCGTGTGGTCAGGCTTGCTGACTTGGTTGACATGTTATCGTATCCCAAATTTATAGATTGATACTAATGATGTTGATCACTGAATTGTCTGCTCGAGACTCGATTTGCAGAAGCGAGGCCTTAAACAGTGATTGTGTTAAGGCAGAAACCTGCATTTTTCAGGCAAAAACAAAATAAAATACACAAACATTCTTTAGCGAGTATGTTTTGGATGCATAGATTTTGATGTGCTTAAATATAAAGAATACATTAAAACAGCCACATATGAAAAAAAAAAGAAGAAATTTTGAAATGTTTCTGGATTGTAATGAACATTTCACACGCAAATGATTTGAACTACTAATTTATAATTTTATTTCTGCACGCACTCTCACAAAACCTACACTGCTTAAACAAATCACACTTTTCATATGGATTTTGTGGTTCTTCTCTGTGACCTAGTGTCAAGTGGATCTTTGCACCCTGGAGGGATAATTGCTTGTGTTAGTCATAAGGTTGTCTGATCTTGATTTTATGCAGGCTGGTATTGTATGGCTGAAATACTGCCAAGTGCCAAGTTAAGGAACAAAACAGAACACATCAGCTGGATTGCATACACAGATATAACATCGCAGAAAATGCTTCCTTATAAGCTCTTCTGATATTTGAGACATTCTTTAAGCACAATGATTCTGAATCTAAGGAAAACACAATTTGCATTAAAGTCAGTTTGATGGTATAAGTTTCTGTGTACAGTGCACATCACATATCACATGAAGTTCAGGGTTCATTGCTGAGACGATTTTAAAGGTGCAGTGTTTGCCAGTTTGATTAATGTTGAAAAGGTTTAAGTGCTAGTCTGGTGCTAAAATGAAACACAAGTGACCTTCAAGCTGTTAGCATTGATCAGTACACATTTTGATGTTTAATACTATTAATTTCTTCTCCTTGACCATGCCACTATCCCACCTAATGCTACTCTGATATTCGACGTGGAGCTGATTCGGATTAACTAGGTCCAGCCGCGTGGATAAGATAACCACTGGAACCAGTATCTACATATTCAGCGTCTTGGTGTCGTCATCATCTCCATCAGAAATGGATTGTCAGTGTTGTCACCATAGTAACCCAAGCATCATTTCTACAGCCTTTTTCATGTACCTTTTAACAGCTGGATGGCAGAGTCTCAATGTTTCTTTATAGCATATTCCGATTCCCTTAATAGTAATGGATATCAGTTTGTGATGTCTTATGGACTGCTTCATTTTCTGTGAAAGTGATGGAAGAAATTAACTGCACTCTGCAGTAGTCTGGCTGTACTGTCTTACACTTTCCTTTCTCAATAAAAGTCCTGAATGAAATCGATATGTGCCTTTCTTATCCAGTGAAAATCCTTGCTCACAATGTCAGTCTAAGTAAACTTATCCTCAGTACTTTTTGTTACACTCCACCACTGAGTCCAACAAAACCTTATGGGAGGTCATGTCAGGTAACCTTTGAGATTGACCAATGAGAACACAGCTTACCAAATTGCGAAAGTGGACATTCGCACATACCTTTTGAACTTTTTATCTCGAAATGGTTCGTACCCGAACGATTCCGAATGCTATTTAGTGTACGATCCCTTCCGGGTGATGCACACGGTGCACGTTACAACCATGACAATGGTGAGTAAACAGTCCCTGAAAATAGTGTTTTTGGCAATATTCAAGGATGTCGTCTTGTGGAAATATTGGCTAATGGTAACCATGTCAACAGAACCCCCAAAGTGTATATACAGCCTTGTCAAATAACTGTTATATACAGATTTGTGTTTGTCGAGAGATCAGTGACAGTAACTTGAATATTTTGAAAGTCCCTCCGATCCCTAAATAGTAGCCGTTGTTTGATTGGTTAAATCTATTTAACCGCCTCACGTTTGATTGGACGGTTATAAGTAGCTCAAAGGTTACCTGACGCGACCTTCTACTAGGTTTCATTAGACTCAGTGGTGGAGTGTGACAAAATACACTGAGACGAAGTTTACTTAGACTGTCACAATGTAGACAACTGAGAATTTGTTGTTGACCTTCCCTGATTGCTGGACACTTTGCTTAGTTGTGTCTTTTGTCTCTTGGGGTTCATTTTGAGTACGATGAATAATTTGGTAACTTGAAATGGGGATAAGTGTACCAAACAGAGACGCACAGTCCTGAAATCCAAGAGGATCTGAATCTGACGTTTTATGATCAATCATAATATGTAATACTGTTCTGCTATTACTCTTCACACAGAGGAGTGACAAAAGGCTGGTGGAACAGCGCTGACACACACTTGCAACTCCACCCCTACCAGCGCTGGTAAGGAAATGGTCACCCCTTGGTGTAATGAAAATAGAACAAAGTTATATGACTGTTTCTTACATAACGTTTACTGTGATAATCATAAAAGATCAGATTTCAGATCCTGTTAAGTACAGTGGTTTCAGGACCATGTGTTCATTTGGTTTGTGCACTTATTCCTATTTTGAGTTATTTAATCTCATTTGAATGCAAATGGATTGTATACATCACTCAACTTTTTCTCTTACACAAACAATACAAAATTCCACTTTGATTAAATACATTTAATGGACGAGATGCAAGATTGTTAAATGGCGTAATTTACTGGTAGCCATGACATCAGACAGTATGTACACTCAAGCAGGATGCAAACTAAGGATGCAAAACAATGCAGACGATCAAGGATATTTACAAACACAAGTAATATAACAACTTTCAACAATATCTAAAATATGGACATGCAAAACAGCATTGTAACATCTTTTGATTATCAGAATCCCTACATCTTCACGCTCTTCTTCAGTGAGAGCAGGATTTCCAGGAGCACTGTCCAGATCTGCTGTTCTTGTAGATTGTCAGGACACGCACACCAATATGGCGGCATACCTTTGTGACCAGGGCCCACTTCACACAGCTTTTGTGGCGCTACAAGTGACAAACCACCTATACACTGACCTAGACTTGTGACAGTCATAGTGCAACTATATCTTTGTGAAATGGGGCCCTGTAGCTCACCTTGTTCATTGTACCTTTCAAAACTGAAGAAAGCAATTTCGTGTTGACTGCTTCATAAAATCAAGCAGTAACTATAACAAGATTGCTTGAATCGTTGCAGGTTGTCAAAACCAAAACTGACTTTTTAATCAGTCCGAGCCAGTGTAAAAAAATCAAACATTTCTGCTTGTACTGTATTTTATTGTTTGTCATTTTACACTGTTTTCAACAATATTGCAGTTACAAATAACTCGAGTCTAAACCAGATCTAAAATTCTAAAATATATTTCTTGATGTGAGCAACGATAGAAGCAATCGGTTATGAATTATATTCCAGTAATTGTTTACATACATATTTACAAGACATCTTAAATCTAAACTACTCTCAGAGTTAACATATAACTTTATGGATAGGTTTGTACAAAACATTGCACAGGACATACTTTCATGGCAAAAATGGACCCACTGTCACACATACACATAGCTGACAAGCATTGTCTTAGTCTGGACTCTAAATCAAGGAGACTTTCATATAAATAGAATTAAAGGGAATAACTATCTGAAACTTGGAATTTAATATCATTAAAATGGAGAGAAATTTTTTTTTTATATGCAGACATAGTTGTCTCCCTTTGTAGTGGTTATCTCCCCTTGTCAAGCCACTATCACAATGGACATCAAGCCGACAAGCATTGTCTTCACCTGGGATTCAATCCACTAAGTGGTCGTAGCACCATGCCATTTGAAAGTTAAGTATAGAGTTGTGATAGGTCATGATGAATAATCCAGCTATTTAGTGGTCAGTTAAATAGGAGTAAAGCGATAACAATCTGAAATTTGAATTGAACATCTCTGAAACAAAAGGAAAGATTTTTATGTGGATGTAGTTGTCTCCCCTTGTGGTAGTTATCTCCCCTTGTCAAGCTCAGGCCTACAGCACCAGTTTATAGTATTTACACTAACAAGTAATGATCACGAAGCAACAGCAGCAGCAAGAATTTAACATTTCTGAATTTTGGTTCAAGCTATCATCATACATACAGATATTCCACGAAACAACAAGTAAAAAATAAACTGACACTGATAAATACAAAATATGGTTGATGCCACTGGATATTCTTGGCACTATGAACATGACATACTTCTCACTGATATTTCTCAAACCAAACTGTTCAACAGATTTAGACATACTGAATGTAGTCCCTAAAAAGTATCTTGGTCCAGACTACTATCTTTTTGTTGGGAATTCTTGATTCTTGCTCAGTGCCGATTAAATACCTGACCAGCTTTACCTTTTTTACATAGCTATTAAACAATCATAGTTTATGTCTTGATGAAAGTTCCATACCGAAGTTGATTCCCAAACACATATCCATGACTCTAGGGAGTCATGATGACTCATAAATTTTCATGTCTAGGGCTAACACTGAACCCGTCCATAAAATGATAAAAAAGAAAGTATAAACAACCTTGAAATAACTGTTAACAAGGTAACATATTTGAATAAGTCCCATTTTGAACATTTCAGGATGTGTGCAATTTTAACATTTCCAATAATCTAAATCCAGTTTGTGAATTTTTATCCCAAATTTCATGTGTATGATGACAAAAATGTCTTCAATAGTTTGTGTCCAATGGTAAGATCTGCACTGTGTTCCAACTCTTAATGATTTTCTTTTGCAAATTTCACATCTGGAAGCTGACAACATAACAAATGATGGGAAATCCCCAAACGCTTGCTATTATTGGAATAAATCTTGAGTAAGTCCATAAAAATCTCAATACATAAAATATATCACATTCAGCAGGTAGCTAGCAGTAACAGCATCACATCATAAACATAGCTTAAATAAACAGACATGGCAAAGGAACTCTAAAACAATGTACATAAGGCTTCTGCTGTTTGTCTCCCCTGCTGTTGTCATGGCAACAGACCAAGCAAAAGGTGAGTACCTTGAGTGGAGAATAGTTTTTGATCAGATACAAGCTGGCATGTCCTTTTATTTTCTGATGATGTATTTCAGACTGTTAGCATCATGCTTTATGTGTCATTTTTAGAGCAATGTTTTCCTGCATGTAGCTTTTGTTTGCAAGAACAATCTTCATTTCATTTCCTGATCAATGCAGGAAGTAACGCTTTTCAGTTGTCTGAATTTGACCTCCTGGTATTTGACCATTAAATACTGCACAGCCAGATTCTGATTGATAACTTTTCACAAGAGTTTCCTCCTCTGAAGTAACAGACAATTCTATGAACATCTAGCTAATGGACATAATTAACTACACCCCCAATGCAGTCATCCCGACCATAAACATTCTCATATTTCTATCTGTTGGACAATATCCTTTTTGTTATATTCTGTATTTGCACAAGAGAGACAAAATCACTATCTTTCTCAACAACAATATTTCAAATCTGAGGTGAGCTCAGTAGTTGTATTGTTTTAACAAGATGGCTGACAACAGCCATATTTGTTTTCCAAAGACTGCATTCAGTCATGATTGGCTGATGATGTGACTATCAGGCAGTGCTGTACAATGTATCCTCAGAACTTTTCAGCATCACAAACCATTACATTTTAGGAATAATACAAAAAATCGCCCTCTGGTGGCCACATAAAATTTCTGCTTGAAACTAATGAACATCTTTTGGGGAAAAAATACATTCATAAAAATGCCAAGATGGCTGTCTGGTTGCTGTATGTAATTTCTGCTTCGAACAAACATAGGCATCTTTAGCTGAGAATATATAGTGAAAATAGCCAAGACTTCCATCTGGCAGCCAGAAGTATTCCCTTCTCAAAACAAACATTGACATCTAAACAATATGTGGCGATGTTCTGAAGATGATAAAGAATAGTGGGGTGATACTAAACAATGACCTCATTACTAAACTTTGGAAAGATAACCCTGAATGTTTTGTCCAAAGGATCCATTCACTAGATGACAAGACTGGAGATTATTTGCTTTTTCTTTAGACAACACTCAGATATAAAATAATTGAGATTCTTTGACCAATTCTGCATACTAAACTTGGACATGACTTACTACATTCTTCTCCTGTATTAATCAGGACACAAGGGGTTCCCACAATGTGGTCTCAGAGTTGAACAATCTTAGCACCATTATAGGATTCAGTGAGTGAGCTAGTTTTAGACTGCTTTCAGTAATATTCAAACAAAATGACTGTGGGGGATGCTAGAAATTTGCTTCACATTTTGGACCCACGTGAGAACTGAACCTGGGTTTTCTGCATGACAATCGAATGCTTCAACTACTAAGCTTCTCATCTGCCCCTCCAAACACAGAAGCAGAGACCTGTGATTGGTCTAACAATAACGTTGAAAAATATAACTATTTTATTTGATCTTAAAACAGACAGCATAACTTACTTAAGGCTTGATTTGCAGTTAAACACTTCTTAAATTAATTTCCTCAGCCCTTCACCTCTGTCTTAGGAAGATAATTATATTCATTAAGGCGCTAAGGGGCTTGTCTATATTCTGTTAATGAGCAAAGGGGCATGAGAGTTCAAGGTCACCTTTTGAACCAAAGCAGACCTCTTTCCAACAAAGATCAGTTGTATTATAATTAGTACTGCTTGCTTGTTTGGATAAAGGATGGAAGGTTTAAAACACTTAATAGATCAGGACCTGAGTGTTCTTAATTTTTACTCACACTGTTCACTCCATAGCTAATTCCTGTCTTTAAGTCTTATCTTAACACAGCTGATACAAGAGATCTCTAAAATTGTTCCACAGACATTCAAATCAATCTTTAAATCTAACTTTACACCATGGCTACAAAAGATCTCTAAAATGATACACAAACATTCAAATGCTGGAGCGGAACCTGTTTCATCCTGAAACCTTTTGTCGTAATTACTGTTACCATTACAGCTACATTTATGAAAATGATGGTGCAACAACCATTGATATACTACTCAAAAGAAGCGAAGGACCATCTGATTATGTCATATCACTCTTTGTTTATCAGTCTTGCTACAAGAAGTAAATGACATCAACTTCATTGATATCACTTAGTTAATCTTGAAAAAAGAAATAAGGCATACTGACTTGCTCCTTGTCAATAGTCAGTCATTCCTTAAACCACCTTGAGTAGTACATGTATCTACTTCGTCCAGACAGTTTCACTGAAAATGATGCTGAGTTACTGATGTTTATTGTGGACATTTGTAACAAAGGTGGTTAGAGTGGTAAAAACCAGGGCCTAGATTTTCAAAGCTCTCTTAGCGCTAAGAGAGTTGTAAGTGCTGTACATTGACCTTAACTTATCTTAGTGCTAAGAGAGCTTAGAAAATCTTGGTCCAGGCACTTAGCTGGCCAATTGTTTCGTGTAAGCCCAACATGATACAAAGCTTTATATTTAGTTAGTATTAAAGGCTTGCCCAACTTTCATTTTCAAAATCATGTGTAAGCCCAGGCTTTGTTTATAGTGGAAGCTATGACCCTGAAAACTGACTCACAACCATAGCACTATTTCCCCACCTCATGTTGATAGTGATGTTGATGCAGGTGTATATTGGGTGTGGCATGCAGGAGGGTTGAAACAGTTATAACATACACCAGTGTAAAGCCTCCCACAAACATGTCATATCTTCCTTATATCATACGAATTGGTTATGACGTATGCTAATGTCATATTTCTTCCTCTTTGTACAAATATTTTATAACAATTGCAGCAAATGCTGACATGATAGTCCTCTTCCTTCAATCTCCACAAGTTGTTATAATGGTTATAACACATGCCAGAGTCCTCTTCCTTCAATCTCCACAAGTTGTTATAATGGTTATAACACATGCCAGAGTCCTATTCCTTCAATCTCCAAAAGTTGTTATAATGGTTATAACACACGCCAGAGTCCTATTCCTTCAATCCTTACATGTTGTTATAATGGTTATAACACATGCCAGAGTCCTATTCCTTCAATCCTTACATGTTGTTATAATGGTTATAACACATACCAGAGTCCTCTTCCTTCAATCTCCACAAGTTGTTATAATGGTTATAACACACACCAGAGTCCTATTCTTTCAATCCCTACTTGTTGTTATAATGGTTATAACAGATGCCAGTCCTCTTCCTTCAATCTCCACAAGTTGTTATAATGGTTATAACACATGCCAGAGTCCTCTTCCTTCAATCCTTACATGTTGTTATAATGGTTATAACACATGCCAGAGTCCTACTCTTTTCACTTCATTACAGGTAGTTCATAACAGACATTAACCCTCTCTTCACTACAAATATACTTAACAGCAAAAGAAACGCTGTTTGTCAATTCTTTGTATAGAAGACATAAACATGAATGCTTTTTTAGAAACTTGCATTTCTTTTGCTCTTCAATATACTTTATAATGGCTGAACAAATGCTTTCTCTTTACTACAAGTGGATATAGCACATGTTGGTACTATATTTCTTCCCTTCCCTAACAAGCAGTTTACAACTGTTGTAACACATCATTGTGACATATTCCCTGCCCCCTGTCAACAAGTGGTACATAATGGCTATAAAACATTTTTGTGTCATAAAACCCCACTCATTGCTACTAGATTTAAAATGGTTATAACACACGGCAGTGTCATGTCAGGCTATGTATAAGCATGAATATACCGGTAGATATTGGGTTATGTGTTATGTACACATATGTTGGCACAGAAGCGGAGACAAAGCTTAGTAGAGCAGGATGCGCTTCTCCACAGACTTGCGGCAGATTGGACATTCGTTCATGCGGTCGCCGCACAGCTGACAAGTGCCGTGGCCACAAAGGAAGATCATGTTTTTGAGCCGATCCATACACACAGGACAACATGTCTGAAAAACAAGATCAAAACAGACTAATTGATTAACTGATATTGAACATACTTTGTGAATAACAACTTCTTTATTTTGTGAGTGCGATATTTCAATACAGATTCTTAGAGAAGCCATGATACATCGACACTTTTTCTAAGATGATACAATTATCAATATGTTCAAAACTGTATTGATATTTAGTATCTATTTAAATATGTTTATGTACTGTTTACATTTTGCAACTGCATCATGTTTTCATGGGAAATAGATGGGGAATTAGAACTTTTCAGAACATGGACAATTATAAAATATGAAATTACAAGGTTCAAAATGTAACTAAATATACACAATAATGCCTCAAAAATAGGTGACCCATGAAGGTCCAGGGTAGAATAGGTCTTCAGCAACTCATGCTTGCCACGAGAGGCAACTATGCTAAAGGGATAGGGGGTCAGGTCAGGTTGACACGTCTTCAGATCCAAATTGCGCAGATCGATGCTTATGCTGTTGATCATTAATTGTCTGGTCCGGATTTGATTATTTACAGGCTGCCATATAGCCTGAATATTGCTAAGTGCAGCATAACACACAACTCACTCATTCACTCCAAAATAGGTAATGTCATACGTATCCAATAATGACAGGGTATCATGATATGTATTGATAAAAAAAACTTGTGTATCGTGACATCCCTACATATTCTTGTACCATTGTCTAGAAGGAATAATGACATGAGTGAGAGGGTGGGTGTGTGAGGGATAGTGAACAAACTTTCGGGATAACAATTATGTTTATTTTATGAATGCATTTTGGTACAGATTCCTGCACAGCTGTCACACGTGAATGAGTGATATTGTCAGCATGATGGAAGAGGATATGATACAGTCCTTCACCTTGTCACCATGGATACTATAGATATACATCCCAGCTAAGTTTCTTTCTACAGAAAGGTACCCTAAACAAATTCGAAATACATAAAAGTGACTGGTACCTTAAATGGCAGATGGGTCCATGTTCCTCCACACATAAAATAAAATGGTTCAGTCATTGTTGCGGATCACTTGATTTTGAATGATACTGTTGTTTGCGAAATATGCTTCATTGTGTACCATCATTTCTTATATAACACAACTGCATACATCTCATACAACAGTATGACAGTTCCAAGGAAGTAAACGCGGAATGGACTTGTCTTAGGGTACGTGTCTGTATTTCATTTTGGCTGAGGTATGTTAACCCTTTCATTTTAAGTGAGTTAGAGGGTTTTATACTGCTATCAGTGAGTGAGTGAGTGAGTGAGTGAGTGAGTGAGTGAGTGAGTGAGTGAGTGAGTTTAAAGCTATCAGGGACAAGAATGGCGATCAAATTTGCAGAATTCCAAATATCCGCAGAAAACTCTCTGTAAATGTATCAGATGTATTTCACCACAGAAACCAATGGTACTGACATGGTGCTGACAATCCGATGAACTCAGATTCGAGCCATGTTCACATGAAGGAAAGATAACTCTCACCTGATCTTTGATGTCCTGCAGTTGCTGTTGCAGCTTCTGGATGTCACGGGAAACGTCCCTGGAGCCGTTGTTCATCACCCCAGGGGCCTGGGGGGCAGGGGGCGCTGCAAGGAAAGAATACAGTATTACCTGGGCAGGGATATTTTCAGTATGTTCTCACAGTGCATCATGTTTTTCACTTCAAGCTGAATGGGAAATTGGTTTCGATTCTTCCATTCTTTTCATCTTCCAAGAGGAGTTGTCATTTGATCTCATTACTTGTAAATAATGTTTGCTTATCTGCAATGATACTCCAGAGGTTGATAGTAGGAGCACTCATTTAGGCCACTACATGTGAGCTTCAATCCAAACACTCAGCTAGGCCACTACAGATCAGGAAACTAACATTTTTCTATCCTTACATTAGAAAACCACTGGTTAAAACTGACCAGTTTGAAACAAATTACCTATCCAAAGTACAGTCAGGCCGCGTTAGACAGGACCCCGACAATCCGATTCCCACGATATCCGAACAATAGCTGGCTGTAACCAATCTTGTTTACTATGTAAACTCATTACCTGTTGATTCAGTAATCCGGTGCTTCATTCTCCGTATCCGAACGTTAATCAGCGGTAACAGATTAGCTAATTACACATAGTTTTGCTTCATTAATCCGGCGGTACATCAAAAAGGTTGGGATAATCCCTTCACACTATGAGCCCCATTCAGTGGTAATTGTTAAGTAACACTTGCGAGTTGAAGATGTCGTTAGTTTGTGATTTTGATCAATTAGTAGGTCTCACTTTTGGTTAGTTGGAGTAATACCTGTCATGCTTACTTCCTGTATAAAACACTGATCGTGTCAAAATGAGATCACGTGACGCTTGTCAGTCATAATGGCAAGTCCCGCCCCTAGGCGTAAAAGATGTGAAATTACTGCAGCACCATAAAAAAAAGAAAAAAAGAGAAAACCCTAAAGCCAATTTTGATCTTATGTGTAAACATTTTGGTCAAGAATTTGGACAGTCTATCGGCAAGAGCACAATTTCGGACATCGGATATGATATGTTTTGTGATTTGTGATTGACAGACAGATGCAATCACGTGGTGGTTGACACGTGATCCTACTTCGTAACAATGCTGCCAGTGACAAGTATGCCAATGTCAAACTGACCAACGTGAAAGTTGATTTCTTGCCCCCAAACACCACATCGCACATTCAGCCAACTTGTATACGTTCGTATGTTTTTGTATTGCCATGTCAAAGGGAAGTAACCCTACTGTAGTTGTGTTCATAAAAGTCCGTTTCAGTAGTCCGTACGTTTCACTATCCGAACATTTTTTATGAAAAACAGAACTGTTCGGATTAACGCGGCCTGACTGTAATTAATTTTGTCAGTTTTGAGCCTTTTCCTGTATGGTGTAGGTTTTAGGTAAGTCAGTACTTTCCCTATTTGAAACACAGGGCTCCAGATGATTTCAAACATCAGGTGTATGTACTGTTTTTTCGATTAGAGGAGTGCGGGAAAACCTTAAGAGTACATTAGGAGTACTAAATGGAATTTAATGGCGCATCAGTAATCTTGTGTTTCATTTCATATATGCACCACAACATTGCTACTCTTGTGTAAACACACCAGTAAAGACTACACCTTTTCAAATAAATATGTGCATAAATAATTCTAAGACCATACACTACTGTGATGCGTATTTGTTACGTTTTCTAAATAATTTCCTACGATACCATGCTTGATTTTTTACTGTACCGACATTGATACTGCCCTTGTCTGGAGTCCTAGTAACACATGATCAGTGTCACTTGAGAGGTCCCAAGAAAATCTGTGTTTACTTACGTGTTCCTCCACAGCACACGATGAATGGGATTGTTTTCTCAATGGAGGCACGACATTGCACACACTTCTTCATAAGAGCAGCACAACCTGTACAACAGACATCTATGTGTCACATTCATCCAATCTGACATGGCTGGTTTATACAAAGAAGCTGCCACAGCAACGTAGCAAATGTAGCATGTTAGAGTGAGTGAGTTTTGTTATACACTGCATTTAGCAATTCTGGGAACGCCAGAAACATTGTACCCATGTGGGGAATCGAACATGGGTCTTTGGCGTGATGAACTACCGTTTTAACTGCCTATTATATATGAACCAAATTAGGTCTGAACAAAAAAACAACACTTATCACAGCAATGAAGCTTGTCTGAACCAAATGAAACTATGTTGGCATTTTGCCTTGTCTGAAATAAGGGGGCAGTGGGGTAGTGTTGTGGTTACAGTGTTCACATGTCACATCAAGGAACTGGGCTCAAATCCCCTTTGGGTACTTTTCTAGTGTTCCAAGCTGTCATACTGCTCGAATATTGCAAAATACAGCATAGACCCTTACTTATCCATTACATTAAAGAAACGAATCACTGTAATGTACATGTTTGAACAAAGTGTCATATCCCAGCTGAACATCTTGTCTAATCAGCCTATGCTATGGATGAGAGGCCATCACCTACCATCACAGGCACACATGTGGCCACACGGCTTGAACATGATGGACGCCTTCTTGTCCGAGCAAACCACACACTCCTCGATCTGAAACAAACAAGATGCAACTTTACATAGTCATGCTAAAGATTTACCTTAACTTCATAATTATTATCATTACAGCTGTGTCAGTTAAAGGGTTAACCAGGAACTGACTGATCTCGATACCATATGGAGAGAGTGATGTAGCTCCATCACATCCTGAAACCTACCTTGGTGCGAGACTGGACATGTTCTTTGCACATAAGGCATTTCTTGACCCGAGGAGAGCAGAGGGAGCAGGTCGCTATGTGCCCACAAGGTCCGAACAGTGTGTCTCGTTTCATGTCCGAGCACACCATGCACTCCTCCAGCGACTCCTGGTCATTGCGGATAACAGCAGCATTGGATGCTGGTACTGTCGGGCTGGTCAGCAGATATGTCAGGCTGCAACACAAAGGGCAAACATTGGTCAAGTAGTGTCAAGTAGTGATAACTGTACAGACAGGTTTATCTAGTGGCAACTGTACACACTGGTCTATCTAGTGAGTGACAACTGTACAGACAGGTCTAGCTAGTGTCACCTGTACAGACACGTGTGCCTAGTGACAACTGTACAGACATGTCTGTCTGGTGACAATTGGACAGATATAATAAGTATATTCCAACAAATACACTGTACAGATGTGTCCATATTTTGTTTGTACAGATATATCTATCTGTAGACAACTATCCACTGATGTCAATGTGTTGTTACCTATTCCTCTCTTTGTGACACTTAGCAAGTGCCTTGCACAGATTGGGATCTGGACACAGGTCAAGCGGGGTTTGGCCCTTTTTGTTCTTGATGTTCAGGTCGGCCCCATTGGCGGCCAGGAAGCAGGCGATGGAGGCGCTGGACTTCTTGTCAGCACCTGGTGTCCCGAGTCCCATCAGCAGCTGAAAAAACCACAGGCATGTTTCATTTACAGTATCTTGTTACATGAGTGTATCTAAACCATAATTAAGGTGTGTATCAATATGACCATATTCTTATTGAAGAAGATCAAGAAAATCATTGAGGTGGACATAATTTATTTTCTTGGGAATACTGTTTATCTTATTCCAGTATGGCTTATCTTCCTTTGGAATATTGCTTACGTTCTCCTGAGAAAATATTTTCTGCTTTCTTCTCTATGGATATTGTTCATCTACTTCTAACACTGATTACCTTCTCCTGGGAGCTTCCATTAACACTGTCTGCTATCTCAAGGGACACTGCTTACAATTCCCTGTAACTGCTTACTATCCACAAGACACATCCCATTATCCCCAAGGACACTGCTTACTATCCTTGGGACAATGTCTCCTATCCCAGGGCACTGCCTTCTATCCACTGGGACACTCCATTCCCCAAACCTGCCTACAAACCTTAAACACTGCCTACTATGGCCTGAGCCACTGCTTACCTTGCCCACATCCTGCATGTCCTGGAGTTGGCGAAGCTGTGACAGAGTGTGGTGGCGGAGCGCCTCGTGGAGAGGTGTGTCCCCATCCTTGTCAGGCACATTCAGGTTACACCCTTCACGCACCAGGAGCTAAGACAAGAAAATAGTTACTCTGAAATCTATGAACTATCCATGCTTCACAGTAACAACAGGTATGATGGTCAACAGGTATGATGGTCAACAGGTATGATGGTCAACAGGCATGATGGTCAACAGGTATGATAGTCAACAGGTATGCATCATATCCAGGTTCTATTCCCACCTGGAAGCAAAACATCTTGTCACAGCAAATTCCTCTAAAGCATTTCAAAACAGTTTCATAAATTAACAGGTACAACATATCAAGCCAGAAAAACGTGACCCATCAGTTCATGATGCAGTGCTTTGCCAACACTTTTAATATTTAATAATTTTCTATTATCTGTGTTGAAGTCGAATCAAAGTGAACAGGACATATGAAGCAAACGTAAAAGCAGCCACAAGTACCTGCTGCCTCCTAGTGGCATTCATGCTTGTCATATGATAGCGTCATCCTTACACTTGCAATCGAACATCACTAGACATGATAATTATATTGTCACTCCTGTTATGTTACCTGCTATTCAACTACGCATTCAGCTATGTACTCATGTTTTAGTCAAATCTTCCAGTTATTCAGTTAAGATAGACAAAAAAAAAATAACTTCAAAGAATTTCTATTCCAGGCAAATGGTAAGTTGAATTTCAAGCAAGTTAAAAAGCATGTGAATAATAAATGGCAAATGATGCAAGGTTGTGAAAACAGTTGGAACAGCATCAAGGCGTCTTGTCTCTGTACCAGCATCAGGGGCAACATCACTTACCCTGACTATCTGTGTGTGTTGCCGCTCCACGGCCAGGTGCAGCGGCGTCTGCAAGTTGACGTTCTGGATGTCCATGTTGGCTTTACCCTGGAACAAGACACAATCATGGCATGACAGATTCTTCACAACTGTAACAACCAGGATCAGTTAATTAATCTTAACAAAATTATTGTAGAGTCATGGCCCCATCATCATAGAATTAAGACACAATCTCTGTGCAGACATGAAACAATCTCCGTGCAGACAAGACACAATCTCTGCATGGACAAGACACTATCTCTGTGCAGACAAGACACAGTCTCTGTGCAGACAAGACACAATCTCTGTAGACAAGACAGAATAACTGAATAGTCGTCATACAATCGTGGTCAGACGTCAGATGCCTACAGTTGTCATACAATCATTGCACAGACATGACACAACCGAAGTCCAATCATGACAATCACTGGACAGTGATGATCACAACTGCAACATTACACACCTAAATCTACCTTTCACATCCTTGCAATGTACTTGTTCTGTTGTTTTAATGGAAAATATATCAACATTTTTGGTCGCCAGTGCACCTATAGAACCTACATTTCTGGTAGTTAGACTGAATCCTGTGACTAAATGATCATCCACTGAAGGTCCTAGACTCACAGTTCCTGAACCAAATCAAATTCCCTTCTGCAGCTCTTCCTGCAATTCTAAACGTTAAATAAAACAAGTCTACATCTTCTGAATCTCCTATCTCACTGTAGTGTATTTTCAATTTAACAGGAATGTTTTGTTTTTGTCAAAATTATATATATATTCATATACCAGGCATTAGTCTATGATGGTCCACTGATGGTCCAGGCATTACCTGATGAACAAGGAGTTCGGCCACTTCCACGTGGTTGTTGAGTGCCGCCAGATGTAGAGCGGTATAGCCGTCATCTTTCTTTTCATCAACAATCCATGGCCGCGGTAGCTTGGACAGCAAGATCCGCATCGCACTGTAACATAACAACAACTATTTAACTAACATTATAAAAGATTCAGATGATGCATAACAACTTAATGTTGATCTACCTCCACTAACCTGTGAATCAAATATCACTTTCATCACAACAAAATGTAAGAAGGAAACAACATGAAACCAAGATATGTACCCAGTCCAATCACATGCTCAGTCATCTGGAAAAAATATGAAACAAAAGAATTATCTTTTACACCATATCTTTCGGCTGTCTGTACAATATCCATGTCTGACTAATGATTTATTCACATGATTAGCTGTCCACGTTACTCCATGCGGAAATTGTCATATTATCTTCCTGCGTAAACATATCCATAAATCTCCAGCGTCGGATTTCCATATTAACTCATACACACACACACACCCTCTTCCCCATCACCAAAATACTTCTACATTGTGTCTAAGTTACTAGTCATTGTTCTGGGGGGCCTTGCGTGTTTAAAACATGAAGAGTTATCTCCCTTACACCATGAAATGTTTCCAATGGCGCCGTCTCCTATTCATTCTGAAAGTAGTTGTAGGTTACTCCTTGGCCTAATAGATCTAGTAACACTGAGTCTTGAACATACGTGTTGAGGAATAAGTTTGGAAGTCAGTTTGGTTCTACATCTTTAAAAAGTATTCCTGTTATAGTAAAAGGTGGCAGATAAATTTGAGATGAAAGAATACAGTGATGCAGATGTCAGACATTTACCGCTTTGATAAAAGGGTTGTCATCACAGGTACAACAAATATGTACCCCAAATTTAAAAGACAGAAACATATGCGGGACCCTAAACAGGAGACAAGCCCATATCCTGCAACTCCAAACAGAGATTGGATGTAATTGTAGATATTTAACTGATGGCCAGTGATGTGCATTGAGAAATATAATTCACTTTGTATGCTCGTTTTTTCGTAACATATTTGCATAACAGTACAACAGTTTCAATAAGGAAAAAAGCACAATGTGGAATGGACTCAGCCTAGGGTAACTTTCTGTATGCAGAAACGTACCTGTCATACATATATGTAGTACCATTTCCAACGACATCTTCAACGTCACTTTGGTGAAAAACACAAGCATGGGTGGGGTGGTGATAATCTTCAAAATTTATCAGGATAAACGAGGAATAAAACCATGTCATACGTTTCTGGAATGCCCAAAGAACAAAACTCACAGTAGCTTGTGTTGCTTCCACCAGTTGCACCCTGCGCACCCCATTTGAGAATAATACACTTATCATAAAAAATTGTCTTGCGTTAAAGTTTCACGTGCCAATGAGAGAACTCCCACATACCAATGTTCTTATTTACATCGCACCTCTACTGGAACAAATGTTTTGACAAGAATTTTTTTCAAAAGTCTGATAACATGTTCTGATATACCTACAAAAAAAACAGATCTGAACCGCCTCCTTCTGCTAAGGGAACTTATCATCTTCAAACCAATTTTCGAGGTTCCTCTTTGAACAGTGATTCAGTTACGTCAGTGCATATCAGTTTAATGAGCAGATAATGGTACATGGGAAGGCTGCAACTTCGCATTCCTGGCCAAATACAGACTAACTAAGATATGATTGATATTGGTCATATCCAAGATGTGAAAAAATGGTAAATCTTCTTCCACAGATGATAAAGTCATAATAATTCACAGATTTTCATCTCTGACTCATTATGAGACCTCCAACATATCACCATCAGTTCCAAGTACTCAGAGAAGCTAAAGACAGTACTTCTTTTAAAAAAAAATATATCTTAGTCCAACTAAAGTGCCTGGATTATATTTACATCTGTCCATAAGTCAAAAGACAGCCCAAATATCATGAACACAATGTTAAGAGATCATGCATGTACATATTTGGCGACAGACAACCTTTTGTGGTGAACAATGATCACACAATTTGTCCAAAACTATTCATGATGCCTCACATATTTTTCACAATATATAAGCATCTCAGGCTTTCACGCCTACTGACAACAGTAAATGACATATTTGTGCAAGGAGACACAGGTAATACAAGTTTATATGAAGGCGTCTGGGACAAAAGTCTAGTCACTCGAAAATGACCAAAAGCCTCCAACTTATGTATTGATGGGAAAATAAGATTAAAGACAAGAAATTATTAATGACATGATCTTTTTTACTGCATCATAATGTAATGTTTCTAAACAAGATAGGAAAGCCTGAGTTTGGTGGAGAGAAATGTTTGCTTCAAAATACCAATTTCCTTTATAACTTGTTCTCCATTTCCTTAACACTGTTGCAGTGAAATACTTAGAATACTTTTAAACATATATAAGAAGAATGAGAGTTCATTAAAAGTTCATTAAACTTAACAAACAAAAAACGTTTTCCTACTTTAAAAATTGCGTAAAATATATAAGAACCATGAGAAACGTTCATTCTTATATGAAATACATTATGGGCCTTTGACTTGGAGCTCAAATTAGCGAGGGGCTTTTGTTCAGAGGGGCCAGAGCTCAATTTAAGGAAATGAAATCTACTTGCACCCAGTGCAACCTAAGGCATCACTTTGCTGTACCGACACAAAAAAAGGTTGCACCTGCTGCTTCATATAAAATCTTATATAATGCTTGAGTTTCGGTAAAGATGGTTTAGAACAGTATCATAATAAAAGAAACCTGTACTTATCTTACTTCCTAAACTTTCAGAAGTAATTCCTTCAGTCACTGTTCCTACAATAATCAGAGTCATTGTCCCAGTGAAGTTTGTCTGCTTTGGACACAAAATATTACCATGCATTGAGTGCACATTGATATACAGAAGAGCTAGCATATAGCAGTTGTTGGTTGCACCAGTGCAATTTCTAAATGCTTAAATCAAGCCTTAGGGGCTTATCGATGAGGGGATTTTGTACCAAGGTGCTTTTGTCCTGAGGGGCTATTGGTCAGCACCCATATGAATTACATCTGCAGATTACTTCAACAGTTTGTTGAAGAAAATATGTTGTAAAACAGCCACCCTTTCACTTCTTGAAAGTTTTGGATGTAATTGGGAAGTTTTTTTCCTGAAAGTAATAGCGGTGACCCCCATAACAAACCCTTCACAGTGAAATCATTCATATTTCTCATCATTAATTGACAGTCCAACTTTGCCTATGATAAGGTAAGATATTTATTGCATAGCATTCCATCAAGAAACAGTAGCAATATTCGATGACCTACAGATATAAACACAGTAGTTACAAAAATACAGAATTACAAATACTTAGATCATATACAACTATTTTACAAAACATAAGTAGTATAATCACGTGGGAACAACATGAGGAGACAATGGTAATACATACATTCTTTTAAAATTGTAAATGTCACGACATGTATTAGAAATAGTTTCAGGATTTCTGTTTGCAAAAATAGTTTAAAATTTTTCTTTTCTAGACAGTGTAGCAAATTTATGATCATGAATTCAAATGTATGATCATGATCAAAGCAATGTTTGTAGAAGTGATTTCTTTGCTACACTTTGTACAAGCAAAGATCAATTTGGCACCAGATTTTATATGGTGTTGTTCACCTTCTAAGACATTGCACGTTTCACATGAGACATTGTACTGGTTGGGTTGTAGGTTTTGTATATGTCCAGTTTCAAATTTGAGTTTATGATTACTTAAGTGTATTTGTGAAAAATGTGACCTGTGAGCTCTGTTTTTACAATGAAGTAGATAATTCAAGTTTTATGGATGACCTGACCAATCTGTATGTTCTTAATTTGTTATTTGATGTGAGAAACAAAGAGTGTAATCAATGCTGTTAGGATGATTCAAGCTTGGTACAAACACATCTGGAGTAATCGTCTAGTTCTGTTTCCAACACCAGTCTTCAAACAAAATACTGCCGATGTGATGTTAAATATTTACTCATTCACTCACTTCATCTGCAACCCTATTCCCAGAGGCTCATCCAACATTTCAAACAAAGTGCTCTTGCCTGTCAATTTGAGACTAAATCATTATTGGTTGAAAATTGATTGTTTTTAAAACTTCATATTTGATAAATTAATAGGAATTTTAATATTGCAATTTAGGCCAAATCAATATTATTTTTTATGAACACATTTTTGTCCTCAGAAAACCTAAAGGCAAGTTGGGACAAAAAAAAATAATAAAAAAACTAGTCAAACAAAAATCCCTATTTGATGCTTCTGGATTGTTATATCAACAAAATATAAGGTGAGTGAATTCAGGTTTCACACTGATATCAATAGTATTTCCCTAATATCAACATCAATATTAGGATTATATATTTTGATCATGGAAAACAATTTTTTTTCTTGAAAAAAAACAAAACATACGAGAAAAATATCCATAAAACAAGGAATAGAACTGGTCTGGCCTTATCATTCCAAACATCAATTGCCTGATTAAGCATTAAAGCTTCTCTCTGCTGGTCCTGCTATCAGATCCCTACAAAGAATAAAATTTAATTAGCTATATTTATGACACATAAAATTGGAAGTTTTAATTCAGTCTGGGACATCTGTTGCAGCTTGAGGACCCACAAGGCAGCCACTGTCTAGTCTCAGAAACTCTGATCCTTGAGTAGAAACGACACTGACAAGCTGATGGGACAGGCATCTTCTGGTAGCATTTATCCAAACTACCCACAATGATTTTGATAAATTGTTAGCAGTTTTTCCTGACTTAGATCTAATTGCAAGTGAAGGGTTCACAAAACAAGACCATCATCCCTCTATCACATGACATTCTTGAGAGCTTCTGCCTGGAGGTCTGTCCATGTTGAATATAGCAGACGGTCAGGAGATCCCTTCATGGGCCATTACCTGTCCAGTCTGGAGTCCAGTCTCTCCTGCCAGGTGTGGACAGCTGTCACTGAGGCAAGACCAGTGGTCATTAGGCTTCTGGCAGACCCATCAGCCATGGTTCCCCCTCACACAGTAGCCACAACAAACTGACCAGCAGCCATCAGACTAGTACACCAGACATAGACTGGATATATGATGAATGACATCAACTTCCCTGAGTCACACAGCCTTAATGCCGAGATGCCAACCCTATTTTGGGCCTAAGTGTAATACTGTATGTCAAAAAGTGTAATGTAGACCCAAAAAGTGTAATACAATGTACTTGTCTTCTGGTCGCTTCGACATAGTGCACATTTTCACAAAAGGAATATTCTAGACATAAAATCACGTCACCAATCATTATGAAACTCCATTCTTCAAAAATTATCGGTCAGGTGACACAATATACTTTAATTACTTACAAACTAATTAGAATGAGCATCATTCTCAGAATAAGCAATTTCTATCTGTGGAAGGCCATTTCTTAACCCCTACATTAGTGTGTTACGAAACAATTCCTTGTGAAATGTTATCCACTTCATTTATTTTCCTAAAACCGGTAGTAAAGTGTAATTTTTGCATATTAAGTGTAATTACACAAATAATTGGTCAAAATCGTAATAATTATGCCAAAAGCGTAAAGTTGGCATCTCTGATAATGCATAACATGATTACAAATCAAATATACCTATTTTCGACTGAATAATTGATACATACTAAACAAATGTCATTATAACTTAATTTTTTTTAATATACTAAGTAGCAACATCTTTGCTCAAAGGACCTTAATATTTGAACAAACCTTGGTTCAGTCAAAACAAGCAGAGCTGTTCATCAACTTGCTCACCAGCCTGACACTGGCAGAAAGGAAAGCACAAAAAGTGAATCTAGTTTTATGCTGTTTTTACCAATATCCCAGCAATACCACAGCGAGCAAACCAGAAATAACACGAAAAGATCACGAGAAGACTTTGTAAATTATGCTCTGTGAGCAGGAAAAGAGATGAATGAATGAATGAATGAATGATTATATGAATAAAGGATGTCTGAACTGACACTGACTTAGACGTAAGTTACTCATGGGTGTGATAGCTTTAACCACTAAGCTACCCCAGCACCCCTTGAAACAGTGTGATGCCACTATTTTGTTTGTTGATGTTGCATCACCACCTTTACACCCACTATATACTTTGTCATTCAAAGATAAATATATATCCTAATAATACTTTTTCTTTCCTGACATGTTCAATACATTAACAAAAACTAGATACTGTGAATCAATGTTTCCTTTACATGGAATAAGATAAAAATATAATAAAAAATTTCTCCTCAAAATATATCATCTATTGTGTCCATTTAAAAAAAACAAACATCCTTATCCAATAAAAACAATAAAATAACAGGAAATATTAACACTTTCCCTCCACCTTCCCTCTCTCCTAAAAAAAACCACCCCAAAAATAATATGAACCTATGAAAAGTGTGGTGTTATAATTTGTCTGTAACATCTGTTACTAGTGAAGATGTACATTTCTGGAAATCTGCAGATACTTCAAAGGACAATGCACCCATCCCCCCTCCATATCCCGCAGGCCTCCTATTTCTTGAAGTCAGAGGTTGTGTGTTCATATCCATACATAGAGTCACAGGTTCAGCTTGCTGACTATCCTGGTTATCTCTTTAGGTTTACTGCATAGAGATGCTGGATATTTCAAGATTCTCATCTGGAAAAAAGTAGACCTTGCACAAACAGGAAAATAAGCAATTTGATTTGTATACTGTCAAAGACAAACTATTTGGCTTTCAATTAGTCTAAAAAACACACATTCACAGCACGTGCATTCATGAAGTATGTGTGTTCAGTTTTAAGGAAAGATGGACAGATCTGTAGTCATGGTCAATCATTACTGTGAGCAAGAACAACACCAAAGAGGATAGTTTGATGATATACGTCCTAAAATTGGCTGAGTGATTGCCACCTAACCTTCAGAAGATCACAAAACCTGGTCCAGATATTTCCCTTGACCCAGGTCATGTTCCATAAAGGCCATCTTAGCACAAAGACCATCACAATGCACTTTCAGGCTTTTGACAATCACAGCACTTATAAAATTGGGCCTAAGACAAACTTCCCACATCATATTGTAACACTATATCCTACATACAATGTTAAACATTTCTGGAAATCCTGGAGTTTGTTGCCCTTCATGTTTACACCAGAGCTACAACTCGAAGTATTATCAAACTCCCATTCTCAGCATCTTATATTCATCACCTTCACACATCAGTAACTTCAATTAAGAGATTAAGGTTTCCTTAGTAGAAGAAGGTTTCTAAACACAACAAGATTTATATAACAAGACACATGCCATATTTCTTCCAATAAGTGCCCCCAGTGCATCTTTTTTCAATGGGCCTCCAGACCAAGTGCTTATTATAATATCAGTACCCTGTACTTTTAAAAGCGGGGATGAGTAGAAAGCCTACATTTTGTCCATTTGTCAGCCATGGGCTCCGTGCCATGTGGAAGACAGGGAGTTCTGATTAAAGGGACCATTCCTTAATATATTTATTTTTAGACCAATGGAGAATACATCTCCGAAAAAATGCAGAAGTCTATACCCTTATGCGCTTACTAGAGACCTGGTGCTTAATAGAGGGAGTACAGTGACCTTATTTTAGACTCAACGTATTAGTGTAGGGCCTTGCTACACTATTGCAAGGTAGAGACCCCTCTTATATGTAAAATATTCTTGGATAAATATCTGTTCTTAGCTATGTTCTGAAAATATGTCTGTTGACATGCAATGAACATAGTGCTGATCAATCAGAATTTATGGTAGTCATGCTTTTGAGTTTAATGATGATAGAAAATAGTATTCTGCATTCTCCACATAAATTACTGGTACTCTACAGCAGAAATATACTGACAACTATCAACAATATTTCACTCCAGACTTTGGAAGATAGCTCATCAGAACATCCATGGCTGTTGATGAGAACACCAGTGTCCCCCTGCTGACAACGCCACTGTTGCCTGTAACCCGAAGCCGTAACCCGAAGCCTCCGTCCAGTTACTGATTGAAGAAGCAAAATACAGAGGGGGGCTCACTTCTCTTAAGTCATCCCTCCATATAAGGCAACAGATGTAGCTCCAGGGGAGGTGGGGGGACAATCTACCTCTGGGGGTAGTGGTCTTGTAATGATGGAACTGATTAGCTAGAGAGACTGTCCCTTCACTTCATACAGCACCCCATGGTGAAATCACTCAGGATTGTATACTAGTTTTAATTGATTTAATCAGTACTCTGCTGTGTCATTCCACTACCTACCGATTGGTCAAGTCATCAATAAACCCTGAGAATTATCCTATTTCTTTGCAAAAACAAAGCTTACAGGTCATATTTTTCAAAACTATGGTTAAGTAATCATAAACTAATATGTCATAACATCAAGATTTTATAAATGAATTTTGTGTATTACCTCATACTGTTTCCATGTGATCAGACTACATATGATTTGCAAAATTGTTGTAATGTATATCATTAATGTATCTGTATTTCTATACGTTTGTAACTACTGTGTTCATATTTGAAGTTTATAGAATATTGCTACTGTTTCTTGATGGAATGATATGAAATAAACATCTTATCTATCTATTTTCCACTTCACAAAGCTGAGACTGTGAGATCACAGGCTAAAGAGAAGGTTAGAAGAACATGGCCACCTACACCGTCTCTGAGATCAATGCTCAGTCCTTGAGGATGAAAACCACTGCTTCATGTCTCTTTCAAATACTCAGATTTAAGACACTCCTTATTAAACTCCCTTTCCTTTCAAATTAATAAGTTTCAAAGCCTTACCAAAGAAAAATTTAACGTGTTTAGAAAAATATTAACCCAATAGTATAGAAATAATATGCTACCATATGTACAACTTTATACGAAAATAGATTTCCAGATCGTGGAAGGAAATTATTATACACATTTGTATTATTAAATATTTTTTTTTCTGATTCATTAAATATCTTGATTATGTAGTTTATAGACTATTGTCACTGTTTTTGCATGGAACGTTTGCGCAAAAATATCTAAGATGCTGTACCTAGGATTTGTGGATGTACCTAGTCCTTGTGTCACAAAAATATCATGATTCCTTAGGCAAAAAGCAAAATATTTAAATTCAGTTACACAGCAATTCCAGTAAAGAACATACAATATTTCTTTCACTGCATAATTTTCATCGACAATTTATCCAATGGTGACCTGAATTTCCCGAAAAGGTGTTGTAACAACATAAGTCTGTGTAATGATTAGAAGTGTGAGATATGATGCATATCTTGATTGTGAGATCAGGAACATATCAGTAACATATCTTGATTATCCATCAGGCTGATATCTTGATCATTGGTCATTGCCCAGATCCATAAAGCATTTGGAACATTACAACCTGAAACTCTGTAGTCTACCATAGGCTTACAAATATCATAGCACCATGAATGCTTACTTGATTGGGAACCTGAAATATATCTTGATTGTGAGTCATTGTGACGGCAAGGCCAGAAAGATTTCTTATTAATAAGGTCAGAACCTAGATTTTTTAAGCTCTCTTAGCGTTAAGATAGTCATAAGTGCCATACATTAATATTAACTTATGACTATCTTAGCGCCAAGAGAGCTTCGGTTATCTACGCCCAGGACACCACCATACATGCATTCTGATATTCACATTTTTAAGGAAACATTTCTGCTATCTACAGAATAGCTACCCCTCAAAAACATTCGGCTATAATGGCCCATACTTGCAAAAATTTGTATTTTACCATTATGTTCATTTCTTTTTCATGTCTTCCACAGGTCCCCTTCAATCATATTGTGCCAATACATGTTCTAACAATCAGCTACAATTATCCTGACAGAGAGTGGTGAATCAGTACACTCCTGAACTCCTTTTGTGGATCAAGTCACTGGCTTGTAACAAGGCATCAGTATTCAGTATTAAATGACATTCACAAGCTACATGATTGTTTAGGAGACATCAAACTTCAGCTTTGAACAACTATAGTACTGAGTGAGTGAGTGAGTGGGTGAGTCAGCACTCCAGTGCATATGGCGGCGGTGTGGAAATAATTGAGTCTGGACCAGATAATCCAGTGATGAACAGCATGAGCATTAATTTGCGCAACTAGGAACCAAGGACGTGTCAACCCAGTCAGCAAACCTGGCAATCGTTATTCACCTCTTATGACAAGCATGGGTAACTGAAGGCCAATATTATAACCCAGACCGTCAAGGTCTTGCAAGGCATCACAATGCATTTTTAAACAACTAATAATCTGTACCTTGTTTCTATTTTTCTATTCAAGCCAGTTTGTTACAAGGCATTGAGTACGATTCAGTAACTAGTTACACTACTAGTAATCTGACCACCATTACAAATGTAAGCACTATTTTTCACCAGACATCAAAGACTCAGTTACAATCACAGTAATCCCACACCCATTTCCTGTTGAAACCTGTGTATCTAAGATTAAGTGAATCAGTTCACCACTACCGATCAATCATCACTGGAGCAAACCGACCCCCAACCTCGACACTCCCATAATCTCCCGCGATATAAATATTGGAACTCTAACGCTAGACGACCTCAAAAGCACCAAACTGAACGAACGAAGGCTAGACTCATTATGTAATCTCAACAGTCACAATATCAGGCTCTAAGAATTCGCATCGTCAGCTCAGTCAACAGCAGAGTTTTTAAATATATTGATTAATTGTACCTCCTCTATCAACACTTGTCCTTGTTAAATCAAAACTGCTTTGACAAGACTACAATGTACATTTTCAACAAAGATATATCCACACATCTACCCAGGATGCTCTAACAGACATCAATCACACAAACTCTTATCTCATTGGTGTTTTTCTAGGCCCATTTCTCATCAATCATTCAGCAACTATTCAAAATGTCTACATGACAATATGAAAAAAATCCATTCCGATCCCAGAAAAATGGAGTTTCCAGATGAATGGTGCAATTATCTGACAAATTCTCAGTTGCATTTATCTTTTTTATAAATAAAACTGGAAATGAAATAAATCTTGTGGCCTTGCAAAGAATCTGCGCTTTCCATGGTATATGAGATACAATAACTGCTCCCTCGCCTTACTCCCCTGGGTGGCAATCACTAAAATGAATGGAAAGTTGTAGACTTGCACAAGTCTCTAAGGTAATAAATAATGGTTTAAATAATTTCTAAAAGAATATTAATAAATGGAAACACTGTTTCTATAATACACTGCCATCCTTTACGGCACTGTCACTAATCTAGCTAATTTAGTCTTGCCCCTTAACAGGATAAAATCAAAATACATCATTTGCTTAAAATTCAGTAGGGGCTGGGAGAAAGTTGATTGTGTTGGTATCTGATTGGTTGAAAAAGGTTTATAAATGGGATTAGATTCTTGGAACCTTTCTGGGGTTTTACTGTATTTGAGTATGCTTGGAGATAAATATTTCTTTTTCCCAACTGCAAATTTGAAAAATAAAATTTGAATATAATGTTTGGTGAGATATAACATACAAATGATATATTGTTTGATCAAGTAGAATCAGAGAGACTTCACAAACACATTCATGCTGGCTCAGGTTTAGGGGAAGCATATGAGTGATTGAGTGAGCTGAGTTTTTAGGCCGTTTTTAACAATACTACCACAATATCTCAGCAGGGGACCCAAGAAATGGGCGTTAGAAATTGTACCCATGTGGGGATTCGAACCTGGCCCTAATGAGCTGATGCTTTAGAGGTAGCATATGATATCAAAGCATTGTTTATTGTATTATGGCACAGCATTCCATACTGATCTGTTTCATATCCGTTTAACAACATGCAGGGAATGATAAATTATTCCCTCCCTTTCTCGATCATTTTCAGTCAACCTCCTTGCTTATGTACACAAATCAAAGTTTACTAAACTGAAAGAAACGTTATCGAGCTGCTCCTCAGCAAGATGCTTAATTCACACAGAGTTTTTATGTACTCACTTAAACTCAAACTCATTTGTCTGAAGCCAAATAAAATCTTTCAAATCAAAATATATAAAAACAGCATGTCAGAGAGAAATAGCAGCGTCTACACCTTTCTACTGAACACACCAAAGCTTGGTGCTTGATAGCAGGAAGTAATGTCAGAAAATGCGTCTGCCTTAACTAAATCATCTTTTGTTGGACAGTAACTTCGTTGTTTCAAATGGGAAGATGCAGTTGGTTGTGTGGCAATCAACATCAAAGCATTTCCTTCTTGCTGAGTTCCCGGAATAAATAGGGCAAGGTCTTCTTCCACTGTGGAAAGCATACAAATCTCCAGGAACTCTTATAACCAACTTGTACCTTGACTAGCTGCCAGGATCAAGCAGGCAGGCAGGCCACACATGGCGGGCTTTCTTAATATCCTGTGTTTTGAAGCTTTTACTGCTGATACAACCTGCACTGCATGTCTGTGTCCTTTACAGTCAAATCCCACCACTGCCAGGCCCACAGATTTGCAATCACAGGGCAAGCAGTTAGAGTTTCTTTATCATGGGGCCAGCAGTTAGAATTACCTTCAACACAGGGTCTACCATCTGTGTATTTTATAATAAAAAAAAATTACTTTGAATCTGTGCGATATTTTAAGATATTTAAGCTATGGTCAGTACATGTTATGGTCAGTGTTGTGCTTTCAGTCCTGGATGGCCAGAGGTAAAAACAAAAGAGTTTCCTTACAATGGAGAGTGTAGACACAAACTGTTTTAGTTACAGGGGTGGTGTTGGACTTTTACCCCTGGGGGAGACAAGGTGTGGTGTAAAACACCTGAGAGGTGTAGGCACCTGACACTGTGTAGGACAGAGGGGTAGAGTAGGCACCTGACACTGTAGGACAGAGGGTTGGAGTAGGCACTGGACATAGTGTAGGGCAGAGGGGTGGTATGGTCAACTGTATTTGCTACTTATGGAACATAAAAAGTCTTTAGTCTTCACATCTGTTTAATGTTCGAAACTAAACGCCACCTAATATAGTTCCTAGTTCTGTTGAGATCATTTACAAGGCCTAACAGGTTTCCAAAGCATTAACATAAAAAAACTCATAAATTCATGAAGACTCATCTCCAGACTAGCTTTGATAAAGTTTGAATCAGTGGAGAAGTTTACTCTGCAGGAAAAGCCATCAACACCTGTTCACTTGAGTCCTAAGTAGAGGGGTATATGGATTTACAAGGCTTGTTGGATGAGGTGGGCTAAATACTAAGAGTAACACTTAGTCTCTGAATATATATCATTTTGATTGCAACAAATAAACCCATTTAAATAGAAAAGGAGCCACTGGGAGATCAGAGCTGAACCTTGTGAAATATAGATTTGCTTCATTTAGGGCTTTGTCATAGGAGGTAGGGGGAGGCAGTTGGCAAAATAATGTGATTCTGGGACTGTGAGACAGACAAGTTAATACCCAGCAAGCACTGCTTCCGACATGGTGAGACAAGCTCCCTCTTGACTCATCATAAATCAGAAACCCACTCAATAGTTTACTAAAATTTCTCACAACAAAATATTAATAAATATGAACAATTACAACAGCTACATAATCTCAGGTCATACTCAGAAGACAATTCCCCTGAAACATGAAGACTAATTCTACAGGAGACACGACAAGTCCAACAGAGGAAAGTTTAGCGCTCTTTGGCTCATAGCCCAGTAGCAGTACCATTCCAGACTTCAATATACAACCTGTGTCTGAGATCTTAAAGAAACACAACATTCCCTCAATCCAATTCAGGAATTCATTATTCTGAGCTTCAAGTTGACTGGCAGCTGAATTTAATTGATTTTCTGACACCTTTTGAAATAAGTTCATCCAGTCCAGAGTTTCTCTATATGGATCCAAGAGATGCAGACAGTTGGAAGAGCATCCTTGGAATGAGCTGTATCCTCAGCTTTACATGTTCTCATCCATGTTGCCAATATTGTATTTCAAACAAACACTATTTTGAGATTTCAAATTCTGTTTAGATTTGAAAAACCTTCCAATCAGGTTGTCACTGTAATTCAGGCAGCAAACTTTCTTTAATGAAATCTCTGTGTGCACAGCTTGTTGCAAAATCACAGTTCTTATGCTAGGGCTTTACAATTCAAGGTACAAGTTCTGCTGGTTCAATATCATCAGAGTTTCTTCTGATAACTGGTACGTGTCTGTCCATGATAATCACAGCATTACGCTATGTTGGAATTTCATAATTGATTGAATGAGTTTAATGCCACTTTGAGCAGTAATTCACAGAAGGAACAGTTTAGTTTTAAAATGATGGCTGCATGTAAATAATGTAATACAGAACAGTGATCAATATTATGAACACAACCTCTCTTGCTTTGTTAAATAATGGAGTTAAGACCAGGCATTTCAGTGATTGATATCATGAACAACATTCAGAATTAACATGGTAAACTGACTTGTGATCAAAGTCTGATCTAACCACACAACCCCTTAAGTCACATAATACAATCAGTATGCAAATCTGCTAAACTTGTTTATATTTAGAATGCTTGCGGGTCAACAGTTTTTCATTCACACCAAACATGTCTTTTTGTCTCAGCAAAAAACATGAAGCGATCGATGGAATAGATTTTTGAAGCTCTCTTAGCCCTGAGATATTTGTAAGTGCATAAACTTACCAGCATATTAGCACTAAGAGAGCTTGGAAAATCTAGGTCCAGGATCAATTTTTCATTGTTTTCAAAGTATAATGTATGATAAATATGTATGCAAATTACATGTTCCATCTGCATTCATTTAAAGCATTTTCATCAGTTGTACTCCTCCTCATGAGGGTGATTTGTACAAGACTCCTTTCTGTACATACCATGGACATTATTCTACTCCTTTCTGTACACACCATGGACATTATTCTACTCCTTTCTGTACATACCATGGACATTATTCTACTCCTTTCTGTACATACCATGGACATTATTCTACTCCTTTCTGTACATACCATGGACATTATTCTACTCCTTTCTGTACATACCATGGACATTATTCTACTCCTTTCTGTACACACCATGGACATTATTCTACTCCTTTCTGTACACACCATGGACATTATTCTACTCCTTTCTGTACATACCATGGACATTATTCTACTCCTTTCTGTACATACCATGGACATTATTCTACTCCTTTCTGTACACACCATGGACATTATTCTACTCCAATCTGTACACACCATGGACATTATTCTACTCCTTTCTGTACACACCATGGACATTATTCTACTCCTTTTCCTTTCTGTACATACCATGGACATTATTCTACTCCTTTCTGTACACACCATGGACATTATTCTACTCCTTTCTGTACACACCATGGACATTATTCTACTCCTTTTCCTTTCTGTACATACCATGGACATTATTCTACTCCTTTCTGTACACACCATGGACATTATTCTACTCCTTTTCCTTTCTGTACACACCATGGACATTATTCTACTCCTTTCTGTACACACCATGGACATTATTCTACTCCTTTCTGTACATACCACAGGAATTATTCTCAATTTTCTTTGACACTTGATAATTGTTTCTGATTATTCCTCATTTTATTGGTTCCAGTTGCACCACTTCAGAAGAAAAGCATCACAATCTCAGAGCTAATAAATGACAGGCCTCATCAATGGAATTAGTCATGGCCTCTGCCCTAGCATTTATGGATGTCAGATGCTGTGTTAGTGTCTCACCATCAGGAGACTATCTCCTCCATCCCTCTCTTGAACATGGGCTGGTGGGGCAGTCCAGTGGTTAAAACATTCACTCATCACGCTAAAAACCCAGGTTCGATTTTCACATGGGTATAATATGTGAGGCCCATGTCTGGTGTCCCCAGCCATGATATCACTGAAAATTTGCTAAATGCAACCTCACACTGGAAAATGTCAGTCTAAAATGAATGAGTTGTGTTTTATGCTGCTTTTAGCTATATTACTGCTATATCACCACAGGGACACCAGAAAATGGATTAAGATATTGTACAATAACATTTCCTTTGGTTCCGTAAGCAAGACACAACAAAACATTTCAGCAGACCAGTGAAAAAGCTAAACCTGCTAGCATATATCAAGTCAGAACAGAACTGTCATGGCCTCTCTTGTTCATATCTCATATGATTTATAGCTGGACTGGAAATTATGACAACTTTGTACTGAAAAATAACCTTGGCCAATGTTCTACACTTATTGGGGCCTTGATTCCATCAGGTCTTAGCAACGCTACAACCATTTCTCCATCCAGACCTCCACTGAAACATTCAGAAAATGCTACTTTCCTGTCAGTTCTCACCCTGTGAAACAACACGCTATCCAATGACACACACTGAAACACCATCAGTTAGTCAAGACCATTACTGTAGAAGGCATTGCGACCAACTATTGGTATACTATTGCAACAGTCTTTTTCTCCTCGAAAAGTCTGATTTGAAGTCATTTCCCAAATGAATGTACACTCTATGTGAAATAAAAACAAGCTGAAGTAGTCTCAGTCTCTTTTGATACTTGACAAGGAACTTGAAAACCAGATCAAATTTGTTTAAGAGGTAACAGGGGCAGATAACTCTAAATCAAAGTAAATGAATCAGGTACTTTATCAGTGGAAGTCAATTACTAAACTATCAATAGTCACACACACTATCACATCATCAACAGTTTTTCCTGTTTCTGTCATCAATTAACTGCTTTCAGAGACTCAACAATTGCAACCCATTGACAGTTTGATGTGTCATTACGGCCCTGATGCCTACATATATATATATTCGGGCTACATAAATAAAGGTTCCCATTGGTCTTTGTTATGCACTCTGATGATAAGTGCATTTACCTTTATGCTAAAATATTAAGATTTCAGAGTCCCAAATGCTTTAATTTAGTTGTCAAGTACAATAATTATGGACTTCATGGACCCTGCCATCACAGTCAAATTTCAAATACTGTTAGGTTTCAAAGTTTTCTGTGAAGTTAAAATGTGATGATTCCATCCATCCTTAGTTCTGGGAGGTGGTGGGGTAGTTTAGTGGTTAAAGCGTTCGCTAGTCATGCTGAAGACCCTGGCTTGATTCCCCACACGGGTACAATATTTGAAGCCCATTCATTGTTGTCCCCCAACGTGATATTGCTGAAATATTGCTAAAAGCAGCGTAAAACTACACTCACTCACTTAATTCTGTGCAAGGATTATACTATTATAAAGCTACAGCTACTTGGTGAAATTTATGTCAGCAAGCTAAACTGTATAGTCTCAGATTTTCTGATAAAGGTTAAGCAAACTGCTTTGTAAAAATACTTGATATTTTATTGAGCATTTTAATAAAGACTGTGCTGCAAGATGATTTTTAGCATCTCACAACTCAGATTTAGCATCTGAGGAAAATAAACAACTTTGCTAACAGCATATACCAGATAGAGTGTTACATTTCATCCCGTTGTCATGGTAATACATAAACATATTGTGTCTATCTTCCTATTCTATACCAGTACTGCTCTGTAGCGAATCCATTTTAGTTTACAGTCCTGGAAAACTAACTCGTTTATGAGGGGATAGGGGTTCAGAGAGTTGACATGCAGTTTTCCAACCAAAACTTCTATGCTCACAATATCAATCAAATGACTTTCTGGTCCAGCTATGACTTTTGACAGGCATTAAACACTGAAAAAAAAAGAATAAGAACAAACTAGAAATAACATTCAAAGGAGCTTTAAACTTTACTCTTTCAGTCACAAAATATTGTATTATGCTGGAAAGATACTCTAAACAAACCAGTAATATGATAAAAAAAACTGAATAAAGGAGTTGTATATCTAGAAAAATTAGTCCTCATTCATCTACCCATCTTCCAAAATGCCAACCGATACTGATACTTATTTGTTGCATACCATTCCGTCAAGAAACAGTAGCAGTATACCATAAACTACAAATATGAACATTACAGTAGTTACAGACATATAGAAATACAGATACATAAATCATATACATTACAACAGTTTATCATATGCAGTATAGTCAAATGGAATCAATATGAGGCAATATACAGGATTCATTTGAAATTGTAAATATCATGACATATTTTAGAAATAGTTTCAGGATTTCTGTTTGAAAAAATTTGTTAAAAATTGTTCTTCTCTTGAAAGTGTAGCAAAGTTTTGATTATATGTATTGAAAGATTTCATAACTTTTTAAACAACAACCAATACCAACAGTACAGAAACAATTCTAGGTAGTTGAATCCATAAGCAGTGTGAAGACACCAGTTGCACAGCTTGACAAATCCCTTTCAAGTACATAATATTTCTAGCCCTGTAAATCCATTTCTGTGGGTGCTACACAAGATCTGACAACGTCTCTGCAATCTCAATCAACATATTTCAAGTACTCAAGACTGTTTTCCGATTAACATCCAACTTATCCTTGATTCCAAAGTTACTCTGACATTGCTTACAAAGACTCTTGCAAGTCTAGACACTAGGGTGCAAATCCTATAAAAAGGCCATGTCAACTGAAAACCAAATCTATTCCTGGCAAACATTTGGTTAGCAAACCTCTAAGTAAGTACACTTCGTAAGACTGACTATGCATCCTTTGCTATCTTTTCTCCCAAGCCCCACCCCGAGAAGGATCAAATTCCAGGATGTTGCTGTGTATAGCAGCAGTGGCAGAGAGAATGCCGTGGCGGTGGCAGTGGTGGTAGTGGTAGCCCATGTAGCACATGCAGTAGCGCTGGCGCCGCCATGTGGTGCACATTATGCAGAGACAGAAGCGGCTTCCATCGCCTCCCATCAGGACTGATGATAGTCCCCTTGGCCCAATCCATTGCGCTCCTCATTAGCATACCAACCCTGCTGGCGGGAGGTTACGTTTCCATGGCAACCATGAAAGCATATCAGACAGTATCAGTTAGGGGCAGTAGTTGCACCGTGGCATTGATCTGTGTGGAAACATCAGACACACCAGGACAGTCGCTCCTGACCCTGTGACCTGTGAGAAAAACTCACAACCAATTTGTACCAGCCCAGCGTACCACTTAGTGCATAAATAATGTCATTAGCCTTCTCATGTGCTATTTTCAATAATTGCATGTCCAATATTCTGTGTTGAATGGCAGTCCCCGCTCTCCTCTCTCCGTCAGAGAATTCAGACATGACACTGACTCGGCAATGAGATGCCGTGAAACTGGTGTGGAGGTGGGAGGTACCGGCTGTTCACTGCCATTCATGTCTCTCTGTGTCTCTCATGCCATATCTGGTGAGTACAGTATCCTCACTTGCTCTCGCCCCAGCTACATACTACAGATAGTTCACTCGGTACTACAGCACTGTAGTCGCAAATCACATATATTCAATTTCAAGCAGCTAAACAGCAGCAAACTTCAACCTTTGTCAATGGATATTTCATTAAAGTAATGTGATACTTCTGTGAATGAATTCAAGCCTAAGGAATCAGAGTTTATCAGAGTCAGTCTGGGAAAGAACACCTAGTGGGCAGCAATAGTTGCCTAAAATAGTTGTCTCATTATCTTGGGCTATAAATACTCCATAAAGCAGAAGTGGCGATCCTCAGAGTGTTCCAGGAATATCCACATCCTTCCAGCCACCCTTAACACAATGTGTGACATCGCTAAGCCCCCTTCTGTCACAAACCACCCTGATCCCCCCAGCCCATCATCTGGGCTATCCATCTATACCCAGCCTACTGCCCCACCCTCAACAACACTCGACAGGCAGGCTGACCCCTAGTCCATCATCTCAGTGGTCCAGGAATACCCACCCTATTGTAGCCACCCTCAACACATTCTGTGACATCTCTGACCCCCAAGCCCATCATCTGGGAGCGGTCCAGGAATACCCACCCTACTACTCCACCCTCAACACACTCTATGACATCTCTGAGCCCCCCTTTCTCACCAGACACCCTGACCCTCCGCCCATCATCTGGGAGCGGTCTAGACCAGAATCCTATGATAGGAATATCACAGCATCTAATTTGCCATCTGCTGCAATAATTCATCAGGTTGATATAGATTACTCGCGGTTCAGACATTAACTATCAAATGGAGTCTGCTATATGCATTGGCGAAAGGATATGAGGCTTTCCAGGGTTACTTTGTGTTACAAGAGGGGTCTACAATCAGTGATTAAGGTGCTATGCAGTATCTAGCAATATTCCAACAATATCAGGGTGGAAACTGGCTTTAGAGATTGCACCCATATGAAGAATCAAACCTGCACCTTTTTTGTAAATCCTTCAAGGAAGAAGAAATGGATTGCGCCATTCTTAGCAATATTCAAGCAAAAATCACAGAAGAGCACAATAGGTTTTACACACTGTAATCATTATTAACAAACCCAGGTGTTTGGATTCAAGACTGTACATTTCAACCACTAGGCTACATTTAAAGTGTGAGTTTACTTTCAGGTTGCTTTAAGTACTATTCCAGCAATATCATGGAGGACACCAGAAATGGGCTTCACACATACTACCCATGTGGGGAATTGAACGCGGATCTTGGACATGAGTGAAAGCTCAAACCACTAGGCTATCCCATCGTCCCTGCATATAAAACCAAAGCCAATGCTAAAGCACCACTCACAGATTTCTATATAGAGGCTATATCATGACATTAACTCTCAATTGCTCCAGATTCTTGAAATGGAAATGATGGCTTCATTTTAAAATTGTGGATGTATTTGTGAATACAATCACATCCTAACAAAGCTAAGGTACACCAGATTTTCTGGTAACACTGATTCTGTGTGGACAAATTCACTGAAAATGATTAGTCTGCAGGTCAAAGACTGACTGACTGACTTACTGACTGACACATACAACATCCAAACACTGACAGACCGACTGACTGTTCACATCACAGACAGGCTGTCCACATGCAGTGTTAGATTTGGGTGAAATTTTGAGAGGGTCCAAATTGATGAAAATAATGTTTCTGGACCCCCTCCAATGTTAAAAGATGGGCAGATGTAAAACAGAGGGGGTCCTCACTGAATTTGATGAGTCAAAACACTCCAAAACCCTCTCTTGAGCCAACACTGCACATGGCAGACTGACAGAATGACTGACTATTGATATCCCAAAGTGACTGACTGTTGACATCCCAAAGTGACTGACTGTTGACATCCCAAACTGACTGACTGATTATTCATATCCAAAACTGGCCTACTGACTGTTTACATACCAGACTGCCTGCCTGTTGATATTACAAACTTACAGACTTGACTATTTATATCCCACACTGACTAACTGATTATTCACATCCAAAATAACTGATTATTAACATACCAATCTGACAACAGACTGACTAACTGACTATTCACATCCCAAACTAAATGACTGACTATTCACATCCCTAACTGACTGACTGTTCACATTACAAGACTGACTATTCATATCCAAAACTGACTAACTGACACACTGATTATTCACACCCAAAATGACTGACTATTCACATACCAAACTAACTATTTACAACAGACTAACTGACCGACTATTCACATCCCTAACTAACTGAGTGACTATTCACATCCCAGACTGACTATTTACGACAGACTAACTGACTATTCAGATCCCAAACTAACTGACTGACTATTCACATCCTAAACTAAGTGACTGACTATTCACATCCCAAACTAACTGACTGACTATTCACATCCCAGGCTGACTGACTTAATGCCCCACAGGGCTACATGTACAACATCCCAGTCAGTCATTCCACACATAGCACTGCTAAGGAAGTTCAGATGCAGGCAGGAAAATGTCACAAAATCAATTACACCAATGACAAAATTACCGGAGGGAAAGATTAAGTTTACCCCTGGTCTATTCATTCCCTCTCAACTGTATGTTACATACAACCTATCGCCCAAGCTTGCAGGCCAAGGGCGGGGTGGGGCGGAGGGCGGCCATTGCTCCAGATTGTGGAGTACCAGAGGTGGGTGGTGCGATGAGGTGTCAATGTCTCACACGAGGCAGCTTCCACACGTTGTCCTAGTAAAGCAATATATACACAGCAGCATGTGGAAACATTTCAACCAGTAGCGTTTAACCTGCATTCATTCTGTCAGTGGGCTTATTTTGGCCACTGGAAATTGTATTCTGGTTTAGGAATGTTAGGGCTGCATGGCCTTGTCTCCTAAAAAGCCTGTGGCTTACCTAATTTTATTAACATTAATTTGCTTTTAGTTCCAGCCTTGAAATGAGATGGTTGTACGGATAATAGGTTATTTTTACTGCTGATGCTTAAAATACACTCAGTTAAAGGTTTACTTAACCTGATGATAAATAAGGGTAGCACTCAGTGGAACCAATGCCTCAATGTCTCTTCAACTTTGTCAACAAGCATCGGCTGACTGTTAGGCTCATCGGCCACAATACACACATCATCCTGATAACCTGTTGCAGATCAATGGAAATTAGTACTGGCACTAACTCTTACGTCCAACCAAGTCCCATCAGTATTTATGAGCCCAAATTAAAGCGTTATATTGCACGAGAAACTAATACTGGCTATCTCGATCAAAACTTGACATGAATATGTTGTAATATATTTGTTGAGAGGAAGAGACACTCCGCACTGACTTGATAAGCGTTGGACTGTCATTCTGCTGGAGAGTATAGACGTCTGTTGCTGTTCTAGACGACTCCCCGAGCTGCGACTAGCGCCACACCGAGGTAAGTTAATGTGCTACACTTCTACACATATGCAAGTAGATTTGTGAGATCACAAGATTGGTCATGGCGATCAGACAGTGCTGCCTTCCATACGTTCTGTCAACATAGGCCATTTGAGCACTGTCAAGGTCACTATCACCAACAGACCACATATAATCACAAGCAGCACAGATGGGTGTGTGAGAAACACTAAAGAACAGTGAGCAGACAGTCTCTGCTTTTGTCGTCTGCTACTCAAACCCTGGTGTCTGACACAGCAGGTCTGTTGTATGTGATTATACCACAAGCTTTTGATCAGACAGATCAATGGCTAGAGTCTGTAATGGATCTCTTTCTGTTAGTCCTTGTGGGAACACAGAAGGCATTTTCTAGGTGCTGGAATTCATCTACGCATCAGTCACTAAGAAATAACTGAGACAACTGTTGATGGTAAACGCCTCAGTTGACTATAAAATCAGTTTCGAAATGCTGAAGACCCCATTTTCCACACATATCAATACACTGAAATATATTGTTGATGTATAGTTTAACTATCAATTCCCGGGAATCTCCAGCAAGCAAAGGTGGCTAACAGAGATCAATGGAGGGAACTGCCAATGGCAGGATGTTCTTTCCAGTGTTTATAACCTGATTTAAGGAACACACAATGTGTAAGACATTGTAAAGCTTTCAGAAATATAGACTGAAGGAAAAGCCTAAAAAAAACCCCATCTCAGTCCTTTCTACAATAATGATGCTTATTGAGTTAATCTTTGAACCTAAGCAGCTTTGCATCTCCATTAAGAATTTACATTATTAATCTAATAACGTTTGGAATCATTCTGGCAATGGCCCTTCCAGCCATTTTGTGATGGCTGAATCTGTGTAAGTCATCTGGAGGAGCAGCAGGGAATAGCATCATGCAGGATATAATGTTATCTCCCTCCACTAACCACTGACACTCAGATCTAACCACAACATCCCACAGCTTGCCGCCCAAAGCCCATGTGTAGTTCCCTGTTACCATATATTTCATTTTTTTCAGTACCATCATGTATTGATTTTTATTCTACATCAAGGCAATAAATGAAGAAAAGTCAAATATCGGTATCATATTGTTCCCATTGGGAACGCTGTTAAACACCATCCACCATATCTACGGAGAGAGGTCATGCTGGCAAGCAAGGAACTGACCAGTTGATTGTCTTCCATGGTTAAATAATCAAACCACTGGCGCTAACCATTATGCTGATGGAAAACCGTCCAAATTTCAAGCTTGGCTGAAGGAGTCAGTTAATGAGTTTATTTACAAGGAAACTCTTCTAGTGTGATGATAGATAGGCTGCATTGATTTTTTGAGGATTTCCCAGAATCTGCAGTTGAGATATAAATACTCATGTGGAGAATAGTAGGTTATGAGGGAAGGATGTAACTAGTAGTGTGGAACATTGCTTCCACCATGAGGTATGTGGCACATGTCCTACTTCTGTCTCGTACTATACAATAAGTGTACTGGTCACCCATTTCTGTCAAAAGGAAAGCTATATATTATAATCATCATCTATTTCTCAGGATTGAAAAATTTGTCATTTGCAGAGTTTTCCTGGCCTGACATTCACAATTATGGAAATTCAAATTTGATCGTATTCAAGTATCTTATCATCTTGACAAAAAGGTTGATGGATTAATATGATTTACATTGTTTACTGTCACAACATTAGTTAAATTTTGTTACTAGTGGCCAGGCATATACTGTCCATGGGTGCCTGAGTGTGCCTGCATTAATCTTTTAATATTAGGGACCAGTGAAGCTCCAGCTTAGAATATTGCCCTTCAGTAAACCATGCTTGTCCTAAGAGGCAATTAATGGGATCGGGTAGTTTGGCTTGCTGACTTTCTTGACACGTCACCGGTTCCAATTGCGTAGATCGATGTTCATGCTTTTGATCACTGGATCGTCTTGTCCAGACTCGATTATTTACATATCGCCACCATATGGCTGGAATGCTGCTGAGTGTGGTGTAAAACTAAACGCACTCACTCATTGTGAGAATCCTGAATCACAAACATTTACTAATAGTTAAGACAAGAAGCTGACTGACTTGCTACATTTCGAAGACCCTTTGGATGATGCTAGTATGTTTCTCAGGCTCTGAAACAGATTAATTTCCTGCCTACTATAATGGTCTCTGTAACTGCATATGGTGTGACCAGTGTAAATAGTGCATGTGTGAGATCTATGCTAACACTACTTAAAGTGTGATCTCTGTAACTGCATATGGTGTGACCAGTGTAAATAGTGCATGTGTGAGATCTATACTAACACTACTTAAAGTGTGATCTATGTAAACAGAACAAGGATGTTATTTAGATATAAATAGTACTGAGAGTGATCTATGTAAATAGTAGCCTGATCTGATGTATATGAATAGTAGCCTGGTCTGTTCTATGCAAATAGGAGCCTAATCTGAACTATGTAAATAGTAACAAGGCCCTGATTTCTCAAAACAATCTAAAGTTTTTACTCAAAAATATAAACTGAGTTCTCAAAAATAAGAAAGTCTAAACAACTTAAGTGATATATCCTATAGCCTGGTCTGATGCATGTAAGAAGTAGCCTGGTCTGACCTATGTAAATAGGAACCTGGACTGATCTATGTAAATTGGAGCCTGATCTGATTTATGTAAATAAGGGCCTGGTCTGATCTATGTAAATAGGAGCCTGGGCTGATCTATGTAAATTGGAGCTTGATCTGATTTATGTAAATAAGGGCCTGGTCTGATCTATGTAAATAGGAGCCTGGACTGATCTATGTAAATTGGAGCCTGATCTGATTTATGTAAATAAGGGCCTGGTCTGATCTATGTAAATAGGAGCCTGGACTGATCTATTTAAATTGGAGTCTGATCTGATTTATGTAAATAAGGGCCTGGTCTGATGTATGTAAATAGGAGCCTGGTCAGATCTATGCATATAGTAGCCTGGTCTGATCTACGTAAATAGGAGCCTGATCAGATCTATGTAAATAGTAGCCTGGTCAGATCTATGCAAATAGTAGCCTGGTCTGATCTATGTAAATAGGAGCCTGGTCTGATGTATGTTAAGTACAGAGCCTGACAAGGACAACCTAACATGACCTAGACAGCAGAACATCTCTCCGCTACAGTATTCCTCCAACATGTGGCATATGCCTCAGGCTGCCAGCCAAACCTTTGTTTTGTCTTTTTCTGACATTTTCCACTTGTTGCAGATGTGGTTTGACTGACTGCATCCAAGTGCTGGCCCATTAACAGGAGTTGGACTGAACAACATGGTCTGACAAAACATCGCTGCCAAAGTCAACCCCAGAGAGACCGTCTGACTGAACACCTCTGATGGACTGAACACCCATGACCTCTTGACAGAGAGTGAATGAGTTGCCGTTTTTAGCAATGTTCCAGCAATATCATAGTAGGACACACTGAAAAAGGGCTTTACACATTGTACCCATGTGAGGAATCAAAACAAGGCTTTCAGCGTGATGAGTGAATGCTTTAACCATTAGGCTACCTCACTGCCTCAACACTGACTTATAAAACACTGACAGAGAGAACATCCATGACAGACTGAACACTGGCATATAGAATCCTCCTGTCAGACTGAACAGTGACAGATAGGACACCCATGTCAGACTGAACACTGACATATAGAACCCTCCTGTCAGACTGAACACTGACAGATAGAACTCTCTTGTCTAACAGATACTAACAAAGAGAATCCCCATCAGACTGAACACTGACAGAGAGAACATTCCTATCTGCCTGACTACAAGCTACACCTCCAAGACTGCACACTACAGGACACATACACACACCATCACAGATACTTAACAAGAAGTAGGAGACTGCCCATGAAGAAAAACATATCTAAGTGACACACACCTCCTGCAGGGATGGTCTGGGATTTTTGACAGAGATGAAATATCTTTTCAGCCATTTCTTCAAAACATATTCTGAGAACCATATTTTTGTTTCAGACACCAAGCTTCCCTTGGAACATCAAACAGTCCCTCCCTTTAACAGCCAACTCACAACACTATCGCTGATTGTTGGGCAGAAACAATACCCCTCATCACCTCGCACATCTCTACCCATCAGGTTGCTCTACATACTCCCCATGCTATAACACATTCCATCAACATAAATAGACTAGAAGCTGAAACATGTTTCGTAGATTCGAGATGATAATGTGGCTTCAGACATCCTGTACAAAACCGCAGGAAATAGGTTACAAACATAAAGCACTCCTGATTCATTTCTTTATTATTTATTCCTGGTCTGTTTACAAGGTGATTGCAGCTGAGACTACAGATATTTCATACAAAATATTTGCATTTTATAACATACTATTCTTTTTCAGCATTTGTGGTTGTTCCATGTATATAAGCATGGTCCTGTAGACATAGCTCAGGTTACAAACCAATTGAAGTTAACCAATGTTGAGCTCGGATGGTGCTTGGACAGGTGAACAGCTCGACTTCTTAGAGTTTCTAGGACTTCAGTCCTGCCCCACAACCAAACACATGCGACCTCACCTTAGGCAAATGAGTTTGTTCAATATTGCCTCTCTTCACCCAGTAGAAAATGGGTACCCGGTAGGCTAATACATATAAATATAACCATCTAACGCAGGCTGGATTTTCCAGGGTAATAATGCTGTGCTGTTTATGAGCACTTTGAGCATGTTCCATGATGTGAAGTTTTGCGCAGCACAAGGGCCCTCACTATTATTACTATTTGACAATGAAATATATATATCATTATATTATTCTTTATTGATCATTGGTAGTATGACGTATTTTCCAATAATCAATAATCTGATATCTGGTGGAGGTGTAGGGGTAGCCTTGTGGTTAAAAAATTCACTGATAATGCTGAAGACCTGGGTTTGATTCCCCACATGGGTACAACATGTGAAGCTTATTTCTAGTATCCCCGCCATGATACTGCCAGAATAATGTAAAAAGGTGCATAAAACTAAACCAACTCACTGATATTCAGCAACCTTAAAGCCATTTGTAATGTTTCAGAGATGATCAATCAACATAAAGGAAAAAGATGCATTGTTTATAGTAGATTATTAAAGGTAAAACAAAACAAATCAAATAATAAAAACAAGAAAATAATAACAGTGCCTTGTTAAGAACAGATAATCAATCAAACAGCATTTAATGCCAAATGATTTAGAATTATGAGAAATCAGATGTGAGATTATTATCATATTTACACAGAGTATTTGCATATGAGCCTGCATAGACCATGCTGAAACCACCATTTCATTCAACAGCTTGAAAACCTGTTTGCAGGCAATTCTATACTTTAGAGGCCTCAAAGGCAAAATTAATTTTACTGAAATTCATATGTTTACACAAACACAGTGGGATCCTGTTGATTGTTTTAAATTGTTATAAATTCATCAAATTGTGATTAAACATGGTGAGAATTTTGTTACTTTTTAACATTTTTATTGACACTGCAAACCTCATCTAGAAACAAGGATATTCAGCAAACATGTCAAAGTACATGAGGTTTCCTGTGAAGGACATATCTTTAAAGTCACTTTTACACTTGTGAAGACGATTTTAAGGTGAGAAAAACTTTTAAAAATTTATCGGTTCACTTTTTGACTATATATTGCACTGTGTTTCCTTTTACATGTCTTACAGCATCATGGGAGAGGTCTATGATGTCATCACACTTTGGCGCCAGTCTCAGGCATCATCCACAGAATTCACAGATAATTTGATTTGAAGGATTTCCTACTAATTCAAGTGATTTCCTGAGAACTGAGGGATTTCCTGCCTAATTCTGGGATATCTTTAAAATGGATTACAAGTTATGTTTAAATGAAGGCAAATTACAGAAGATTTGAGAGATTAACTTCAGCTTTTGGAATGAAACGATATTCAAGGATTTCTACAGTCTGCCAGGATTTACTACAGATATGTGATATCAATACAGAATTTCATGCTGCAGATACTGGATATAACGACATAGTACAGTGATTTACAACTGATCTTCAGGATTTACTTCAGATTTAGTGGATGTAAAACTGACTTCTGGGATTTCCTACTGATGACTTACAGATTATCCAAGGGTTCCAAGACAGTGTGCCCCTGTTAATCAGGACAGTACAGCTATACTGGGCAACCATCGTGTGTAAGTGTTACCCAGCAGATTTCTCAGAATACGAAAGATAAACTATCAGATTCTTTCACCAACATAATTTTTATGGATGAATTTCTTTATTCTTTTCCACAACAGCTAGGGATCATTTAAGATCCCTTCATCTGGTGAGTGAGTTTATCTGATGAGTTCACCTGATGAAGGGATCAAGCATGGCCTCTAAATGTTGTGTGGAAAAGATTAAAGAAGTTTAATACATAAAACAATATCTTGGTCATCTATAACAACTTCTAAATGTTGCCAAAAACATCATCAGAATCTTTGATTACACAATGCCATTTAGAAAGTGGTCAAAATTAACATATGTACATATTTGGGATTACACTTTCTTAGTAAAGTACAGTTTCTAGTACTTTTGTTTGGTTAAAACCTTTCTCAGATTTGAACCCGAGCCAGGCACAAAATCGCCAGTAGACAATGTCAGGTGCCTAAGTGGTGAAGAATCTTTGTTATGGATATCCAAATAGGATGTCTCACAATTTCAAATAACTGCTATTGCAAGTTATAAGTTTTGTTAACTGCCCAGTTAGAATTTGAAAGTTGAACCACTCATCCCAGGTCCATGAGCTGGTCCCGGTCATCTAATTACATGACAATGCAGAGGACTAAATCTCATGAAATGTATTCTTAAGAACAAATTCAGGCAGGCACATTTGGAGGTTTTTGTAGAAGGGAATAGATATAGTTCAGGGGTTGTGTGATAGAGTACAGTCATATTGAACACATGACAATTTGGGAGTCTTAGTAAAGGACAGATTCTAGTATTTGGTCAGGTTAAGTTGAGTTAATCCATTGCCCGATGTGCCAGTCCTGTATTTTTTTCTGTTGGGCAAGCAAATTTGTATATCAAATAACTTTCCAATGTTGATATTGTTGTTTAGTGGAAAAATTACCTCCATCCCTGGAATGGACTTGATCTAGGGTACGTTTCTGTATTCTGAGTTTAGCTTGGGTACCTGAAAATGTAACTGAGGTACACGTCTGTAGTACCCGTGCAGACAATAAACTCTCAGCAAAAGAGTCCTGTGAAGGTCCGGGGTAGAATAGGTCTTCAGCAACCCATGCTTGCCATAAAAGGCGACTATGCTTGTCGTAAGAGGCGACTGTTGGGATCAGGTGGTCGGGCTTCCTGACTTGGTTGACACATGTCATCGGTTCCCAATTGCACAGATTGATGCTCATGTTGTTGATCACTGGACTGTCTGGTCCAGACTTGACTATTTACAGACCGACGCCATACAGCTGGAAGAGTGTCAAGTGCGGTGTAAAACTAAACTCACACACTGACCCATTCAGCAAAAGTTAACATGTTTTTTAAGCATGCAAGAAAGACTGTGTGATCAAGCATTAATGCCGTTTTTTTCCTTACTGGCAGTGTTGTCAGTGAAACACAAGTCACCTTATGATTGGACATTGCTGTAGACATATAAACTGGGACATTTTTAATTCCTAATTAGGACTGCTTCCTGACACCAGCCGCAGACCATCAGTCTCTGGGCAGGTTGAGATAAAACTCTGGTGTATATTTCAGGGATGAAGAAGAAGAGGAAGGTATGTGGATGTGTGGAGAGTTCAGTAGCAGGAGATGGAAGAGAGATAGGCAAGATAAACCTCAGTGTGGGAAAGCGATAGCGGCATCACTGACTGTGTTCTGGCACTACAAAGCATGAAGAGTCTATAAAGCAGAGAACCACAGGTTTAACATTCCACTGGTATCAGAACAGGATCACAATATGCAAGGCCTGGATGGGGAGGTTAGATACTGTAGGCTGTATGGCCCTGCATGAGGTAGAGGCCCTACAGGCACTGTACACAATGGTTGTATGGCTACATGTTGTGTACAATGAGTATTGATAACTAAAGGTAGTACACAATGGTCGGTAGGGCTAAAAGTGGTGAATATTGTCTGTAAGACTACAGAGAAAGTACAATGGTCCATAAGGCTACATGTTGAAAACAGGTGTGTATGACAACAGGTAAAAAACAATTGGTCTGTATGGCTATGGGTAGCATACATGGGTCTGTATGATGCTACAGAGAGTATACAATGGGCAGCATAGGTTGGGTACAATGGGTCTGTATGGCAATGCACAAGTTAGTACAAATGGGGTTGTGCTATGCTACAGTTAGATACTGTACATGGGATTGTACAAAGATATAGGTAGATACTGTACATGGGATTGTACAATGCGAGAGGTAGATACTGTACATGGCATTGTACAATGCTACAGGTAGATACTGTACATGGATCTGTACAATGCTACCGGTAGATACTCTATATGGGATTGTACAATGTGACAGGTAGATACTGTCCTTGGGATTGTACAATGCTAGAGATAGATACTATGCATGTGATTGTACACTGCTACAGGTAGATTCTGTACATGGAATTGTACAATTTGATTCATAGCACAACACCATGAAGTAGAACATTAATGCAGCTGTCATTAGTACACACACAGAAATTTTACTACATATATGCTTCCACCATATCACCAAACAATCAACACCATTCTGCAAATTATCCTATAAAGGACTAGGCAACAGGTTGCAAAGGGAGGCAACCTTTGGGTTGCAATTACACTTGATGTCCTGTGACATAGGTTGCAATCACAATTATGTTCTATAACCTGTAGGTTGCAATTAGACTTGTACAACTCATCTGTCACAGAAATCCTGAAACAAGTATCTAAAACTGCCCATGCAAGTCTGCGATAAGTAGGTCTTGATTTCCAAAGTTCAATGAAAAATGAATACTCTCCAGGACCCCTTTTCAATTATTTATGATTATAATTCATGATGCCATCTTTTTCTGTTAAATGTGTTCATTTTGGAGACTAGATGTTAGTCTATCCTATAAACTAAGAGTTGCGTTCATACTTAACAAATTACAACCTATGCGACTGACCATAACAGTCCCTCAAGCCCTGCCCCATTTTGCACACTGTGCTATGGACTAAGCATACCATTCAAGAAAGAGTAGTGGATATTCCATCTTGAGAACATACCACTAGCCACTGCCAGTGCATATGAGAAAAAGTAATATGTATCATACAGATGAACCATTTCCAAAGTAATGGATGAAACTGTCACATTTTCCTTAATTTCTCTTCATCATCTGTTTCCTCCTTGGCTTCATCATTTGCATTTTATCAATCTTGTAAACCCCAAATACCCCACTTTTTTCAAATGGTCAATATTAGTGAGCTGTAGTCAAACAGTCTAACATACCCATCCCCACCCCACCCCTTCCCACCCCTGTACATCCTCTGTGTATGTCATACACCATAGGGATCTAAGTACAACAGCATCTCAACATTACCCCTCCAAAAAAAAGAATCCCCCACCCTGTTAAGCTACCAAACGGAGTAAATATATGGTTCCTTGATACTCAACACCAACAATTAAGCCTCCACAGATGGTGATACAGTTACACATGAGAATAACAACAATAATCCATATCCCCTGCTATAAACCCTCTCCCAATGTTAGTTTACAGCCAGGTGATATAACCCGTATTGCATAACAGAGACAGTGTGTTAATCTCTTTACCAAAATCACTCTGAAACTTGAGGATGAAATAACACTCGGCAATTAACCCTACTAAGTACTAGCAGGCTTGCAGTAGTTAAGGAGGCCTCAACTACTAATAAACATCACATGGGGACTGACAGTTATGTGGTGTTCTTTGATGTTCCTATCACTTACAGAACACCATACCATAACACACATGCCACTGCGCTTCAACCATCTCCCAACACCAAGCACAGCATCATCTCCATCACCCTCTCCATCATCATCTTCACTTCTAACCTTCCAAAACAGCCCCTCCACTCTGCTTATGTTCTAAGAAAGAATGGACGGTCATAAATTACTGGAACCATATTCCCATATGGCGGCTAGCTACAATGAACAGTCTACAAACCTGGGGCTCCTTTCACAAAGCAACCTTTACTAAGTCAACCTTAACTCCCCTTCTTTAACACTGCACTAAGGTTACCTCAGTGACTTATGATCACCTTAGCGTTACCTGTAAGGAGCCTCAGGCCTTAGATTTTGGAAGCTCTCTCAGTGCTAAGATCATTGTAAGGGACGCACATGAACATTAACTCGCATCACTAAGACTACTTAAAAATTCTTGGCTCAGGGTGTGATGACACAAAGCAACCTTAAACACCACATGATGTAGACACTCAATATACACCTTCAAACAAATCTGAAAAACCTTTAAGAAAACTGTAGATCATCCTGTGTCATTACAAAAAATGTATATGTTTCAAGACTTTGTCAAGAGTTTCTTCTTGGACTGTTTGCTCAATAAACATCTTGTATTTTGTATCTGAAAAGCTACGAATGACTTTTTGAACTTATACAATAAAGAGTCTTGCATTAGTGAAGTTATGTTTAGGCTAAAATGCCTATATGAGCAAGATTTACTCTTCTCTTTCAAAGACTCTAAAACATGGTTTTTTTTGGGTAAAGAATGCTCTTTAAAAAAATCTGCATTGTATTACCATGATTACACCAGCTTCTGATCTTCTGATCTGTATGAAATACCAAAACCATTTTGATATATACTTCGAAATTTCATTGTACTTCCAACAGAAATTAGGTTGTATGTATGCTTGGGAAATCTACTGATATCATATAATTACTGAGCTTGAATATCATCCAGTATATCAGATACTTATAGTTAAGGATGACTACAAAACTTACTTCATGTATTATTTTGTTGCTGATGTTGTACTAGAACCAGTGACTTTTAATCTCCATGGCAGAATAATACAAATACTGCATTCCCTAGTAGAGATTCAAAGTAAGGAATTTGAAGTCTTCATTAAAAGCTGAGATTCCATGCTCCAGATACCATGTTGTGGACTAAGGTCATAACACCTCCTACCCTCTCCCAACCAAGTCAGCACCATCCCCCCATACCAACTCTTCCCCCCACCCCTCCTTCCTAGCACTCTCTCCACTCCTTTCTTTCACTGCAGCATCTTATCTGAAAGATTCATTTCAAAATGAATATATTCACATTTATGCATGCAACCCTGATTTGTAAAGGAACTTTATTTTTTCTGACTCTAATTTTTTACAGATGATCAAAATAATTCAGCCTAACCATAATTCAAAGCATTCTTTTGCTCCTATACGTCAGTGGTGCACTCACTACTCTGACAGGGGATATCCTCTGTCACCATCAGCCAGGGCTCATTTACCCCTCCCCCCACCCACCCTACCCTCCAGCTGCTGGCATCTCGCAGTTACATCATCCTTCCACATTCCTCAACAGGGGGAGCCACATGCCCTCTGTATGCAGGCTGATAATTAGCTGCTGCTGTATTTGAAAATCCCCTTCAGAAACACTGAAGATAGACTGAACTTACTGCAAGTCATTCTTGATCCTGTTGAAAAAACAGGACCTTCTGACTTGACTTTATGGTACATATCACTGTAGGATAGTTTCAGATGGTGAAAAATACATCTTTGACATTTGTAATGGTGCCTCCATGTCCACTCCAGGATCAGTTTGTGATTGCTCCATTCACTCAACTATCAGTATGTGACAACCCCAAACCCCAACCACTAATGTGTGATAGCTCCAAATAGTCACCCCTAGTTACCACACAACAATCACTGATGACAGCCAAACGCATCCCAATTAAACATTCATCAGTATCCTTACTCATACCCAGCTGAATTATCCATGTGAGCAAAAAATGTTTCACTGGGTAAATGATAATCACTTTTTAATATTCCACATGCCAACATGGTAAAGATTGAATGCATGAGTATCAAATGTTGTCTGTACATTCAATCTGTCTTGACCCTAATCTGAAATAACTCAAATCAACACTGAGTTACTACAGTTGTCTGTACTTATTTCTCTGCAATTTTCTCCTCATGATATTTCCATCACTTCATTTCCGTATCTTCTGTTCTTCTCCAACATACATCTGATGGCCTCTCTTCTGGGTCAGCAGTCTACACAGGTGAATTTCATCAGTGATAATCCCCCTCCACTTGGGAAACAATCCTCCTGCTGTTCCTCAAGTATAGATGACATGGTCTGAGTTAGTGGCAGATCAGTCCACCCTGAATTAGTAACAGATGCACTACCGATCCTCCCCACCCCTCAGCACCAACACTCCCCACTCAGTATTCTGTCCCCACTCTCTACCATCACCCTCACCCTCACCCTTCAAACCCTGCTACCACGTGCTTGGCTGTCATCACACTGTCTCTCACCACCATCACACACCCCAATACCACTAGACTAACACTTAGTTTCTGATAGGAACAAACCCATTATACATTGAAAAGGAGTCCCAAGGAGACCAGAGATTCAGTACTGGAGGAAATCCAGACTTGCTTCATTTGGGGATTTAGCATTGCAAAGGGGCTTGACGGTAGGGAAAATGATTTGGTTCAGGCACTGTAAGACAGACTATCCCCATCACCGTTACACACCTCTCAGCACCATCACCCCACACAACACTCTCACCCCCGCACTATCATGCACCCTCCCCCAATCCACCCCACCAGCATAGCCAGATGTACCCACACACCCGATACACCCATACTGACACCCCCACCACATCTTGAACCCCACACAACATTTCCCCAGATGTTTCCAAGCCTAGACCCCTGACACTAAGACCCCCTCCCCTCCAACCCCCTGTCCAGGCCTACAACATATGGTAGTCATCCACCCCCTCCCCTCAGCTTTGATCCCCTTCATCCTCCTTCCCACACATGTACCCTGACACTTCCATCATCAGGTTACCCCAAACTCACACACATCACAAACTACCAACAAATACATAATAAACAACTCCAAGAAGGGACTGGAGGACTATTTGCAGCAAAGTAAACAAACTTGCAAGCAAATTCAACTTATATGACAAATCTTCAACTAGGAACAAACAAACACCAGATCTAATTCATCTCCATTCTGTTATTAGACCATCTGAATGAATGAAAAGACATGAATGAAAGAATACGGTTCTGTAACACCTAACCAGACTATCAGTGAGACTGTATTCCACAGATGCATCTATTTCCTGTTTCCTAACATTCAATGAAATATGCTAACAATCTGAATGAATGGGAAGAATAGTGTCCCATAGAATATCTAACCAGAATATTATCAATGAAACAGTATTCAACAGAGGAGTCTATTTCCTGTTTCCTAACATTCTATAAAATAAGCTAATAATCTGGATGAACAGTATGGTCCTTTAACATCTTACCAAGATAATATCAGTGAGACTGTATTCAACAGACAGATATACTGAACAAAATAAGTTAGGGATATTAGTATTTTTATGTTTGATATTTCATCAGTATGTCAATGAATAAATAGATCATCATTCATAATTTCAAAATTTACATATATCCCTAACTATTTTTGTCCAGTATATATTTCCTGTTTCCTAACACTCAATAAAGTAAACCTATTATTGGAAGAGTATGGTCCAATAACATCTAAGCGAAATACTATGAAGACTGTATTCAACAGAAGGCTCTATTCCTTCGGTTTCCTTACAGTCAATAAAATCAGCTGACACAGACGTACACAAGCTATTAAATGATGACATACAACCAAGAACTTAGGAATACTCATATATCTTCCCCTAACTATCAAGCACTGAAATGTAAGATAAAATTTGAACAAATCACAAACCTTCCTAAAGAACAAGATACTGTAAACAAAGACTCCCAAAGAGTTGAGCTTGGATATTTACTCCTGCAATATATTGAATGTTATCAGAAGTATTTGGCAGGTATGCCTGTCATGGCGAAGAGGAAACGCACATTAGACCAGCCATTGATGCTTGTGTTTGTTTATTTGCCAAAAATATCATTTCCAGAAGCAAGACCTCAAGTAGCAGTAAGAAGGGTCCACTTTGAGAGTGACCAACACCTTCTGCTGTCAACAGCCCTAGATGGCAGCAGAACCCAGGGGTGTGTATGCAAATTACAAGGTGCCAGCGCCCCCTCCCTTCTCCATCCCCTCCCGCTCAAGCCAGCTGGGGTTATGCAAGTTTGATTCCGTCCTGTATTTAAGATGCTTCATCCCTCATTCCTAGCAGCAGAAGCCGAAGCTCCTTCCACGGGGCAGACAGACCTCAGACAGACAGACACTCAGGACCAGTTCTTGGGTAAGTATATTCTAGGTATGTGTATCTGATTTGGGTAGACAATATTGGCTTGGTTTGATTATGCAGGTGTGAATGAGACAGGATGCTGCAGGATATGATTGTTTTACAGGTTGCAGTGAGTGGGTGCACATTGCAGCTTGATAAATGCTTTGGGTAGATCACATGATTTCTGCATTTTTGAGTCAGGTGTTCGTATAAATCAAACAGTATTTTCTGACCTATTGTAGTGAGTTGTGTTTGGCTTGAGTGTGTTATGCTATGGCTGGGGAATGTCTCTGGGGAACGGCTGAAGACAAATCACTACCACATGTCCCCTACAACTACTTCCAGTCACCCTCAGGCTATGGAGTTCTCACTTCAGGAACTAGTTATCGAGACTTTTTTTCGACAAACTTACCCACAAGTCCCCAAGAAACTACATTCTCAAAATCTTTTGAATTAACCCAAGACTCATCTATTCCATATCTAGCTATCTGGTGTAACTGAAGCCGGTCCAGGTTCCAGGCCGAGGGACATACTTTAGTAAAATTATATGGGCCCTGCATCTTGACTGTACCAGCTATCAGGCCATATTTAGCATGAAGAGCATCTCCCTTTGCCCAGCTGGGATGGCTGCCATTAACATTTTGTGATCAGTCTCCGTACACCTTATCATTCCATCCCTTCACTGACTTGCACATCACAAACTTTCTCCACTTTAATTGCTCTCCTTCTTGCAGCAGCACCCCCAGCCTGGGGGAGTGGACTCCACCGCCCCGCTCACCCACCACTGCATGTGTGGAGGCAGCCCATTGGTCCAAGATCTTACTCAAGGAGCCATTGGATCTGGGGCGTTTTGATTGGCCGAGGGTAGAGGGGTGCAGGCAGTAAAGGCCAGGCTGAAATTGGTAAAACTATCGGTTGGCGTAGGCTGAGTGAAATGAGGCCAGTGTACAGTGTCGAAGGGTATTAGGAGGCTCCAAGCCTTTGGGTGACCAGCATACTGTAGCCCGCCTGCCTCCCCAGCCCGCCAACTTCACTACAGCTATCTCCGCCTTAGCTGCCATCTTTTTCTTTTCCTCATGGACCGTCCACACTCAGGCCGACAGCCATTACCTGTGGCCTCTATCACGCTGTGTGCAAGGCACATACTTCTTTGCTATCCCATATGTTTGACAAAAGTTATGGAATGTAAAGAAGTATGTATCGTGTGTGCAGAAGTTCGTCTGGAGTTTGATAGCTGCTGACTGGATTCAAATTTGAAATGCTTATCTTCCCTGGACTCAGGGATGTAGGTGAGTTGTGGCATGAGATGAGTGTACAATAGTAGTATGCTTTCTAGCTCATACCTCACCATTAAATCTGCTTCATGTAGTCCATGTTTTCTTTCCATAAAGTCGTGTCTCGCTTTCTTACTCTAGCACACACATGAAAGCATGCCCTAGAGTACAGACAGTCTGTGTTCCACATGTCGAATGAGGTCAGTGAACTCTTGGTTCGGCCATCTTAACTTACTGCCCAAACACTATCATGTCAGCTTGGCCATCTTGATATATTGCAAAATACACACCCATGTCAGCTTGGTTCATAAGTACTTCAAGAGTCCATTCTTGTGTTCGTATGTCTGTCTCTACTTTCCAGTTCCAGTTAATGCCTGCACCTTCTATATATGCATGTTGCATGACTCATGACGGTTTCACAATGCTGAGACATAAAATAGACCTCTTGTGTCTTACAATTTGCATAAACAGAAATAAAGTCATCCCCAGCATATTAACCTCTTATAACTCCAAAGCATATTCTACAATATCCCAAAATCTTCAAGACTGATAGAATATGTTCATGCTAGTCTCCAAGATACTAACTTCAGAACTACAAGCTCCACAACATCCCATCTGCTTTTAATCAAATCAGGTCTCCTCTGGTCAACTTTGTTTTCACAAGGATTCATACTCTGCCCTTTGACATTAGTCCCACCACCAGGTGGGGTGAGACAGGAAACAGCCCGCCTCTCTCACCCTTAGTTTACCATGACCCTGTAAGCTTGGTAGCAATGGCCTCCCTGCTTGTCTGCCCAGTTCCCTCTGCCTTCATGGCTGGCTTGACAGATCAGCTACTGAATGTGGAGGTCACACAGCCAGGTATGCAATCAGGTTCTCAATGTGTAGGTCCCACAACCAGGTGTGCAGTCAAGTTTCCATGCTTAGTTAGCTCTATCTTCAACAATTTTTTGGTTTTGCCTTGTGAATCTTGTGTAATCAAGCTGGCATGGACATAGCAATGTGGTGAGAGGGTTGAAGCCAGAGCGCACTGCCTTCAAGGGGGATCAACTTACAGCTGACTAAATTTAGAATTGTGCTGCTACTGAATCTCTGCTTCTTCTCCAGCTTTGGGGGGTGGAAAGGAGAGGAGCAGGTGATGGAGGGAAGCTGGTTCCAGCCAGGCAGAACCATCCAACTGACTGTCTGTGTGGTGTTCCCGCCATGTCATGCATTGTCAGCAGCATGGACTATCTGACCCAGAAGCTGATGAAAAAGATCTGGTGCCTTGTGTGGATGTGCTGTGTCATCTTGCTGGATGTACTAACCCGTGGATGTTTGTTCTTTGTGGATTAGTGTAGTAGCCAGTCAGGAGCTGCCCTCAAGTGGAGTAATGTTACCATGTTCCTTTCAGGAGACTCAAGGACAAATAAATCAAAGCAAATCAAGCATAGACCCCACACAAGAAAGCATGCCAGTGCTTCTTGCCCTTCACATGTACACACAAATACAAACCTGTAACTACACATTTGCTAGACATGTACCAATGTCTTTTTCTAGACTGGCACAGCAATACATTTTCCTACAGACAATATGGTACCAGATTACACAGGACCAAACACAATTTCCAAATACACCAGTTGATGATGGCCATGTTGACTCCATCTTCCTCCACTGCAACATCTCCATCAACTGCCCAACTAACCCTGCACCATCATCGTGTAATATCTAGGTTTTCCAGATCAGTTTCCTGCTGGACATACCAAGATATTTTCCCATCAACTGACATTCCTACAGAATTGACAAAAATCCTTTTCAAACATATCTACTGTATCTTTTTCAACAAAACATATACACTCTATTTACCTTTTCAAAATGTTCCCATTCAAAAATACTTCATTCCTTTGGCATGTACAATAGTTTACGGATAAAACATAGCTTATCCAGTCTTGTCATGAAGTTGAATGCTACAAACAATTACTTGGTTTATTTCTTACAGCAGTTCCTAATTTTATTAAAAACTAATTGATTAGTTATCCTCATACTTTTCAAATACTTTTCATCGGAATTTCAAACTTACTTGGTACTTCATCCAACTTATTTGGCTATTCCAGTAGCTCTCAATTTTTTCAAAAGAATTTCATTCTGAATCCTTGCCTTTTCAAGTACTTATTAAAACTCCCTAATTTTATTACAATTTATATATTTCCTTATCCTTGGCTTTCTTAGTATTTATTCATCTGAATTTCAAAACTGCTTCATTAAATTGCTTTGTTTATTCCAGAAGCTCCCAAATGTTACCAATTTGAAAGTCAAATTAAATTCATTCGCAATAACGATTCAAGTTTCTACCTCTTTGAATTTATAAACATTCGTGTTGGAATTGGGGGATTTATATAGTGAATGTTCTTGATAATTTTCAACCTATGAAGACATGGGCGAGATTACGTTACAAGACCCAATTTCGTTGACATGGACTGAGAATTGTCTAACCTTGAACACAAAACTGGCAATACTCCTTGTGAAATATATACAACCTGGTAATTCATAAAGGGCAGAGAAACCAGGTATTTTACATGCTGAACAAGCATCTACTTATCTCCTTGCAATTCTGTATGACTTAAATGACTTAAAGAGATGATGGAAAACGGGACAATAAAATCTAAAAACTGGAAATAACTTTGAGAGACTGACATACAATTCATTCAGATTCTTAACAGGAACTGGCACTACAAAGTCAAAGAGAAGTTTCTGTACAAGTAAAAATAGCAATTAGCAACACAAACTATTTCAGTATCAGTAGTCATGGAAATTCTCCAGGAAAGAGAACTGCATTCTAATTCATCATCACTCAAAGATGTAATTACAGTTTGTGAGCAGCTGCTTAGCTGCAGAAATATTTCAAATGCGTACCAGTTGGGATAAATGAATCACAGGTAAACTTGCCCCGGGGAACAGTATCTAGTATGGAGGTAAATGCCAAGGTGTCTTTCATTCTGCAGGAGATTCAGGCAATAACCTTTGTTATCAGTTACTACAGACAATGTTCATCTCAATAAATAACGCATTGTACACGATTTATTGCCAACATGGAGAATAGTATGGTGACTTTAACAACAAATATCAGAGCATTTATTGTTTGTTCGTTGTTATCTCCACACTCAACAAAATTCCAGTTTTATAAAGGCAGCCTGTAAATAATTAAGCCTGGTGACAATCCAGGGGATGATATCATGAGCAATTTGGGCAACCATGACACACTGACACAACTTAGTACCATCCTGTCTGGACATCTCATCCACAAGAAAGTTTACAACAAACTAGTGGTGTTCTGATGATCAAATAATCGAAAACAGATTGAAAGAAGGTTAAAAAATAATTATTGATTTTAAAAAAAATTTACTTTGGATTAATCAGAATTTTGTGTTTTCGTACAACACACCTGAACAGAGTAAACTAACCATTAAATATGAACAATTATTCACAAACAAACAAACATGTGATCAACAATGTAAAGCTATGCACATTGCATTAATAGTTTCACATAAATCCTATGGTAAATATTACTGTAACCTATCTTTATTAAAAACACTGAAACACTGTCTACCTTCCAGTCAAAGCTGAAAACCTTCCTCTTCTGAAAATATTATCCTGATGTCTAGACTAGCTGTCTCATCAAATGTGCTGCGGGGAATCACTTATCCATAAATCTTACATCTATCATGAAAGTACTGAGATATACTCAGAAATATTTGTTCTTGTATGGCTTTCATTGCATGACAGCATTAGTTATAGGAAACATAAATTTAAAAAAAGAAACTTGGGGAAAACCCTTAAAACTGGTGATTACATGAAAAATGCATACATTTCGATTATTATCAATAATGGTTCACCACAATTCCTCTGATAATCAATAGAAGATTTGGTATCTGATTCCCAACACAACTAACATAGTTTGGGGACCACCTCTAACCTGGAATCCCTACTTAGCTTAAGCTTAGCTTCATATTAGGATTACAGTGACACAACTGTGTCAGATATAGGGGATCAACATTAAATGAAAGACAAAGAAATAATCAAGATAGTTGCTCAATTCTAAGGACGCTGATGAAAGGTTTAAGGACAATGAATAAATGAACTTAGACGAAAGACTGGAAACATTCAGACAACTACTCGATTCTTGGGTTACTAGAGGAGGCTTAAAATAGACTTCCTTACATATGGTTAACTAAAAATCACCAGGTACCAACGGGTGTTAATTTAAGCCCTAAAGTCTCAATTTCAGGACCTACAGCTCACAAATATTATGATTGGTTGTTAAAGTAGAACAATGTTTGTTTTTAATAAATATTTAATTTTGGCAGAATAATGAATTCAGCATTCCATGAACACCTAGACTTGCCTCATTTTGCATCAAAGTAATGACTAGGTGAAATAGAAAATAATATGGTTTAGGGACTGCTCCAGATAATAAGTGTGTTGAGACAAGAATTGGGGAATTGAACCTTGGTGTTTACCGTGATGGGTGAACAGATACACGGGAGTTTTGAACCACTAATAATGAGTAACCTAAGTGATGAATATAGATACCATAAGAAAATTCCTGACATCGATATACAAGCCATCTTGTGATGAGTAACACTGCGTCAGTACCAGTTTGCCAAGACTGCAACCAGACGCAAAAGAGTCCAATTTCACACTTAATAATTTTCCCATGAAGTTTTGAGAAAGGCTGTCTGTTGATACAACAGAATTAGTTTCTTGTAGAACTACAAGATGGCCACAAAGGGCAAATACAGAATACACGTGAACAATTCTTCCAGAAATAGGTCAACATCTTATGATTCAGCTTACCAGTGTGCAGATCAACAAGTTTACCAGAGACCTAAAGGTGAAAAAGGAATCTTAGCCCAAGGAACTACCATGTAAGCCAAAATAACACATCTGCAGTACTCCCTTAAAGGGCAGTGGGGTAGCCTAGTGGTTAAAGCATTCGCTTGACATGCCGAAGACGCCGGTTCGATTCCCCACATGGGTACAATGTGTGAAGCCCATTTCCTGTGAACCAGACTGTGATACTGCTGGAATCTTGCTAAAATTGGAGTAAAACCAACTCACTCACTGAACCCATCTCAAAGAACTACCAAATCAGGTTGTATAACACAACGCTAGCAGTACCCACTTAGTTGAAGCCACTTCCATCAAAAAAAAAAGAAGAAAATTTGCCATGCAGGTTAACTCATTTATCACTGCGAGGATGGTAATTAAAAGACAGGGAAACGGCAGCAACAGCAGCAGTAGCGTTTCTTGTTGCCGCAGTGGTTTCTGCTTATCAGTGTTTACACATGCAGTGGGTTACAAGGTGAGGGCAGCGCTGCTGCAACTGCTGCTGTTGCCGTCTGCACAGTTGAGACATGCTCTGCACCCATGGAGGCACTGTCGGCTTGACTTCAAATGCATCTCCAAAAAACTACTCTGTTTCCATGCCAAAACAAGTCGTATTTACATAAGTGCATCCTAATGTTCACTGATATGGCCCCTAAGCATACAAGGACATTCTGGAATTGCTACCAGGGCAATAAATATACCAAAGTTGAACACTTATCAAATCGCACAGTTACGATAAACAGTTAATAATGACAACAGGTATTCGTACCTGCTTTCCTCATGATCAAGGAGCTGTTTATCTGTCTAGAAAGCTGGTTTCAATAGTTTGGCTTCACACAAGGATGTTCTAGATAAGGACAAAGATGTGTGCAGAGTTAACTTCAGAGAATCAACCTTGAGGGTTACCAAATGAATTGATGTAGGTTTGAAATTCATAGCTGAAAAGATGATTCTTTTTTACGTTAGACAATGGGACATAAGACAATCACTGTATTTCTGGCTGATCATTTACTTGCCACTCTGATGTATACCTCCCATCAAAAGTTTAGACTCACCAAAACACTTACTTTATGTTATGTATATAAACATGGTTACATCGAAGATGAATTGCTCCACTCACTTGGGGGAACCAACTGCAAACTTTAAGCAGATGAACTGCATGAGGATCATGTTTCAAATTGCTGAAAAGCATGTGTAAATATCATGCATGTAAACAGTTGTGATTTGGTATGAGGCTTTGTTAAGACTTCCCCAGTTTCCTCTGTGTTTTGTCACTTATTGAACGTTTTCAACGATACAAATTTAATGTGTAAACAGTACCTCTAAACAGTATGGACATTTTGTAAAATCTAGTTTAGAACAGTTGACAGAAGTAAGTGGCTACATTTACACACGTGAGTCTAAACTTTTAATGGGTGGTATAGCTGGAATATTGCCGAGTTTGATACTGTCTGACTAACACACAAGAAACGGAGACAAAAGCATCAGAAGAGATTCTTGAGTTCACATGATTTATGACGAATGGAGAGACACGAGGATAACACTTTTCTTAAATTACATTCAAATTATTGGTAATTTTATTAGCCAACTGTCAGGCAAAAAGTACAAATATAACTGAAGGGATGGCCCAATACTGGATGATCAAACCTCATCACCCTGTTCACCCTAATGATCTTTCAATCAAGATGAGTACATAAAATAACACCAATCAAAAATGATGATCGAGCAATCAGCATCAATGATGACACAGCTATTTGTCATGATGAGTGAGACAGAAACACGCTTGAGCCATCTAACAGTCTCATATCACTAACCACAACAAATGTACAAGCGACTCTATCAATGTCATCTACAAACATTCCCATGCAAGACGCCATGACGACTGAGAGTGCTCCATTGTCTCTTCTCTCAGCATCATCAGCTTCCCTTCAAGAATGTGAAAATACACCTAGCAGGTATTAGAGACAAACTGCGCTAATGGTGGTGAGGTGAGACGATATATATAGACAACTCTCCACACACAATCCTTCCTCCATGTGGATGATCAGACCAGATGTGGAACAGGTTTACCAACATGGCCGTGCACTCAGTACAAGCACAAAGCAAATGACTGTAAAATAACATTCAGCATCTTCCACATCCCACCCGTATTAGTTTCCAGTGAATAAAGTCACTGTGGCCTAACACTGCAGGTTATAGCATAATAGCATAATCTCTCTTGCTTATGATCTTATGAACAATGATACCTTAAATGCTTAAATGATATCTGTGAAACTTTTGTTCTCTTACTGTCTTACTCGACAGGCTTTGTATTAAGAAATTCAATAATATATTACCAGTTTTAGTCACAACTAGTTTGTCATGCAGATAATGAAAGTCCACGCAAGTCTGGAAAATGTGGCAAGTCTAGATTTCCACAGCCGGAAAATGAACGTCTCAGGGCTCGTTTTCATTATGTACCTACTTTTGCACAGTGAGCTTTTCCTCTGTAAAATATGTTCATTTCCAAGACTACATGTCAGGCTAAGTCACAAAAGGGCTGAAATACTTGTGATTGGACAAAAAAATATTATCTCACTCAGACAAATATAGAAACACTTGTATCTAATGTGTTCCCTTGTTTGTTTCTAGTAGTATATTATGCATTGACTAAGTATACATTACAAATACAGTGTAACCTACCCAATGAGGAATTCAAAAAGTATTTACTCTGCTCCTAATGAAACCTTCAGTGGGGGTACTTTCAGTACGTTTCATTGCATCTCCAGCACCTTGTTCAAGGGAAGAGTCTCCTAACATCTAAAGCAGACAAACATAGCTGGAGAACACAAAATATTTGGGTGACTAAGTGAATGAATATGGTTTTGTGCTGCTTTTAGCAATATTCCAGTAATATCATGGTGGGGGACACAAGAAATTGGCTTCACACAAGAACATTTTGGCATGAATTGCTGTCCAAAGTGCATCCACTTAAACACATGCTGTGACTAAGTTCCTAGGATATATACCTCATTTCGTAAAATTTAATTAACTTGTAATACCACAATATTTGAGGAACTACACCTTTGGCTCAACAGACTGCATCAAATAGCTAGGGAAGGTCAAGCAGAAAATGTCCTCAAAACAACTCCTCTGAAAACAGATTTGTTTTCAGTGCCCTGACCCAAGACACAGTTGATGGCTAGAACACATGGACATTCATCAGAATATGAGCTAATGTCCTCCATCTGGATGGTCAGGAATCACAGTGGGGAACAAGAGGGTTTGGGGAGAAGGACAACTTTTGGGTGGTGTGTGCTAAGTCACTAATGGCTCCTAATGGTGTTAATTGCTTCCTGGCTCATCAGCAACAAGTCTTATTCAATCTCAACATTCCCCAGCCTGAACCAGTCAGCTGTAATGACAAGCCCAGGTGATAGCTGAGCATCATTACAACATAGCTTAATCCTACTGCCAGCTTCCCAGAGAGGATGGCTGCAGTCAGAGAACATCTATCTTGTCTCTGTATCACAGACAGACTCAAAGATACAAACAAAGTTGCCTTTTGTTTTGAAAACATGTAAAAATATTTACTTTTGCCTTATATTTTACAGCCAAACTGATATTTAGTTACCCTTTGGAGAAAAACTGCTTTAAGCACGGTATTTATGTAAGGATCATTGTCCAATGCAATATTTATCTGTGAATCTATCTGTCATCATATAGCAACCCAAAAATAATCTGTGCATCACGGGATGAGATCTATTTAAATTACTTGAAGCTTTACTGCTGGAGGTGTTTGGATTCAAATTCTGTGCTATGGTTTTGCACACTCCATGAAAATTAGAGGTAACCTGCATGGAATATATGCTTCTGCTTCTGTTAATCTTATCAGTACCTACTACAGCATTTATTCCAACTCTGCCTCAGATAATGTTTCAAGCCTAATTTGGGGATACATGGGGGGTAGACGTTCTCTCCTGGACTGGCTGGGGAAAGGAACCCTGTTCTACATTATGTTAGCAGACAGAGGAGATTGGTTTGGTATGGAAATTCTGCACTACTTTGAGTGGGCAGGGGACAGGGAAAGGGCAAGGTTGTCCTGATACAAAATGGGTTGATAGGGGCAGACGCTGACAGTAGTCTGTTTGCATTGAAAATGTACAAGTGAATTCACTTTAAACCCAAAAAGTAAACAGATAAAGTGAACTTCAGATTGCAAATCCTCATGATTTTACCTTGCCACTTGAACATTTAGAGAAAATCTCAGAATATTATTCAACTTAGAAAAAAAGTTGTTCAACAAACCATCATAGATTCAAATTGCTATTAATGGTTTGTATTACAAGAGAATATGCACATTAAATGAAACATCGAGAACAAGTGCTGCTGGTATATGTCAAAACTCATCATGTACGACACATGAATTTGTTGCACAGTTCCAACTAATGTGATAACCCTCTTATGATACAAACCAATAATAGCGATTTGAATCTATGTTCGTGTGTTAACCAACTTTTACCTTAAGTTAAATAAAATTCTAAGATCAAAAGTTTCAATTGGCAAGGTAAAATTTCACTTTTTCGATTTAAGTTTTTGTTTGACGTGAAACTCATCTGAATATTTTCACTGCAAACAGACTAAAATGCTGTGTTACTGAATATGCATAATTTTTTGAAATAATCCTACTGAATAGAAGCCAGACTAAAATGGGAGCAGACTTGCTTCATTTAAGGCTTAAACTCTGCAAGGTGAGCTGTAGACAAACACTTAGTATCTGGATATATGTAACATTGATAGTTGCAGATAAATCCATTTAAATTGAAAGGTTCCCCATTGAGTTGGGAGATTCAGGACCCCTGGGGAAATCTAGGTTTGCTTCGTTTAGAGTTTTGGCATTCTTGAGAGGGCAACTCAGTAGGGGAGATAATGTGATTTTCAGGGATTTTCAGGTAAGGGAAATAACGTGGACCAGAGCCTGTGAGACAGACTAGAAGGGCTGGGCAGGAGGGAAAATTATGTAGCTTAGGGACTGGAGACAGACTAGGAGGGCTGGGCAGTAGGGAAAATTATGTAGCTTAGAGACTGGTGACAGACAAGGAGGGCTGGGCAGTAGGGCAAATGATGTAGCTTAGGGACTGTAGACAGACTAGGAGGGCTGGGCAGCAGGGGAAATAATGTAGCTTAGGGATTGTGAGGCTACAGACTAAGGCAGAAGGAAGTGGGAGGACACTCCCAATACTCCTGTTTTACACTAGACGAAGGGTTTTGAAGTCTGAATGAGTGCTGCTGTCAAAACAGCAGGGCACCCTGCCTGAGAACATAATGGACAGGGATGTGACTGAGTGTCCCACATGTGTGAGGGAGAGCGGAATCTGGGCATAGTGAGACTGCACTTCAGGAAACCATGGGTGCAAAATGTTCCCTGAAATTATCTCCCTCTATCCTAGACATCAAACACACACAAGCAGCACATTTCATAAACAAATTACCGCTTATCATAAACCTACAGGATGCAACCAAGCAGTTTACTAATGAACATACACGAAGGTTGGGTCTGATCTTAATTAACAAATCCATGTACCGGAAAATATACTCTGCTTCCTAATTTCATATTCAATGAATGGCAAGATATTTCTACACTATGTAAAGGTCAAGGTCAAAATAACAATTACTTTTGGTACACTGGAACCTAAGAAATTTTTCATGAAAAATTTCAGAGCTGTGTAGGATTATATGTCAGATAAATACAATGTCAATCATCAGAAAGGCACACCACAATAGGCATATTCTGCAAGACTGAAACATCTCAACACAGCTGTGTACAGACTGCCTCCAACCTTATCAAAGTAATGCTGGGCAGTTAGACTTGGCAGTCTCGGCCAATCGCTTCACACTTATCACTGCTCGCTAGATGGTTGAGGAATTCTGATTAATTAGAAAACATGGGTGCTTCATTAAGACCTTCTTGGAAATCGCCACGTTAGATTTGCCAGCAGACTTGTGGGAATGTTTGGATGACTAAATGTATATAATTTTGGTTTTGATTGACAAAGGTTACAAAAGCAGTCTGTGGCAAATGGTTCAAATCCATCAGTACCAAACCCTATCTCTTAGAATCATCTTCTGTAGATCTTACTGGCTATATAAGGTCAGAAAGAAATGCACACACAGAAAAAAACAACAATACTATCTTTCAGTGCCATGCTGGAAAAAATCAATGTTATCAGCTGATGAGCTAAATATGTTAACTGACCACAAAAACTAAATATCATCTCTACAGATCTCAACTTTTGGTATTATCCACTGATTATGTTGAATGTTTGGACACGTCTCTTTTGTCAGGGAGTTGCCAGGAGACTGGCAACTTCATATGTTCATTTGAAGTTCATCAAATACGAGGGGCATTTTTAAGAATTTGCCATCCTCTGAGCTCCAATACAAGAGGGCACACCTCAGTATGCCCATCAAAGCTTCAGTTGGAAGTCAGATGATGACGATAGTGATGATGATAACGATGATAACGATAACGATGACGACGATGATGATAATGATGATGTGGTGGTGGCGGAAATGGGGCTGGAGGTTACAAATAGTATATATACCATTCAGAACCATTCACCTGTCCTGCCAAAAGGTTGCTTGGCTCAAAATTGCCATATCTAAAAGTTCTTAAATAAAGATTTATATTAACATTGTATTCATTCACTTATGTAAAGCTGAATGCTAAGTCTCTTCCTCTTTCTAATACAGACATAATGCAAAGCCATTGCATCAGCTGCAACAAAAAGAACATGGAGTTAGATAAATAAAACACAAATTTCAGAATACTTATAGACAGTGTTGGGTGGACTATATGCTAGTGCTTGAACTAGTTTGATGAGAAAGACCCTCAACAGGATTGGAGGTTTAGTTGACCATGGAAGGTGGTCAGTTGCTACCCTCAGATGTCTGATGGAACTGACCATGGCTGCCAAACACTGGTTCAGATACAGAGGATATTATGCCGATGTCATACTATGTTTATAACACGAGTGCCTTAATGTTGGTATTTCCTGAACTAGAACGAGGGTATACCGATATTTAGGCACGAGTGTCGTAAGCATAGTATGTTATGGGCACAAATATAATATTCTGTTTATTGCATAAGTTGTTAAATTGAGGAAAATAAACCAAAATCTACTTTCAAACATGGGCTGGCTAGCCACTCTCACTGCACGTTGAACGCAACATCACAGAAGGATCATGATGCCATGGCATTGTTCCTGACGTCACGCTACCATGACAAAGCGACATTTTGTCCTAGGGCATCAAATGAAAAACATGAACCTCCATGTTTGCCCTTGTAAGTAATAAACAACCTTGATACTAATGGAACCAATCCTTTTTAAATTTGTCAAGGAAACTGACAAGACTTCATTCTGATACAAAAAAGAGAAACAAGAAGACTGATATCTGTTGTATAGCTAAAAATACTTACAAACACACTGAAGCAATGTTGAGACAACTCGTACACGAACAGGTGTAAACATATTCCAAATGCATCAAAGAAAGAACTAATTGTTACCAAACACTCAGTTGCAGAGATTATGCTTGACAATAAGAAACACATGGCACTTTCACTAATAGTAGGTTTTTCAATATCCTGCATATTAAACCACTGCTAATATTAGTTATTGGTTTCCATGGAAACAACAGAAAGTAACCCACTTTGAAAGTTAAAAGATTTGAAATCAGATCAGCAGAAGAAGCCTATCTATAATCTAGTATTTGAACTACACATTCAATGAGAATCACAAAAAAATGGTGACTATGCCAAACATGCACTGGAAAACTCTAACAAAAAATGTTTTGAGTAAGACAGATTGATGCACCTAATTATTTGTCCCTCAGTTCGAGCACAAAAACTTCAGAGTGAGGGGGATGTACATAATTTTTATAGTGATTCATGCCGAAAATGTAATCAAATAGGCCCGATTTCAAAGCGGAAATTAGAACTTCATAAACTGACTTGACATTCTCCTAGATTCTCTGAGGCTGTAGAAGATTATATCTCAGAGTACAAATATGAGGCATACAACTGGAAGACGATCTGTATCCTCCATGACGTTTCCCTGCATGGAGTGTGTTCTATCCCTCCATATCCTGCTACATGATATAGGAAACTCTATGCTTCCTGTGACCCCAAACTTCTGGAAAATACATCTACAACCCACCTATTTATATCTTTATCTATCTCCATCCCTACATGCCCAAGCCATCATTTCAAGAGGAATATATAAGTATATAAACACTAAACCTGAGCCAAATCTTTCAACATTACCCAGCTACTAAAAATAAATATGTTTTAAAATAAGGTTTCTCAGGACAATCTCACTGGATATAAGCAGGGTAAGTGACTTTGTAAGTTCTGTCATCCCTAACCTTAGCTGGAATGCAATCTTCCAAGGAAGAGGAAAACAAAATGGCCGCCACTAGTGTCAGTCAGCCTGCTGCTCCGCCCTTCATGGCTTGTGGGTCATGTGACCAGGAGGGTGACAAGTCGCTGCACATGTTGGGAGGGTGGGAAGGGAGGATGAAGGGATGCCTTATAAGCAGATGGGGAGGAGGGTAGAATGTGTGCGAGCTTCCTTATAAGCTACTCAGAGGCAAAGCAGAGAACTGGCTTCTGGTAACTTGAGTCAAGTTGTCAGGACCATGTGTGCTTGCACTCTATCAGTAAGCTATACCGGACAGAGGGGGGAGCGCTCTTAAAATGGCTACACAGCCAGGGGTCAAGGGTCAGTGAGGAGAGGGAGGATGGTCCTATAATGCTAATAATACAGGTCATGGAATTCAGTGCCAAAATTACGTCACATCCCCAGCTGAGCGAGCCAGCCATTGCACCTCATGCCAGAAAGTTGTCTTTTTGCACCCCACATGGCTTGAATTCTTCCCTCACAGGAGATAGCTGGAATACCCATATACATCTCTTTCTCTCCTGTATAAAATGCTAGTACCCCTTCAGCATGCAGGCTTCATGTCAATATACCTCTGTCTGTCCGTCTGCGCAGTAGGACTAGCATCTCATAGAAACATGCACACACCACAATACGGATTGTTTTAATACGAGACTGTAATGGATAACAATGTAACTACTTGAAAGCAGCCAGCACGCAGCCTGGCGCTGTCTAATGCTACTATCGTGGATGATGATGTGGTTCTGTGGTGGTGTGTTCGCTGCTGTATACTGCAGCTGACATGGCGGATGTTGGCCAGTTAGCCGGGTGTCCACATTGGTTTGATCCACAACCGTAAGTTGTCGTGTGCCTCTACTGTGATGCATGGTTTGTGATTTGCTGGCATAGTGTTGCAGTGTGTCCCCACCCTGAGTGCCATCCACCCACCCACCGACAGCCATGTGTCCACCCATCCATCCACCCCGCCCGTCTCTGCGTCTGTTGATGCCAAGTGGTCGTCTCAACTCTACCTCAACTAACTCCAATTGCTTTGTGTGGAACTGTTGTCAAATTAAAACTATCCCTAATAAACAGTGAAATGGTCTAATGGGCTCCCATAGACCCCTGCTAACCCCTAACATGGCTTGCTGCCCACAAACCAGAGGGGCCAAGCTGCCTGCCTGCCTGACTTTTCTCTCCCACTGGTTGAATGAAGGGAACCAACCATCCTACCTAAACCATTGCTTTTTTTGAATTTGGGAATTGTGTTTGATCCTGATTACCAGCTACAATTTAATAAAATTTTAGGTGAATTATTCAAGACTTGAACCAATTTGCTTTTCTGTAGCTGGTTGAAATCGGGCCAAATTGTAGCAGAGCTTCGGCATTTGGTCCCCTTCAACCAGCTGTAGTTAGCAATCTTATCAACAGATGGCGTCACCCACATAGCTGACCTTGTCGCCATGGTGATGGGTCAGCGGTAGCTGTTTGGCATGCTGATTTAACTAACACATGGGGTTGTGAAGAGTGAGAGAGAGGGAAAGAGGAGACACATTTCGTCTCCAATGATAAGATAACCTTCAAATCTTACCATATTCTCTACCACTAACTGTCTAGTGCATCACTGATAACAAATGTTCTCAACCAAAACAGCAGCATCGCCAACCATGTTAATCTGTATTATTTTAAATCAAATATAACTGATATACCTTTAAAGTTCAAAAAATATATCACTGCACATGTGATGTAGCATTAATACAAGCATCAATTTTTAAACTAACTGCAGTATTGCCTGAATTATCTCCCTTGATGCAGTTATAAAAAGAAGGTTGGAAAAACTGTTGACAAACCTACCTGTCGTTTATGTAGAAGAATTTCTATGACCTTGAATCAATATCTAGGTTCCCACTGAGAGCTCTGTGAGTGCACATGGTAAGTTGAAATACTGTATGCTGGTTTTCATCAATGTCTTTATCATATTCTATGTAGGTAATTGGTATATTTGAGAAATAGACTAGAACTGAATATTTAATGACACATGCCATATTTAAAGGAAAATTTCATCCTCACTTCCTGTCCGTCAGGAGAATATTTTACAACATTATGCAAAGCCATTGATGATACATGTATCATGATCTCAGTAAATGACATTCAACAAGTTCATCCATTTCCAAGTCAATCTTACCACACCACCACAATCAACACATGGCAGAACAATATTTGGATCCATCATCATCATCATCATCATCATCATCATCATCATCATCATCATCATCATCTAGATTGTTATTTGAACATCAAACCTATCATCAATTTCCCAAACAAGAAAACCATACCCATTTTCAGATAGTTTCATCCACATAAAATTCAGCTCACAAATTAAATGAAAGAAAAAACCAGCAATTATATATGAAAAGTTAACAAATTACAGGAAGTATAAGACCGTTCCAGGTTTGGTTGCTATGGTAACGATGCTTCTTCAAGGTGTGCGTTCTTGGCTGAGCACATAGAGAGTAGGCCCATGAAAGGTGAAAGTGTTATAAATAGTACATCTAGTAAAACCAGCTGGAAGATAGGGAATGAGAGGGTAGGGGGGATCCCCTATCTGTCTCTGTGTAGAATATGGCACATGGGTTTCCTCCCAAATCATGTCAAGCTTAGCATCAGATCAAATTACACTGGCTTCCCATTCAAATTCCTCCACACATGGTGTAGAGTTGCCTTGCTCTAATCCAGTATTACAGACAGACATTTTTGGCAGTAGCAGTATGTTCAATAAACTTGAATGACCTATGAGAATTTGATTCTGATCTTTGTCATTCTCAAGAAAAAAAAGTACATTCTAAGTGTCCATACCATTTTGTATTGCTTTAGAGATTTCAAAATATTCATAATGTGAACTTTGTATTTACTTTTGGAACAAAACCAAACATTCCGAGATAAAGTTTTCAAACAAAACTGAACACATATACACTGCAACAATCCATAAGAAAGACATACATAATAACTCTTGCCAATGAGATACAACAACAGAAATATAATATGAGTTTTCAGATGCCTAAAAGCATCCTTGACCAACAGATATATATCTCTAGCACACCTCACTTATGTCAAATACAACTACACAAAAACAAAATTCATCATCCAAGTAGCATCCTATTTATAGCAACAAACCTCATAACACAAATAAACATGTATGATCAGATGCTATACGATTAGGCATTTATGACAATGAAAACTTATGTAACAAGTTGGCATTTATATTTGATTCATGATCAATGTCATGGAGTAAACATTAATAAATATAACATATATTAAGATGTATAAAATTTATTGACTTTGTTGAAATTAGTTCACTTTCTCTACTAAATATTAAATTGTGTTTTTCATTGTTGAACACAGAAGCATATGTTCCAGGGGCCGCCTGCTACCATCTCAAGGTGACATGATGACCCCTACCACGAGCTGTCGTCTGACAATACATTACATGGAAGATGGGAAGTAAGGCTTAATGCTGATCTAAACAGTACTTCCATTAAATAATGGCATATTGGCTTAATGGGGAAGGAAACCACAGATATTTCAACACTCTTGAAAAACTCAGAGTATGAGTATGGTGCTAAGCTCACCAAAAGATCATTACCAAGTGATTCAGGGATGTGAATCTATAACCAAAGGATTACGGAATGCTAAAACGTGGACAAGAAAATGTTGCACCCCACTTCTCTACCTTGACTGTGGATTTATTATTTTTAATTTATTTTTCACTAAACACTTGTTTCAGTCTCTATCAGATGAAAAGAAGTCCACAAACCATTTCTTGATAAGATCAGTTCGTAACAATACACTTAGTAAATTAACATTCAGCAGCCACTAATTTAACCTTGTTAATCTTAACTTATATGGACAAAACTTTATGGATGAGCAACGTCTTTGATCAGTTGGAGTGACGTTTCGATACAGCTTCTTCTATCGTTGTCAAGCAAGTGATACAAGATACAAGAAGCTGTATCGAAACGTCGCTCCAACTGATTACAGAAGTTGCTCATCCATAAAGTTTTGTCCTTACCTGATTCACCAACTTCTAAACATGCGCCTCAAAGATGTTAATCTTAGCCTATTATATGCACTAAGATGATACACATTAAGAGATGAGAATTTCTTATACCTATCAATTTCTTAAATTTTTGTTTCACATCCTGGTACCTTTGTGGTACCTTGAAATTTGTTCATCTACACTTCAGACCACTATTAAAACTGGTGGTTCTTGAAGATGGGTGTCCTGTTGCAGTGTTGTGGAAAAACACACACATATATAAACATGAAATCCATCACCTGCAACATGATCGTACCAATACAGGTAATTTATCAACATGGAGTAAATTTACTGTCCAAATATCTCTGACATTTGTTGAAATATTTCTCTAACAGCTGTAATCTGCTGGAGCATTGATCAACAGAAGCTATCTGCTATCCACAATTATCTGGTGCTTTTTCATCCTCATCATTGTTATCTTCCACACTGTCATCACTGACGCAGTGCCACCTAGCAGTAAGTTACCTCCCTTGTCACTGTCCAAACCATTATCAGTGTGCACACAGGAGGGGTAACAGACAAGGCAACAAGGCTGCTCCCTGTCTCACTTCATAGGGAGTTTCTTCATATTTTATGTACACTACTCATCACTTGATAGGGATACTGACACATTCCATATTGTCAAAAAACTCAGAGAGAAACAGCTTGCTGGGATTTGGACTTAAGTTTTTTAAATTCAATGATGCTGTATATTCCTCAGGGAGATGAGAATGAAAATTGTGAACATACTGATCCACTGACAAGGTATTTAGGAGGGTTTTGTCTTTTTAACTTAAGATGTTTTTTTGTGTGGAAATAGTGTATTTAAAATATCCACATTATCATTATCAAAGTCTGTCAGTCCAATTACTTACAAGCAATGGTATTCTCATCTCAACCCAAAGAATATCCTCACTAAAAGTTCTTCATGATGGCTTGCTACCAACACAAATATAATACTCAACACTCTGACTACAACATACATTATGATGAGATAGGGATTTCAACACAACATATTTTCACCAAACTAACAACGTATTTTCATCAAACTTTACATATGTGATGGGTGTTTGAAAATTTAAGAAGATACCTCATTGTTATCTGACGACAACTTTACAAATATATTCCAAAAAGACACTGAAGTCTGCACAGACAAGGAACATCCTGAATAAAAACAACAGTATATTTCATTTTGTACATTTGCTAATACTATTAATTTTAACATTAACAAACTAACCAATATAAACTGAAAAGGAGCCCCAGTGAGACTAGAGATTCAGAATCTGAGGAAATCAAGACTTCATTCATTTAGGGTTTTAACATTGCAGATAGGGCTTAGCAAGAGTGAGTGAGGATACCTTTACGCCACACTCAGCAATATTCCAGCTATATGGTGGCGGTCTGTAAATAATCGATTCAGAACCAGACAATCCAGTGATCAACAGCATGAGCATCGATCTGTGAAAATGGGAAGTCAGCGAGCCGAATCCCATTAGTTGCCTCTTACAAGCATAGTCACTTTTTATGGCAAGCATGTGTTGCTGAAGGCCTATTCACCCCAGACTGAAAATTGAGCCTTTTCTTCACTAACGGTTTGTCAAGGGAAAAAACACATATGGATAAATAACCTAAAATCAGGTATGAAATCATATTGCTAACTGACTGCCTGTCTTAAATCTTAGAATATACAAGCTCAAGGGTCAGAATCTTGTAAACCGTCTCACAGTCCCTGAACCATATTATTTTCCCTGATGCCATGCTATGCTAAACCTCTTAAAGATGCAAGTCTAGATTTCCTCATGTTCAGGAACCTGAATCTCCCATCTCACTTGGGTTCCTTTTTCTATTTAAATGAAATTATTTGATACAATCCGAATCTATTTAGAGGCTACAGCTAGTCTAAGAATCACACTACCAACTGACTTTTCCCTGTTACGACCTATATGCTGTTATTTTTCGGTACTTGGTCAGAATAAAGGACAATCAAACAACCTCAAGATGCAATTATACTTTATGTTTTATACTCAGTATCTTATGGTCAATCCAATGACAACCTGGCAGTTTATGAACCAATCAGAATTCTCCTTTCTGAGCTTTCACAACTGTACATGCTGACATATTCAGGTTAATTCACAACACAATTAAAACCTTTTGATCATGAGGTTTTGATTAAAAAAAAATACAGCCAAATTATTTTTGATCAACAAATATTTGTTCACCTACTTAAAAAATAATTGTTTGATTCTTGATGCAGGGTGTTCTGGAGTTATGTCCCTTGCATACATTTCTGCTGGTAATTTAATATATTTTGGTAGCTAGCCAAAGTTTGAGTGCATCATAAATGGTTTCTAGCTATTGGGTGTTGCATAATGTCAAGAAATGGTCAGCAGCAATCATAGCTACATTTTTTAGTTGTGTGAGCTACTCCAATCTCAAACACTTATCACAAACTTAGCACTAAATCATATTAGTGATAAATCAACAGCTGTACATTTCTCATCCTGTAAATGCTTCATAATGGGTCGGACATATGTACAAGCAATCAGAAACACAGAAACAAGCATCAAAGTCACTAATGTGATAGGAAGTGTGGGTACCTGTATTCATCAAGATAACACTTGTTGCAATGACGTCACAGAATTAGAGCCAGCATGAGTGAGTGAGTTTAGTTTTACACCACTATTAGCAATATTCCACCAGTATCACAGCGGGGGCACCAGAAATGGGTTTCACACATTGTGAGGCAACCAGACAGGGTCTTCAGCATGACGAGTGAACACTTTAACCAATAAGCTACCCCAAAGCTCCCTACAGTCAGAGAATCCTATGTAGGTAGTAAACAGTCCAAGAACCAGCAAATCTATAATGGGGCAAGAAGTCACACTAAAACTACAAGACTATGACAGAGAGATGATCAGTTAGTTTTATCTGTCCTTTGCTAAACCTAGTATCTATTCAATGTCTGGATACGAAATCACACCAAACTCGGACCACGATCCTCAGACGCTAGTAACCTAGTCTAGAAACCAGTAAGAAGTTAAGGTAAGACATCACTGTCAAACAGGTAGTCCATGACAGAGATGTCCTCAGTTTGAGGTCATCAATCCTAATGTCTGATTACTAAGTCACAGCAATGCAACAAGACCTCCAAAAGAGTTTGAGAGTGAGCTTGGATTTATGCCACTTTTAACAATATTCCATCAATATAAAGGTGGAGTACACCAGAAATGGGCTTCACACATTGTATCCATGTGGGAAATTGAACCTGGGTCTTCAGCCTGTCAAGCGAATGATTTAACCTCTAGGCTATTCTCCAGGCCCAATTCCTGTCAGAGATCCTAGTTCTAGGTAGTAGTTCATTGTCTAAAAGCAGTTGTTATCACATGTTGGTATAACAATTAATACAAGTAGAGCACTTATAGGTCTTCTACAGAAGATGCAGAATGTTCCCATCCATTATGAAAAGCAGTTCTAGCCTGAAGTTGTGGGGGTCAGACTGCACCAGAATGTTACTGGTGATTATGATCAGCGAATGAGTGAGTGAGCATAGTTTTACTCTGCATGTAGCAATATTCTAGCAATATCACGACGGGGGACACCAGAAATGGGCTTCACACATTGTACCAATGTGGGGAATCGAACCTGGGGTTTGGGCACAATGTGCAAACAATTTTACCCCATTGTCCTGATCGGTGAGTGAGTTGAGTTTTACACTGCTTTTAGGATATTCCATCAATACCATGAGGGGGAAACTCGAAAAGAGCTTTACACTTTGCACCCATGTGAAGAATCGAACTCGTGAACCCGAACCACTAGGCTACCCCATAGGCCCTCCTGTTAAGTGAGTAGTCTATATAAGAAGGGTATTTCAGCTACATCACAGCATGTCAGACTGATATTGAAGGTCTGTGACCCCTGATATTCATACATCATTCTGGTGACAGCATAAACAAGAGTACACTGCATTTAGTCAAACATCCATAACAGTAAGTATCCAGAACTTGAACCCTTGATCACTGGATCCTGACACATGCAAGGGATGTAATTCTGAACATGTGTGCTGACTGCTGTAACACCTGCTGTAACTGGTTTCCTGCAGCAGATGTGGCAGCTTCTTGGCAAGTGTTTCTAGATATAAGGTCTATGTTGAACTTCAGCCAAGAGTGTACATCACTAGAAGTGGTAGAAACACAGGCCACAGAGCGAGATGGGATCATTTAGTGTGGGTCTCCACAACCAGTTCCACTAACCAACTGTAATGAATGAGTGTGTTTTGATGGTTACAGTATTCCTGTTATATGGCAACTACATGTAGAAGCGAGTGCAATATAATGCCTCTTTCACTATTCCAGTAATGTGGAGTGAGTGAGTTCACTTTTATGTAGCTTTTAGCAAGATTCCAGCAATATCACGACGGGGGACACCAGAAATGGGCTTCACACATTGTACCCATGTGGGGAATAGAACCAGGGTCTTAGACGTGATGAGCGAACGCTTAAGCCATTAGGCTTTCCCCTCCGTCCTTCCTGATGCATGAGGGAAGCATCAAGTGATGATGGTCTCAGATATTTACTAGTTTTCTGTAACTCATGATGCCGACAAACCTAGAAAAATAACTGAGTGAATTAAGAACCGAACCCTAATAATGGATTTCATACTGACTTTTATGAAATCCATGAAACATATGATCAGACTCAAATAGTAAATAGTGTCAACATACCTGCTGGGAATGAGACTCCCAGACCCATGAACATGGACATGGGAGTCCAAACTGTGAACATAGAGGGGCCAAACATGAACATGGGAGTCCAAACTGTGAACATAGAGGGGCCAAACATGAACATGGGAGTCCAAACTGTGAACATAGAGGGGCCAAACATGAACATGGAAATCCAAACCGTGAACATAGAGGGGCCAAACATGAACATGGGAGTCCAAAATGTGAATATAGAGGGGCCAAACATGAACATGGAAATTCAAACTGTGAACATAGAGGAGCCAAACATGAACGTGGACATCCAAACCGTGAACATAGAGGAGCCAAACATGAACATGGAAATCCAAACCATGAACATAGAGGGGCCAAACATGAACATGGGAGTCCAAACCGTGAACATAGAGGGGCCAAACATGAACATGGAAATCCAAGCTGTAAACATAGAGGGGCCAAACATGAACATGGGGGTCCAAACCGTGAACATAGAGGGGCCAAACATGAACATGGGGGTCCAAACCGTGAACATAGATGGGCCAAACATGAAAATGGGAGTCCAAAGTATGAAAGTGATGGCGTCTGAAGTATGAGCATAAAGGAGCGAAACATGAACATGGGAGTCCAAAGCATGAACACTGGAGTCCCAGGTATGACAATCAACAAGATGTGAAAAATGAATTAACTTTGAAGCCTTAACCTAACTGTTTTGACGGAATTTGCTTTGTTTGAAACCACATAAATAAGTGAAGGAGATCAGACAGTATGCCTTCAGATGTAGGTTTTGGTGAAGAGGCCATGAATTTCACGACAAACATAATTTGTGGCTGCCATTGGAATCACAGTGGCAACTCTCATTACTTATGTATACAGTACACAGTATCTTCAGTCCTGTTATACCCATAATAGAGAGAGCCAGAGACAGAGAATTAGGTGGACAAAATTTGAGTGGAAGGTATCCAGAGGTACTGATGATCAGGATATGGGCGGACAAGACACAAATCCTATCCTCCTTACACAAAGACGCGAGCAGTAAATAACTTAATATTCTTGTAAGTTGTTTTAATTGGCATGGCAATGTGCCATAATAACATCTTCAAAAAGTTGAATCAATCTGATTACACATTAACCTTGAGCACAACGCGGTGCAAGTTACACAACTCCATGGGGAGGGAGATGAACATGGGGGAGATGAACGAGGGAGAGATGAACATGGGGGGGTCACTGTCTACAGGAGCTACTGGAACTGCGGGGCTGATTGGGGGAGATGTACACTGAAATATGACCCCAGGTCACAGAAGCAGATGGCCCAGATGAGGATGAAGACAAGCCTACCATGACACAATTGATTAACATCCATGCCTTTCTGGTGGCAGGGAGGGTTACAGGGTTCACTGGTAGAAGCATCTTCTCCAACCTCAAACATAGGGATATGGGGGATATATATTGGAGGTGGAAGGGGTAGAGCATCATGATACACTTACACGGGGGTGGGGGGTGGGGGGGTTTAGGGTATTGGAGGTGCATCATCTTTATCCAAAGATGTTGTGTCATGGTGGGACATTCTCATACTGGAGCACTGAACATCTGCTTCATCTCTGAACATGTACAAATTTTATTTTAAATTGAAAAGGAAACCCTTGGAGACCAGAGATTCAGAACTTCATTTAGGGCTTTAGCACCGCAGTGTGGGCTTTGGCAGTAGGGAAAGTAATGTGGTTCATGGACTGTGAGATAGACAAGGGTAGTGGAAGGGTTAGGATAGTGCTAAGTTGGATAGTGCTTTGAGGGCTATGTGGTTGGGGTAGCATGTTGACAATGATAGATTATTGGTAATGATGGATGGTGGTATGATGGTGTAATGAAGGAGGGATGGGTAGAGAGGCGGTAGGGTGGGCAATGTCAGTTCTGATGTGATTGAATGAACAGAAGCAAGCACCAGTTCCATCACAGAGTGCTGAAAAGGGATACACTGCAGGTGCCCAGAGAGTACTGGCTGAGATGTTGCTATGATGTGGAAGTTGGCGTAGACTTGGTGTTGGTGTAGACTGGGTGGTTGGGGAGTTAGGTTGCTATGGCAGGTCCAGACTGGCCTAGTTGGTTACCCATGAAATTCCCCACATCACACATAAGACAAGCATAGTGTTAATGTCCAGTTAATGATCTCTGGTGCAGGAGAGTAAACACACCATTACAACAATAAACATCTTTGAAACATACACCACAATGAAAGGTAAATGTTGAAATGAGAACCAAACCATCTCACAGTTAAATTAACCTCTCCCTCCCTACACTTCCATCCCAGTGACCCATTCTTCTGATGCACCGAACTTGGCACCAACAGAAGTCCTTTTCCATCATCAATAAAAATCAACCCTTGAGACCATTCTATCCGCTTACTGTACAACCTGGATCCTCCCACCCCCCTGCTATCCCAAGTTGCAGCTCCCCCAAGCCTCAAGTGCTTAACATACCTGCCTGTAAGAGATAGAGAGGTCAGGTTACTTGAGAACCCACAAAAACTACGAGGAAATGGCTTTTCAAGATAGATGCCTCACTTCCAAACATCATACTTTTGTTTGTTCTAAACTTGTACTCTAAGGAAACGGTAAAACCTTAAAAAAGGGACAAAATTCTTGAAACGAAGGCGTTAACATACAAAGTTTTCCTTTCTCCAAATTTTCTTTCCTCAGTCACATCACTAGACTATCTCCTGAAACTGTGTATCACAATGTATTTGGTTATGGTGAGAAATGGATATTCCAATTGCCATGGAAACCATATTCTGTGTTGGGTGTGAGGAGATAATGGGCAGAGGGTACATTCCTGCATCGTGCATGGCTGGTCACAGCAGTGCCAGAACACATGGCAGAGTCTGGCAGCCAGCCTGGTACCTCCAAACATGCATCAGACCTCACCCTGCACAGATGGTTGAAAGTAATACAAGACCTGTCTTCAAAAGTTAACTTAGGATCTTATAACTAAACACACTTCTCATGCTTCTTTCAAAACACAACACCTGACCACATGCAGTGAGAAATGTGTAACAGGATCCATGCTATATTTGCATGTAATAACACCACCTTTTCATATTCTTGTGAACTCACAATACTTTGACCTGATACAAGGGCAAGTGGCCCTGAAACAATCCCCACACATGGAGACACAAACAAAACCTAATAACCAGAGAAAAAAGTCTGTCTACACTGAAGAACGCTAAGTTATGCTGAAGAGGTCACTGTCAACAGGGACTACAGGTATGTACCTTGGGTACATCTGTAGTTTCCGTTCCAACAATGACCCCTTCTGCCTAACTAATGGCATCCAGTAAACACAAAGAAGAAAGAAATGTGAATGAATATGGTTTTACGCCACTTTCAGTAATATTCCAGTGAAACTGTGGTGTTGGACACCAGAAACGGGCATATTTCTTTGTAGCTTTGGGGAAGGAAACCAGCATAAGCTACCATTCAGTTCACCACTCAACAAAGAAGGAAGTTCACAGCATAATTTTCTTCTCTTCTAAAATTAATTTTTGAAAAACTACTCATAAAAAACACTCTATACTTCTGAAGAAACCTATTTATGCATTGTTAACATGATGACATGCCCATGATCGTTAATGGGATGCACAAAACTTCGGACTGATGATATGATAACATGTACTACGATCATGTAAATGTATGATTTTTTAGGGCATTGACCATAAGGATTATGGTGAGGACTACTTGTTGCTCAAGTTTAAACTCCAACATGGCACTGCACTTGTCCCCACTTCTCTGGGTCTCTTGCTATTCACATGCTTGTCAGTCAGTTTGTCTAGCGGTCAAATACAGAACTTGAAAAAACATTCTTGTGTTTCTGTGAAAGGCTTGATCACATGAATGCTAGACGATGAAACTAGAAGACAATTGCATTGCACAGCCTTTGTAAGAACAGTCAGTAATTAAAATCTTTTTCCCATTGTGTGTTATTTGTAACAAAAACAAATCACTAAGTCATGACATGCTTTAAAATATCTGAAAAACAAGACATATTCTCAAAAAAGATCATCAGAAAAAAATATGATCAAATAAGGATGACAAGAACACCTGAAAAGAAAACTTGTAACACGAGACATGGCACATCAGCATAGCAACAGAGCATAACAACAAAACAGACAAGCTCCCCGTTTCTTTCAACATAAGTATCTCCAGTGCATGCATGTGTGCACATGTGTGTGAGTGTAGATGCATCCGCTGCACGATCATCATCAGATGATGAGGCCATTGACATCCCATAGTAACGGAGGATGATACATCTGGTACGTGTTGGTGCAACAGCTTCTATAGCTGACATCCAGGACCTTGGAAACATCTCCAGGAATGCATACCGACAGTGCTGACATGTTTCTCATCATAGATCCTTCTAATGACATTGGACGTCACACTTATGAGCTTATGTGGTTCACCATAATAGGTCTCTGGTTCTCATTAGCATAATGGATTTAAGGAAAGTATTCTGGATTATGATTGCCGTGAAGGAGGCCAGGGTATGGAAACAATATGGGCCTTGAATTGGGAGTAAACAGATTGGACAGATAAGAGTAACAGGGCTCAATGCTCAAATGAACAATTATTCAGGTTACAGAACCATGTCTGGTTGATGTATGTGTTAGGAGTCCCAAATATTTCTAAACATAACATTCTAGAAATGTCGCTGAGCTGAGTAATAGAATAAAATACACAAAAACGTAAAGTTTGATTTGCAAACACTCATTAAAAAATTGGAAATGCCTACTTGTGTATGATATTGCATAAACATCATGCAGTGCTGTCCTTTCAAGTTGCATACACATTGATCTTTGTATGTCTTTATTTATATTGATCAAATGCAGGCTTCTCATGAACTCTGCAGTGATAGTTACATAAACGAGGTGCTGCATCGGAGAGATTGTAGAGCAGACATGTATATTGCTGTTGTGGGATTATGCAACATTACAGGAACAGATAAGGGAGACTGAGTTTGTTGTAGGTACGACAGTATTTCAGTGCTGCTTACAACCCCAACCCGGCATGCGGTGTATGTTTGAATGCAGTGAAGTCGTTAATCCAAGCCTCCATTTATCATTTATCGGCTTTTCCAATGAGAGAGAGAGAGAGAGAAAGAGAGGGAGAGAGAGAGGGAGAGAGAGAGAGAGAGAGAATTTAACTGAATATAAATATATAGTTACAGAAGCAAAGTTTTAGCCTGAGCTTGGGTGTGCACTATTCCTTAGACAACACATACAGTGTGCAGTGTCTCCACACAACTCAAATTTCTTCGTGTCCAAAATATACTATCAATTAATGAGCTGGATATTTTTGAAACAATTATTCTGAATGTGCTTTAGGCATTTGATCCTGTTCCCCACACCTGTGCAAATATTGTTGTTTAATATGCTGCCTGAGGCAAAGATTTTCACTCCCTTCAATGTTTGGTAGTTATTGTGAATGGGCTCCGTCAAAACAGGATGTCACATGGCACGCAGTTCAACCTCACATCAGCCATATACGTATATCTAGTTACAATACGCAAAAGAGTTGTGCATATTCACTGCCGTAGGGTCCATGAACACAATGCCAGCATTTGATCAGGGTAAATAAGACAAATAAATCAAGGCACAAACAAACTCAAAAGGCACCATTGGGTATTCAACACCTCTATCACTTGGGCCATTATCATTCACTTGATTTCAATGAATCGAAATAAATTACATGTTGAGACGATTAGTTATTTGTAACCACTAGAATTAAATATTCAACATTCTTATGCATTTGACGGCATTATGGTCATTTATTACTTTATAATCATGAAATGAAATGTATTTGTCTCAATACCGATTTTTTGCAGCCCTACACCGTGAATACAGCACTTGCAAAATCAAACGATAGCTGCTGCAAAGTTACTTTTCAAGAACCTATTGAATGTTTAAGACTGTAATCTTTAAGAATGGGTTTGAATAATTTTGTTTTTGATAAGATAATCACAAGTTTGATAAGAAAAACAACACAAATCATACACATCGCTGTGAATATGTTCTCATGACAGCTGAGGAGGATGTGTTATGCTGTGTGGTGGGTGAGGGTGCCAACACTTCAGTACACTGGAATACCAAGTCTTGTTAAGGGTGGTTCTGGATTAACCTGTGCAGGTATGTTTATCTGGTGCACCAATTCCCGAAGTTTTGAAGCTCAAATTTATTTTGGTCAATTTTCACTTGAAAAGATGAAAAACCAATAAAATATGTAATGTTAAGCTCCTAAGCAAACATGGTCACACATTAAATGTGAAAATCCCAGATTAATTCTGTTGTTCAATTGTGTACGTTCATGTGACCAAACATCTCCAAAATTGGATGCCAAGACAAGAATTATGGCAGGTGCCCAGGTTGGGTGATTGGGACCATCACAGGTCTGTCTGGACATCATAAACATAACAAGCAAGTCATACAACGAACATGTCACACTCAATTGTGTACGCTCATATGACTAAACATCTTCAAAGTTGTATGCCAAGACAAGAATTATGGTAGGTGCCCAGGTTGGGTGATTGGGACCATCACAGGTTTGTCTGAACATGTCATCATAAACATAACAAGCAAGTCATACAAGGAACACGTCACACTCAGGTGTCTGAAATCAGTACTTTAGTCTGCAAAACAAAGTTACCCGCAACTGCTAAATTTGGACCAAAATTCCACGGGCCAAAAAATATCAAGCAGTAATGATTTTAGAACACATTTGTTCTGCATGTCTTAGAACAAATAGCCCAGGATTACACTTTATGGAATTCCTCTTTCAAAATGCTGCACATTTTTCCGTGTTATCAATACTCAAAGTTTAGCAAAAGTTTAAAATGATACCACAACATGGTAATAACAGTGTAGCTCGGCACTTGAGTCATGTCGTGTTCCCCAACGAGGGAGCTCAAGCAAGAAGTGTGACGTACCTGGGGTTTCCTCGCAGTGCAGCATGATGGAGAGCGTTGAAGCCGTTGTTGTTGGCGATGGTGATGTCTGCAGCATGCTCCAGCAACAGGGAGATCATGTCGTCTCTCTTCTTGCTTATGGCATCATGTAATGCTGTATCCCCTTCAGAATCCTGAACAATGCCAGTGAGTGCATTATAAGCTATTATGCTCCTTTCATCAACATTCTATTATTATAAGCCCCAATCAACATTGACTGCAAACAGTATTAACTTGTAAATAATGTAAAACACATCAAAGATCAAATATATTTTACAGTGAATAGTTGTTCTCAAGCTACTCAGTTCCATGGACAAAGTGATTTTATTGACAATGTGACTTTCATACAGATGGGAAAAAACCCTCAATCATATGAAGCCATACAGTTACAGACTAATTCAATCAAATATCAACTAGTCTTGAAGTAGAATCTGTCTCAAAGCAAAGAAAGGTATTTTCAAGTGTGCATTATAGTAAAAACTGAACTGACATCTCCAGGTCAAGGGGAGATAATCACCTGCAGACTCGGATGGCATCCAAGGTCGAGGAGTGCCCGCACAACCCCGATGTGACCCTTGTTGACCCCAATATGCAGCGGTGTTTGTCGCCGTTTGTTTCTTGCGTTCAGATCTGCCCCTCCTCTGTGCAGCATTTCTATGACAGCCGGCTCGTCACCGAAGGCAGCATGATGAACAGCTCGATCACCATCTTTGTCCTGCAAAAATAGTAACATTAAGTTTCTTTGACACCAAATTCAGGGTACAATATAGACACTAGTGATGTATAAGACGAAAATGAAACTTTGTAAGAACTCACAAGTTTCTTCAAAAGAGTAAAACAAAGTTTACAACCAAAAGGGGAGACAACTCTTTGGAGTCCAGAGTTTCAACTTTTTACATAGATCTCTTTTCAGATCTGGAGGACCATTATTCAGGATAATTTTGTGACACATTCAGATGTGTCCCAGACATGGCTCAAAAGATTTTCATGATGCAGTCATGTGATTTAATTGAAAATGTCCAGAAGCCTGGTATACATCACAGAAGGGGATCTAAATGTTTGACTGGAGAAAATCCTTCAATATTTACACTGTATATCTGGACAGATGAACAGGAATAACAGTAACAGGTAGCATGCAATCTACAATTATGGTTTGCACAAACCACAGCTTCAAGAGACAAGGGAGATAACTATGAAATTCCAGTTTCTATCCCTGCTGAAATAGTCTGGAATATCAGAGTCAAAGTTTGGATGGAGTAATGAGTTAGTCGAAAAATCTGTCAAAATCCAACAACATAACTGAGCAACATAATAACATCCAATTCGTAAACTGAACTACAGATTTTGGAAGACTGCACGATTTCCATAATCTATCTAACAAGTCATACAGATATCATCTTGACTAAGTGCAGCTATCTTGTTTGGAGCAAATGGAAGTATTAATACATGGAATCTGATTGGCCAACAGAAGAGACAAAGACGGAATAATTGCAATCGCCACTTGTGGCACTATGATCAAGCCATAAGTTCAGCAATGTTGAAAAACTGGACTTTCATCTCAGACGATACATCCCCCCAGGAACTTACAACATACATCACCTGCACCCCATCCTCGATATCTCCAGGGTATATGTTCCGATAAGTCTCCACTACACCCTGGACGCATCTACGGCTCTGCCCGATAAATTTATTACCTCCCTTGACTGTCTTTTGATCCAGTCAGGTGTCTACGCTGGGAAGTTGAGCGAACCAATCACAACTCACTTTCGTTTTTTTAATTATTTAACCGATTATACTTGGCCACAGAAACCATGCAGAGGTTTTCTGGAAGAGGTAGAAGGCGTTCTTGCATATGTTGTTTTAAAGTTTCGGACCTGTCAATTTGTATGATTTCTCTAAAATGTGGGACGCACTGCGAGCAAACCTTCGCAGTTGCGACCGCTGCCTTCGTTGACACTAGCAAGCTCGGTTATAACGGCGGCCTAGCCGATTGGCTACTGTGAGAAGGCGGAGCCAGCAAAGGGACGTATACCCTGGAGATATCGAGGATGCCTGCACCCAGTCTCTGTTTGTAAGCACAATTAGCATATTGACCAAAATATCTTGCACTTTTGAAAAACCTTGGCCGGACAGATGTAGGTAGTTCGCATCAGGGAATATTTTTGTACAGGAGATGACACAAATGAAATGAACACAGACTGACCTCAACTTCCATGTCAACAGTGTGTTTGATGAGCACTTTAATGACCTCGATGTGGCCGTTCTGTGACGCTGCCTGCAGTGCCGTGTGTCCTGCAAACACACCATTCACCTGCAACACAAGGACAGGACCATGAGACACACTTCAAGAATGACAAATCTATAACATGTTTGTGAGTAGGTAATGTTTCAATGCAGCTTTGAGAAATATACCATTGTTTATTACAGCCACAAATGAACTAATGGAAACTTCAATTATCTTCAACAACCACCACTGACCTGCAAAAGCAAGTGTATCATTATCTGCAGTGGTAATGGTTATTGTCACTAAAATAGGTGTGGCTTTATGAAGTTGATTTGTATTTCTCTTCTAACAGGATCAATGAAGAAAATGTAAAGTTGAAATACCTCTGGACTTTAGAAAACCTACCACCAAAATCCAAATTTTAGAAAAGTAATGCATATTTTCAAGTTTGCCTGCAAGGGCATATAATATCAATTCCAGTAGAATGGCCAAATATCGGACCAACAATCTTGACCTTTCATTGTTGGCTATTATTCATGGCATTATCACTGTACTTTTGTCATAAATGAGTGTGGAATAGAGAGAGAGACTGATGAATGTTCTTAAATCCCTGTAAAATGGTATTTCAACTGCATTAGACTACTGAAAAAGGCAGACATGATCTCCAAATACTAGAAAAAAAGAGATTGCAGAATGACCTTGAGTCTAGAGTGACTGACTGACCTTCTGACCATTCAGGCTGACCTCCCCATCAGGTCGTTGTAATATCTCATCAACCTTTGACCCATCGCCATTGGCAGCAGCCTTCACCAACTCCTCATTGACATCGCCAGAGACATGAGTCTCAAACAGCTTCTTCAGCAGGGCACTCAGACGCTCTGCAAACATACATGGATGTTGACATATTTGCCAGCTTCTATTTCCTCAATCCGAGTCCTGCTTCACAAAAGGGCAAGAAAAATAATGTGAAATACTGTCCGGTTAATATTGTGCACTTCTGAAAAGAGCATTCCCAACAGGGTTATCAGTCTAATATAGATTCATCCACACAGATTTGGGGGATGCATCAATATTTAAAACCGACAGGTCAAGATATCATAATATTTTAAGCAAGTTCTGGAACAAAAACATTCAATAGAAATTTGACTTCATTTTGTGGCATTATTTACAGGGCTGTTTATTAGTAAAACCATGTGGAATTCAACCTGTCCCATATGGTGACATAAAATATACACTTGTAAATGAGGAAAATACTAAACATCCATCACCAGTTATTCAGCAGGACTTGCACAATATTTCAAGAGAATGCATTAAAAGGAGGACGTTTTCCACCAGAAACAAAAGCAACAGACAGTACCAGTGTCTAAGCACTGAAACTAAAGTGACTGAGCACTCCTGTATATAAATCCCTAAAATTAATTTAAGTTTGGTAGCCCCTGCAATTGCACTACACTAAATATGTTTCTTCAATATTTGAATGTGCACACCGTTACCTCCAGACGAGCAGCCAATGGCAGCCCCATCAGCGGATGCCACCTTCGTGACAGCTGAGGGGTTGTACGTCCATGACGTCCCACACACTTCCACCTTCAGATCATTATCATGGTAGATCTGCTGGACCCGCCCAATCTTCCCTAACGTCTGAAACAAACACAGAGAAACAACATAATGACTTGAGTTGTTAACGGAGACACTCAGCTACACAACCAGTGGTTGACATCATGAGCACACTGTTGCTGTACAGCATGACGTCCCACACACTTCCACCTTCAGATCATTATCATGGTAGATCTGCTGGACCCGCCCAATCTTCCCTAACGTCTGAAACAAACACACAGTAACAACATAATGACTTGAGTTGTTAACGGAGACACTCAGCTACACAACCAGTGGTTGACATCATGAGCACACTGTTGCTGTACAGCATGACGTCCCACACACTTCCACCTTCAGATCATTATCATGGTAGATCTGCTGGACCCGCCCAATCTTCCCTAACGTCTGAAACAAACACAGAGAAACAACATAATGACTTGAGTTGTTAACGGAGACACTCAGCTACACAACCAGTGGTTGACATCATGAGCACACTGTTGCTGTACAGCATGACGTCCCACACACTTCCACCTTCAGATCATTATCATGGTAGATCTGCTGGACCCGCCCAATCTTCCCTAACGTCTGAAACAAACACACACTAACAACATAATGACTTGAGTTGTTAACGGAGACACTCAGCTACACAACCAGTGGTTGACATCATGAGCACACTGTTGCTGTACAGCATGACGTCCCACACACTTCCACCTTCAGATCATTATCATGGTAGATCTGCTGGACCCGCCCAATCTTCCCTAACGTCTGAAACAAACACACAGTAACAACATAATGACTTGAGTTGTTAACGGAGACACTCAGCTACACAACCAGTGGTTGACATCATGAGCACACTGTTGCTGTACAGCATGACGTCCCACACACTTCCACCTTCAGATCATTATCATGGTAGATCTGCTGGACCCGCCCAATCTTCCCTAACGTCTGAAACAAACACACAGTAACAACATAATGACTTGAGTTGTTAACGGAGACACTCAGCTACACAACCAGTGGTTGACATCATGAGCACACTGTTGCTGTACAGCATGACGTCCCACACACTTCCACCTTCAGATCATTATCATGGTAGATCTGCTGGACCCGCCCAATCTTCCCTAACGTCTGAAACAAACACACAGTAACAACATAATGACTTGAGTTGTTAACGGAGACACTCAGCTACACAACCAGTGGTTGACATCATAAGCACACTGTTGCTGTACGTCCATGATGTCCCACACACTTCCACCTTCAGATCATTATCATGGTAGATCTGCTGGACCCGCCCAATCTTCCCTAACGTCTGAAACAAACACAGAGTAACAACATAATGACTTGAGTTGTTAACGGAGACACTCAGCTACACAACCAGTGGTTGACATCATGAGCACACTGTTGCTGTACAGCATGACGTCCCACACACTTCCACCTTCAGATCATTATCATGGTAGATCTGCTGGACCCGCCCAATCTTCCCTAACGTCTGAAACAAACACACAGTAACAACATAATGACTTGAGTTGTTAACGAAGACACTCAGCTACACAACCAGTGGTTGACATCATGAGCACACTGTTGCTGTACAGCATGACGTCCCACACACTTCCACCTTCAGATCATTATCATGGTAGATCTGCTGGACCCGCCCAATCTTCCCTAACGTCTGAAACAAACACACAGTAACAACATAATGACTTGAGTTGTTAACGGAGACACTCAGCTACACAACCAGTGGTTGACATCATGAGCACACTGTTGCTGTACAGCATGACGTCCCACACACTTCCACCTTCAGATCATTATCATGGTAGATCTGCTGGACCCGCCCAATCTTCCCTAACGTCTGAAACAAACACACAGTAACAACATAATGACTTGAGTTGTTAACGGAGACACTCAGCTACACAACCAGTGGTTGACATCATGAGCACACTGTTGCTGTACAGCATGACATAGTCACCTATGTCACAGACCTCCCATTTCAAACAAATAACCTATTTAGTCTTACAACAAAGAATATATCTTTATTTAAGGCAAACTGTTTGATTTAGAGGGCAGTGGTGTAGACTAGTGGTTAAACTGTTCGCTTGTCATCTTGAAACCGTAGGTTTGATTTCCCACTTGGGTACAATGTGTGAAGCCCTTGCTGCTGTGATATCTGTGATATCAGTAGAATATTGATAAAAGCAGCTTAAAACCTAACTCATTCACCCACTATTTGATTTCACTTTGACCTGCAGCATCAGAAACAAAACATGAAATAGTTCTTGGCCCCCAAATATCAAAGATGATGAAAAACTTAATACCGGCAGCATGGCTTCAGCCCACTCTCCATGGCCTCGCTGGAGCACCTTGATTCTCTCAACATCGTTACAGATCTGAACCAGGTCCCCCACAGCAAACTGTGTCGCTGTGCTGGTGTCACTAGCAAGAGAGGCAGAGCTGCTAGCTGTGTTCACCTTCGTCAACACCGCTGGGTTGAACGTCCATCTACACAATGAAGCACACCAATGATTTAATTTGATCGCCAGTAGCTTGTTAAGCTCATTTGTTTAAATGTGGGCAAAATGTGCATACCTTTCGTATCGCTATTATGAGTCTACTGCCTAATTCAGAAATAAGTGAAGCCCATTTCTGGTGTCCGCTGCTGTGATATTGCACGAATGTTGCTAAAAGCAGCTTAAAGCCATACACACTCAGAAATAAGTCCAATTTAATTTTCAACTATTGATAACAACCTCAGTGTTCGATTATAAGATGTGTTGGGTACATAAAGCTCCGTAAGTACTGCAAAATAGGGACTCTCTGAATCATGAACTTTTAGCCTACAGTGATGCAAAGTTCCTTAGACTTTCATGCTTACTTTTGAACACTAACTTGAAACAACATACACAAGTCTTCTACATTGAATGCAATTTTGGGAATTGTCATTTTATAGTTTAACACTTTACACTTACTCAGCAATATCAGCTGTAAGTCTATAAAAATATCATTAATTCTATAAAAATATCATTAAGTCTATAATTATATCACGTCATTAAGAGGGAGTTGGGGTGAGGTTCCACTACACTATATAATAGTATATTAGAATCACAGGCTTCCTGAGCAGGCACTGTATGGAAACAATTGAAGAGGCAGAGACTTGTGACACCTGTGATTGGATGAAATAGTGTAAGATGTTTATATTTTTGAAGAGCACTTGAATCCAGTAATTAAAACTGACCACAATTTGAAGTATTTAGTGGTGTCATTTTTATCACCGTGACTTATACTTACATTTGTAAGGACATTTTCAAGTAGGTGACATTTGGTGCAAAACTGGGGGTGATGTGTCCTTAGAAAATATGCCAGAAGAATTGGTTAAAAACTATGTTTTATCGTAGGCTAAAGGCCCAACGGTACCCATATGTACATGGAATGGCTGTTCCGACTCTGGATGATTTTAAAAAATATGTAAGGTTACTATAGAAGTATTTGGGAAACCATTTGGTGTTGTGTAACGTTGACAGCAGTCAGACATTGTGCTGAAGCAAATCAGACAACAAATGCATTTGTCATGAAAGCTGCAGTGTGGAATTATTACAATATGGATTTTAAATGTTTTTATTGATTTGCTGCTACTGTTAATGATAATATCGACTGATAACAGGAATAACAGATTTGTCTGTGTCACTGTATGTTACTGGATGTAATGAATAGTTTCACAGAGACTTACCTGTTTCCACTAGGGTAGGAGACAACAATATCATGATCTTCGTCAATGCCAACCACAGTACCCGTTGTACCCAAACACTGAAACATGGGGTCAGATCTCTTTACTATAGCTAGCAGACATTGCCGGAAAAGGTTCACTGTATCATGTCTGTAGAATGTGTACACAAATACTAGTGAGCCATTTTTCTCTCTGTTGCAATAGAAACAGAGAGAAGGGAAGTAACTCTGATCTGAAGTGAATGTAAAACCAACCAAACCAACGCAGGCAGGTTTGAATTTCTCAAGCTTAAAGTCTACTCAGACATTTTACTGACACAAAATTTATCTCTTACTTCAAACTAAAGGTACTGATTAAAGCTATCTATAGTAGCATAACATCAACATTGGCTGCTAATTAATTTCTATCAACATGGCATCATTGTAAAAATACTTAATATTATCTGGAAACAATTGCTGCATTGTTTTACATATATATATATATTTAAAAAGACAGTAACTCTGCATCTCTTTTTCATTTTTAACATTTTCTGCATCTCTACTTTTCCATTCCTTTCATAATGTTCCCAAAGCAATCACACAACAAAGCTTTGAATTTAGGTGCATATGCACTGATGGAAAACTAAAGCAAAAACAAAGCCATCAGTTGTATGCACAAATTGAGGTATTTTATGTCACATATTGAATTGAATTTTCCAAATCAGTCACTTGAAATCTATCAGGAGGTAAAACACAACGTACATGCATTGTATTAAGATGGTGTGCCATATCCACCTGTAAGAGGGTGATGTTAGGTGTTTCAATTGCTTCAACATCACCAGCTGGCTATCAATATTGGATGATGAATGGTTTTCTAGAGCTGCAATTCTCTTTTAATCCCATACAACTTTTCATCATACTGCACTTTAATAACCATTGCAAATTGTACAAGAATAATACCTTTTTGTACAAATAGTCAAATGTCCCTTTTACAAGAGATACCTGCCCTGAAGCCCAGACACTGGTGCTAAACAGAAGCTAAAGACACTATATTGGTACTGGTCGTACCTCAAACATGCCGTCAGTCCAACCTCCATGTCCGTGTTGTAATGATTGCACAATCTCAAGGTCAAGGTCAACATTGACCTGGTCACCGATTGCAAGCCCACAAGGACCTGACCTTGACCCTGGACCTTGCTCACCTGCAAAATAGAAAAGAACAACTGTACGTACTTTTACGTTTTACATTAGACGTCCTAGATGCTCTCAAGAGTCAAGCTGCCAAACATGTTCATCCATCCAAAAAGTCTCCATGCTGAACAGTGTTTAACTTAGTTGATTTATGACTTGAGCCCTATGCACAGGACCACACACCACCACTCTCAGGTAGCCTGACGGATAAAGAATTTGCTTTTCTTGCTGAAGACCCGGGTTATATTATACATATGGTTTCACTGTGTAAAGCCCTGAAATATTGCTCAAAGTATCGTAAAGTCATACTCACTCACTTACTCATTCATCCACTGATGTCACTTTCTATTCATACACTTTGCACTTTCATACAGAGTATAAAAAACTCAGTTGTCAAAGACACTGGAATCGAAGTGGAGAGTTGGGCTTGCCAGAACTCTATGATCACTGGTTCGATTTCAGCATCTACCCACAACCATTCCAGTACATGTCATGTACATATCTCTATCCTTGCATTGAGATATCAATGAGGCATTAAGCATATGGACCCTGGTCGGAGTTGCTAAACCATGGACACTACACAGGCTGACTTACCCAGTAGAGGTAGGTGGTCACGGTAGAAGGACCCGCCCTTGGCATCATTCATGACTTTCAGGTCCGCCTAAACACAAAGTAGAAAACTGAAGCAATACCTAGAGAAACTGGTTTACAGTTTCTGACTTCATCACTCAAAGGAGATAATTCAGATAAGACCTTTAATAACTTGGTTTACAGACTGTCACAACTTTGATAACACAATTTCCATACCATTATCAAAACAAAAAAGGACAAAATAAGTCAAATTTCATCTGAATTTCTTGAATATAATTTTATTTGAACAGACATAGTTTCTCCAGAACCAACAATAGCAATTTCTGCACTGTCCCTTTCCTTCATACACTAAATAATTTCAAAATCAAACATGGCCTAGGGGAGACAACTCTACATAAACCTGTTCTGTTGATGTCACCTTGTACTTACCATGCCCTCAAATCCAACCCTGTACAGGTTCTTGGCACCATTATCCCACAGAACATAGGCAGCACTGCGGGGACTAGCTGCACTCCAATCCTGTGTAACAAACATATAGTTTATACCACAGCCAAAATCTCTAACAGCATAACCAATGAAATAAGTCTCCATAACCTGAATCTCTAATGATCTTCATAATTACTATATACATGAACACAGGCACAGTCAGAAGAAGTAAATCAAGTTCAGTGATTTATATTGTGAGCAATAATCCACAATGCTAGAGAAACACAAGTAGTTGACAAAATCAATGAGCCTCTTGGTTTCTGAGGCACTATTCTTACCCTAGACAGGGGGATACGATATTCTCACCCAAAGGGCATGAGATATTCTCACCAAATGGGGACATAATATTCTCACCAAGACAGTACCCGATATTCTTACCCCAGGGGAACACAATATTCTCACACATGGGGGATACAACATTCTCACACAAGGGAGATACAATATTCTAAAGGAGGGTATGCAATATTCTGACATAAGGGAGATACAATATTCTCACTTAAGCGGATACACTGTTCTCACCCAAGGGGGATACAATATTCTCCCAGAAAGGGGATGCAATATTCTGACATAAGGGGGATACACAGTGTCTATTCTAGGACCTGCGATTGCTCGATTCGCGCTAATAATGATAAAATCGCCCCTCATAAAAACAACAGAGCACGAACAGTTGCGCATAGTAATTTGCTCAATACCTAACTTTCAAAGACATACGAAAAAAGCTTTGTATTGACAAGGAATGACTTTTTAAATCAGAGTCGGCCACAGAGTCAAGTTCGAGTGACAAAATATAGACATAACAGAGTAGCCTCCCTTGGTTAAAACCAGTATCGACACTGGGGAAACGAAATTCCATTCATATCAGTATGAAAATAAATCGATGAAGTTATGATTTGATTGATTAATTAATTGATGTTATACTATGAACACTAAACATAGTGCATGTGTACAGCCGTTACAAAACACAGTTTCGTCGATCTTTTTCAGAACATCAGTTCGTTTTAGCTTCGTTTTCGAAATCAGGCAATATCATAACTTGTTGCAGTTGCAGACGACAAATGAATATGAAATTCTTATTTACAATGGTTTGTGGTAATTTGGCATGAATGATGTCACACAAAAGAATGAAAGTAACTGACTTTTTTTGCGCAAAATACCACTGAGAAAGCAACAGTGTCTTATGTCTGCTAAGGAGACGTGTGAATCGAAAGGCGAGTAAATCCCCGAGAATGACCCTGGTCCCTTCGACTCTTAAAAAACCCCAAACAAACCAAGTGTTTTTCAGAAAAAAATGGTTGTAAGAATGGTCATGGCTCTCTCAAAATGAGCTTGGTGCTATGATATGTGACTATTGTGGCCAAAATATAAAGAGCAATAGTTTCACTGGTGTTGGTTGAAATAACTTTCGTATATCCACACTATTTTGAAAGACAGTAATACAGGTATTCCCCCCTACATTTTCCAGACCCCCCTCCTTTTTTTGTGAGGGGGCGACAAATACCCCATAGATTTTCAGTTCTAGAATAGACACTGGATACAATATTTTTACTCAAGCGGATACTTTATTCTCACACAAGGTGGATACAATATTTTCACTCAAGGGGGAAACATTATTCTCACACAAGGGGATACAATATTCTCACTCATGGGGAATACAATATTCTCACTCATGGGGGATACAATATTCTCACACAAGAGGGACACCCTATTCTTATACAACAGGGACACAATTTTCTCACCGAGGAGCACACAATATTTTCACTTAATGGGTACATGATATTTAAGGTATTGCGACATCAGTGTGTTTGTGCCACTGCCTGTAATTAGACTATGACGTTAAATATGCCTTCCCTTGGGTCATTGCCATCTTTTATGCCGCCTTCTTTCATGCCGCCTTTTACTCAGTCAATGGCGAATTCCATTGGGCCATCACGGATGAATGAAATCATAGTAACGTGCATGAATTTAAGTTACACTACCATGGGTTGCTGTTCAATATAATCTCATTACCCTCTTGTATCTCAGTTCTGTTTGTTTGTTGTTTAAAACTGCACTCAGCAATAATCCAGCTATATCCTGACGTAATGGGTTTTCGATCAGATAACGATAAAATATTTTGTGAACGAAAAATAAATACAATCTTTTAATATCGTTCAGCCTACCTTCAGATAAGACACAGTTTATTACATAAACTGTTATATTCCCATGCATATCACGCATTTCCTATCGTTAATCCGCCACTGTTATTAAAGCAGTCTCAAAGTTTCGTCGGACGAGACGTCATATGTTTTCAATCTTTTCGTTAGCTGAATATTTTTAGCAATGGTGTGTTAGTACAGCTTGCCCACTGTATCAAAAACTTGCACTATACAGTCAAACCTTTCAAATTACAGAGATAATAAGAATTTCCCTATCTAATTTGCTCTGAAACAGTTTAAACTGTAGCCGGAAACAAAACACCTGCAGAAGTGGATTTCCCATGTCATTTAATGATTTATCGAGTCCCATATGAGATGGAACATTCTACAGTAGCATTCCCGTCCCACTACAGCCTTATCATCATTATCTAGAGCCTCATAATTACACTGCCAGTAACTAGTCTTTTTAGCGTTGATAGCTTTCTATAGACAAAATAATCTAAATGGCACTAGTATCTGTTTGGAAATGAATCTTGCAATTCATTGCCAAATTTACGTAACCAATTTTGCGATTTTGGCGTGCCACAAAAATATATCTATCAGCTTGATCACGTGCCTAGTAACGTGATCTTGTACGGTAGTATATAAACTCAGCAGGCGAAACATTAATGGCATCTTTGGAGTAAAGATTTAGGATTTTCATGCATTTGATTATGAGATAGATATTGCATTAATGATTCCCGAGATAAATTAAGCTTTTGTAATGGCCGATCGAAAACATATGACAATCAGAAACGCAAGACGTTGGCATACAACAGCAGTCTAAATAACCCAGTCTCTACCTAACAATGCAGTGATCATCAGCATAAGTATTAATCTACACATCTGGAATAAAATGACATGTGAACCAAGTCAACAAGCCAGACCACCCCAGTGAGTGAATGAGTGAGTGGCTAGTTTCACACCGATTTTAGCAATATTCCAGCAATATCATGGCAGTGAACACTACAAATGAGATTTACACATTTTACCCAAGTGGGGAATTGAACCCAGGTCTTTGGCGTGATGAGTGAACGCTTTAACCCCACCACCCCAACATCATTACCTACCTGTATCTCAGTGACCTTCCCCCTGCGGCCGTTGCCCCCATCCTGGTCTTCCCACTGCCAGTCAACACCTCGCACAACCCTGGCTCCAGGGTAAATTCCCCTGGCAGTGATCTTCTTGCTCTTCCTCCGTGGTTCCAATAGCACCCTGCATCAGAGAGGATGTCACATGTTGCCACATACACTGACTCCATTGCAACATATAACAACACAAACTGCAGAGATGCCGTCACATGTTGCCACATACACTGACTCCATTGCAACATATAACAACACAAACTGCAGAGATGCCAACCCCAAATTCGTGCAATTGGGAATCTGAGCTCCATATCATAGAAAACAACAGGAATTTTCCCAACAAATTAAGGACCTCCATAAATTTTAGCACTCAATGAACAACACTTTTCAATGCCATTATACGTAGTGATCCTTATACAACTGAAACCAGTTTCCTGTACTCAGGAGCAGGGTTTGTGAATGTTAAGTGAAGAAAATAAACAGTGTGTGGAAATTATCAGACAGCCTATTACTGTCTTGTATAAACAATTTGTGAACTTCTGTAAATATAGTGTTGTATTCATATAATTATCATTATCTATAGTCAAAGTTGATCCTAGCCTATTATCTATATCTTTGTTATATTTTGCTTAGTCAGAATGGCAGAATCAGCATGCATTTTTCAAGATGATTCCAATAAATTCAGGAAGGTTGGCATCTCTAAAACTGGTTCAGTCATAACTGACCCAAATTTGATCCCTCAACACAGATTTTTTAAATATATCATATCCACATTGAAAATAATGAAATGGTTTAGCGCCATCAATTTCATGTTTATCAAGAGCAAACATCTATCAAAATTTTCGCAACCTTCACAGTACAGCAGTTCTTACACTATATAGAGTGTATGAAAGATGGACAAACCTGGACAATGACTATTGACTGTTTTTGCAATGTTTTTTAAATGAAGCATGAAATTCAAAAAGGCTGTTAACATACTGCTGAGAGCTCACGTATCTATTCTTACACTAGATGGGTGTAAGGATGATTCAGTGATGCCATACAATTGCATTGCACAGATTGGCTACCTAGCAATGCATTCTTAAACAGTACAGCGTGGTTGGTTAGCCCCCCATTCTGTCACTGATCAGAGTGGTTGGTTAGCACCTCATTCTACCACTGAGCATGGCAGCTGGTAAGCACCTCACCTTGATTTACTAAAAAACTGAAAACCTTTCCAAACTTTCTTAGATGTCATTAACCATGTAAAAAGATGAAATACTGTACCACCTAAATACATCAACAATGCAGTTTTGTCAACATCTACAATGGACAACATCATCTTAAAGGTCGATTACATTTTTTAATCTGTCTACATACCTCTCATTTCCAGGAGTGCCAATTCTGTAAAATCTGTGTCTGAGATTGTGCTTGTCACCATGGTAACACACGGAGCACAAGTCATAGTTTGGACACTCCGCACACTTCCATCGAATACCAAATATGGGCTGCTGTCTGCACATATCACACATAGTGCCATCATGCTTGATTCCTGAAATAATCACAAGGTTCAGTTTGAAAGAGATACTGCTAGAATGTTGCCAAAACTGGCTTAAAACTCACTCACTCATCCATGATGTTGGGTATGGTACTGACAAATAAAGAAACATGATATTGGTGTATCAGGATATGGAAAATCGAACCCGGACCTTTGGCATGACAGTAGAAAGCTTTAACCACAAGGCTAACCCATCAGGATTCGAACATACAATCATAGATTTTGTGCAAGCTCATAACTGTATTTCTATTATTATACACAAAACTTCTCGAGAAAGTATATATAAATACATATGTGACCTTTATATGTTTATCAGAAAAACATCACTTAGATTTTCATTGATAGCCAGAAAACGAACAAAACCTGACGTCAGTGTGAATCAATTACCTACTAATAACTTTTCTCGGTTCAGCTGAGCTATAGATGTTATATTTCACACTTAGAGCAATCATCGCCAGCATGGCAAGTAGAGCATGGAAGGGCACATAATATCTTCAGATTAATCTGGTAATCAGTCCAACACTAACAAGCGTGTCATCTCTGAAGGGCATTGCCTTAACCTACATATCTCAGGATACAATATTTAACTTCAGCATTCCTCAAGGAAACATGAGGATTTTTCAACAGAGTCATGCTCTGCTAGATTTAATAATTGTTTTATTTGTAGGCCTTTCAATAAATCCCACTGTATTATTCCATAGATTGGCAGTTAAATAATAAATAATTAATTTCAGGTGTGTTTATTAAAATAATAGTATTCTGATTGTTACACACCATTTACAAAATTACAAACATGAAACTGTGAATGGAACCTATATTTACAAGGGGAATTCAAAGATAGGAAGCAAACTGAGTTGAGATGATAATTGTAGGCCTTTGTATCTCATCAACAATTTAGTACAATGAATATCATTGTGCTTCTCAAGGGATGCAACAGAAGGTTTTCAGCATTTATCGATTACATTTAAACATACAAGACACATTATTTCTGCACAGCATACATCCTTGTCCGTGTATCAGGAAAATTTATAGCAGAAATATTCTGCTGATGCTAATTTAGAAAAGGATATTCAAATTTCATATCTTCTATTCATTACTTCTCTTACATCCATTGTGATAAAATATTTGATGCATTTTTGTTTTTTAATGCTTATTTAAGTATATTATGATACAATCCTATAAATTGTGTTCCTGAAGAATAGAAGAGTCCAGCTAGTAAGTTTGGTTGAATACTGTTCAGAACAGTATTTCAGTGAGTGAGTGAGTGAGTGAGTGAGTGAGTGAGTGAGTGAGTGAGTGAGTGAGTGAGTGAGTGAGTGAGTGAGTGAGTGAGTGAGCGAGCGAGCGACCAAGTTAAAGAGAGTGACTTTGGTTTGTTGGAACAGTACCCATGTTGAAATGGTCTTAAAGGGTCATTTGGCTAATCGAGATTTAACTAATTGACTCTCATTTGCCAAAGGTCAATAAAACTCACTGTATTATTCCATAGACTGACAGTTAATTGATAACTGATTAATTTTAGGTCTGCTTATTAAAGTAATAGCATTACACATCATTTACAAAATTATGAACATGAAACTGAATGGAACCTATCTTTACAAAGGGAATTCACTGAGCTGAGATGACAACAGCATTTATTTGTGATATCATAAGTGCTTCCTCTATATCACATGAATAACAAAAGTTCTCCACTCATGCCAAAAGCAGGACTCAACTACATCAGGCACCATCCTTATTACTAATAAATCATGGTAATATACAGCACAATACCTAGCATTAGATTTAATAAATTATTAAAGTGATCTACCATCTGCCAATACCATTATTTGATTATTTCTAATGTAATGATACTATACATATATTGCATTAATTTAAAACATATTGACTACTGGAAACACCTCTCTTCTGTGACATATCATTGAATGAGAAAATTTGAGGAGTGTCTTCGTTGTTCCAATCAGTTTTATTTTCGAATAAAATATGTTTAAGACAAAAAAGAAAATTAGAGTATTATAAATATACACCACTGAACAGATGTCGAACTAGACCACTGTAATCATTAAGAAATCGCCTGTAATAATACAGTCTAGACGAACGATCTTTCGGTGTGTTAAGGGCTTTCATGAATCTTATGTCACTAACCGGTCGGTGCACTGTCTAAGATTCTGAGGTCGTAAGCTCCAGCACATCTGTAATTAGCTGCTGTCCCGTTATCCCACACGACTACAACTTCCTCCGGTGATTCGAAGTTTCTGACAGTGCCAACGTGACCTTCCCCTCCGTCTTGTTTACCCCATTTCCAGTCAGGACCACGGGCTACTCGCGCCCCTACACCCTCCATCACGTTCATACGGAGCCCCCTACTGCTACTCGCACCCGAGTCCATCCTGAAGAGGCTGTGTTACGTCCTCATACACAAACAACAGTTATGATCACAGCACTGATGTGAGTGAATATCTGTCAAACCGAGTTCTGAAAATGGCCACAGTTCCTGGTCTCAGGTTTTCTCGTTGTCTGTCAACTTCCGCGAGACTTGACAAAATATCAAAGATGGCCGCAAGCAGAAAAACACAGAAGTGCCGTTCCCGTCGAAGATTAGCTGCCATCAGTTTCCTTTCTAATATATCGTTGGATGGAAGTCACTCAGACACAAAGTTTCCACTTTTTAACAGAAAACATCACAGGTTAAAAGATATGTGTGTAAATGACTCGAAATCTGCCGACATTACTCCCGAGGCTCAAAGCCCGTGTGTCAGAACAGAACCGTCGGCTTTTGACAACCAGGACGAAAACGTCAACGATGAAAACATAATCAGACAAAAGGTACACAACAGACACGACAACAACTACGTTGATCGTGATCATGGACAGTGTGAGAAGGGACCGGAGTCACCGTCAAAACGATGGAGGTAATCTGATTTTCGTTTTTAGTCAAGTGTTGGTGAGCTCAAATTTGGTTATTGTTTTACTAACCTTGAGTGCTGCACCTGGTTATCTGTCATGGTTTTAGCATCACAGATGATCATTCCTGAAATAGGGTGCAGCTTATAAGTTATATAATGCTAATTGACTCAGACTGCTGACGGTAGCTTTTACTTCACAGATCTTGTATTCTTCCCTAGAGCTGGTTAATCAATGAGATTAGTTTTACTTTACTCTGCACTCAGTCTGGACCAGACAGCCCAGTGATCAACAGCATGAGCAACAGTCTGCACAGTTGGGAACTGATGACATGTGAGACTGACCACCCAATCCCATTATTCACCTCTTACGACAAGCATAGTCGCCTTTTGTGGCAAGCATAGGATGCATAAGTGAAGACATACTCTACACCGAATCTATACAGGCTGGTTAGTTAAGGTTAGGGTAGGTTACACCAAACTCTATCCTTATCCATCGTGTCCATTGGATTCCCTTTCCTGTCAGGCATCGTTTTACTGTCATTAGGGTTTGCTGTTCCTTTCTTATCAAGCAACCCTTCACAATCATTTGTATCGGTACCACATACTTATCAAATACCCCTTTACAATTCTTATGGTTAGTTGTGATGTAGGGTATGGGGTAGCTGTTTAGCATATTTATTCCACCTGTGAAGGTCCCAGGGTAGAATGGGCCTTCAGCAACCCATCCTTGCCATGAGAGGCGACTGTGCTTGTCATAAGAGGTGATTAACGGGATCGGGTGGTCACGCTCGCTGACTTGGTTGACACATGTCATCGGATCAATGCTCATGTTGTTGATCACCGGATTGTCTGGTCTAGACTCGATTGTTTACAGACCACCGCCATATAGCTAGAATATTGCTAAGTGCAGCATAAAGCTTAACTCACTAACTCACTAGCATATTAATTCAATGTAATTTGAGGAAAATATGTAGAGACTTATATTATGTAAATTTTTGTTTCACCGAGTAAATGGTTAATGTTCATAAAGGTGGAAGTCAGATGTAGATGTTTTTTGGAAAACTAGTATAGTTAGGTTACTGCTGAATGAACTGACAATGTGAGTTCTGCATCCTCAATGTCTCCGGGGGTATATGTTCCAATGAATCTCCACTATATCCTGGATGCATCTACGGTTCGGCCAGAAAATTGTATTACCGGTACCTCCTTTTCCTGACTCCGCATTCTCACTATAGCCAATCAGTTAAACCTCTGTTACAACTGAACTTACCAGTGTCATCGAAAGTTTTGTTCACGGTGTGATTCAGATTTTGGGGAAATCATACAGACAAATTGATAGGTCTGAAATTTAAATAAATATGTATGCAAGAACACCTTCTGCCTCTTTCAGAGAACTTGTGCATGGTTTGTGTTGCCAAGTTTAATTGGTTGGATAATTTAAAAAGCGAAAGTGAGTTGTGATTGGTTCGCTCAAGTTTCCAGCATATACAATTGATTGGATACAAAGCCAGCCAAGAGAAGTAATAAATTTTTTAGGCTTAGCCGTAGATGCATCCAGAGTATAGTGGAGACTTAACAGAACGTATGCCCTGTAGATATTGGGGATGGAGTTACTGGTGCTGCTTGAAATTCAATAAGGTAAACTCCATTGCTCCTGAGTCATTTTATTTAGGTGGCTTCTGTACTTGATATTGGAATGATCATGACTGGCAACAAAGCCTGGTCATCAATTGTCACGAGTTGTCAGATCACCAAGATCAGTACACATTCATGAATCATGGTGGATGCCTTGCCACGAATAGTTCAATTATTATAATATATTAGTTGCAACATTCCTCATCCTGCGTTAAGCAATACTCACTCACTGACTCGTGTTGGATCAACAATGTAAAACATATAGAGTACTTTCCATCATTACTAGTGAAATAAAACTAAAAAAAGATATGTGCCAAAGTCTGTGTTAAAGGGTAATATTCTGGGATAGTTTTTATATGCAGCTATAGCAGTTTTGATATTTTATACAGTGCCAGTTTCAATTTTTGTCCCATAATTTGAAATTTAGGGCCCAATCACAGACCTTTGAGTTCCTAGAAACCCCAAAGATAGAACCATGATAACCCAGGTCTGAAGCAGTAGCATACAAGCGTTCTTTCATGACTTTGATACAAGACTTTGGTGTCTTTACACGTATCCTTCAATCACTGTAGCCAGTGTTGTGCTTTCTTTGTGAATAGCCACAATGTACACAGTAACTCAAGTGAGGTTATCTAACAATTTTGAGCATCCTTTGAGCATCCTTTGAGCATGTTGAGGTAAGACTGGGCCCCTGGAACTTAAGCTTCTCGTTAAAGCCATCAAAGACAATAAGCAGCTGGTTCTGATATTCAATATTTACAATGTCACTGTGTGACTTAGTATGATTGATGTTTATCATCAGATATCAGCGACAGATATCAAGTATTAGCTTCATTATCAGTATCCTTCGTGTAGATAAATCTGCTTCTGACCAGCTGTTCAGAACAGTTTTTCTGATAATTTCTAAATAAAAACAAAGTACCGTGCACCAAAACCTGCAAGATTACTCATCTTTTCAAACTGTCGTTACCATAGACATTGTTTGCTGTGTTTTCTCTTTATAGCACCATTGAGCAGTATCTTCTGGAAATAGGCATTTTATACATCAGTTATTATTAATTAATATTTTATTATTACTTTTGACATAGTGATGACATTAGGAGATGTATCTAACATGCTTGACTGTTTACTGGCCATACTGTCATACCATCTGGGTAATTATGAGATAAAACTATCTGATTCTGATAATACAACCTTCCATATAATCTTGTCTTTTTTATCTTACTCAGGTTAATGGGTTGAGTAGACTATGTATCAAGTAGATGGGTCTATCATTAGTGAAAAGGACTGTATGTCAACATATCTGGAGTATTGTTTGTAAACAACATGCCAAAACTGTAGTGGTGGTCCGATTAATTGAAATAATCACAGATTGGTCGTAATGACTAAACGACCAAGCGACCGATCATATTGTCTCATGATCGAACACAAACAACTTGGAACACTTTTTTCTTTAACAACATTCTCTCAAGGTTGGTTTTGTATTTTCCATTTCATTAGCACTACAAGTTTGTTCCTTGTCATGACTGAATTTGTCTTAAAGACACCCATTAAATTTATGTTCCCAGTCATCATGAAAGATGTGACATATGTAAGTGCGTTTTGGGTAATTTTGGGTAATTTGCAAAAAAAATAACCAGAAAGAACTACATGATTTTGATATATTTTGTGAATTAACAAACATAAACAGGAGAATATGATAAATGATGCTTACCAATTATTTTCGATGATTGATCGGTTGTACTGAACCAATCATTAGTTGTCAGAGATTTTAGCCAGTTCCTAGCACTACAATAATTTATGCTGAATAAAGGTCATACTATGGAATATTTTATTATATTGTTACATGTTTAACCAATGACATGAAAACTGTTTTGGCTGTTTCATTTGTGTTACTAGTCAGGTAATTATTTACTGCTAGACACAGTACAGTTGGGCGAGTACACTTGGCTGCTACAGGTAGCTTGACGATTATGCACGTGCAATACATGCTAACCGTGAAATGAAATCAACACCGCTACTGATTAACACCTGTCTCGCTACTGTTTTACACCTGTCTCAATACTGTCAAACAAATTTCGATATTTATCAGACAACCTGACTCCCTCTTGTTTTAAGTGGATCGTTCTGTGGGGCGTTCCCAAGTATGCAAATTGGGGTCATTTGTCAGGTCGTGGATCATCTTATATGTGTTTACCAGTAAGAATCATTCAATCCACTAACAGACCATAGGCAACAATCATACAAGTTGTCTGAAAGATTCAATTCCATGTGCAGTTGTCTCCCTTGTGTACTTGAGTAACTTTTGGTCATGAATTTGAATCCAACCTGTGCCCATATTATCATTCTTGATGTGTAGCACCATACTTGTGGATTCCATCAAAGTAGTAAATAAGTGAGAACTACATCAATTTGGGCTCTCCTCATATCAGGCTGACGTGTCATGATATACAGTTCAACCTTTTTTCATGGCAGTCATTAATTACCCAACAGTTTTACCAAATCCATGGTATCACGAAGAGTGTGAGATAGTGCATCTTATGTTACTTGTTTATAGGGATGGTGGGGTAACCTAGTGGTTAAAGCGTTTCCTTGTCACACTGAAAACCTGGATTCGAATGCTGGAGTATTGCCAAAAGCAATGTAAAACCAAACTCACTTACATGTTTCTTCTTAATTAGCAGTACTGACTGCTGTCCAAGACCACAATTTTGACAATAAAACACAAGTGACTTTAGATGACCAATGTTTGGTATGCTTAAAAAACGTGCATCCCATATGTTGATTGACATGATTAGGTCCAGTGTGTTGATTGTTCACCTGACCCATAAAGATCTGGGGTAGAATAGGCTTACTTAGGGTATCAATGGGAATGGGTAGTCAGGCCCGCTGACTTAGTTGACACATGTCATCAGTACCAAGTTGCTGAGATCGATGCTCATGCTGTTGATCACTGGATTGTCTGGTCCAGACTCAATTATTTACAGACTGTCACAATACAGGTGAAATATTGCTGTGCACCATGTAACTAAACTCATTCACTCACTAATGTGAACCTGACACAAAGAAGTGTTTGTAAGATCTTGACTGGGAGAGCTATTATTTTGGAGTAATGATGGTACTAGACCTGAATTCATGCCATAGCCTGAGCATCCCAGAGTGTGAGTTGTTTTTTCAGAGCCTCCTCCTGCTCCGATGACCGAGATAAGTATGTGAAGCGCAAGCTGATGCCGACAACCAGTGTGCCGTGGTCGTCCCCTCAGGCCACATCTCATGACCCTGCTGACAAAATAGGTAACTACCTGTTCCATCAGTGTTATAAGACATATATCGGAGCATGTTATACTCATCTGTAACAATGGTAACTAGCTGATGTGATATCCTACATCCTGTCCATATTAACATTGAAAACAGATACAAAGAAAATACAGAATGCATCCAACAAGGTGCACAGAGGGCATCATTCCTCCTGTTCCTCTAGCCTTCTGTTGTTGCAATTCACTAATTACTACCTGTAAGTCTAACCCCTCATCCCATCTGTTAGCTGTACTCACTCCCCTGTAACTGGATCACAAGTTAACTTGTTATGTTAGGTGTTGGTTGTAGAGATGACACGATTAAAGGCCTTGGACTGGAATACATGCTATGTGAAAGAAATCTTAACTCAATATTTGTGTTGCATAAAATCAACTTTTCTGACTCTGTATTCAAACAATCTGACAAGATCTGAAGTAATATATTTGTGAATGTGAATAAATGTAGAATCTTCATATTTGTTTTGTCCATCATTAGGAACAACAATCATCTACTGATCAATAATGATCACTGAACTGTGATTCCCTATTATCTATACCAAGTACTGATAGTCATCTCCTCACTACCAACACCTGACCTAACGAGTTAACCTGTAATCCAGTTACAGGAAGAGTGAGTACAGCTAACAGAACAGCTAGCCGAGGGGCTTGAGGTACTAATTCGTAGCTTTTAACAACTGGGGACTAGAGGTCATGAGGGGTGTAGTTGCTGAAAGTTTATAAGTGAATGCAGCTGTATTGTAATTTTGAACCTGTTAAAATGATTGGTTTTAAGTAATCATTTAAGGATTGAAAAATCCATTTTAAGCGTGCTTAAAAGCTTGTAAATTTATTTTAGTTGGACAGTGTTAATGTACTTCTGACTGAAGGACGCTGAAAATTCAGTTTTACATATCAGGGACCATGATATATTCAGTTTTCGACTCCTGTTTTGTAGTTTAGTTGGGACTCAGGAAGCAAAAATATATTATAAAGGTGGCTGTCTGAAATAGTTCTAACCAAATATTCTCCCTCATGATGCTGATGGATAGTGGGATAGTCTAGTGGTTAAAGTGTTTGATAGCCTGATTCGATTCCCCCTAGACTCGCTCATGTTATGCTGGGTTAGTTCTCACTGTGTTCACAAATAACCATGCTGGTCAAGAGGGTCATGCTGGTCATTGTTATATGTTATTATATTATTCATGCCTATGTTAAATATAAATGATCGTCATATACAATGATGATTCCAAGATTAAAATTGTGATAGGACCAGAAGGTCTGTCCTGGGGAACATACCCATCCAAGAAATATTGTTATTATATGAAGCTGTCAAAATCGGTAACTGTCCAGTTGGACATGTCGTCAATTCCGTCATCAAATGGCTGTGCCTAGTACATTTGTCATCATTTAAATGCTCTGCAATCTGGCAGCTGTCGATTCCGGATATCGGCATGAAATGAACCATCCAAATATGTGTTTATACAGGAATTACTGTTGTCTAATCATGTTTTATCGTGATACAACAATGTATATGAGAGTGACAAAGCTGGTTCACTTCTAGTATGAGGTAACTGTGTTAGCTCTACAATCCAGCACACTGTGTAAACCAGATAACTTCTTCAGTCCCATTGAGCATCAGTTTAGATAGCTTCCAATGTTGTTAGTTCAGGAAGTTTTTATTATACCTAGTTGGAAGTTGTGTCACATTGAAAGAATGTTGTGATTGTCCATTCAGGAGAGCGTCTGGCACGAAGATCCAGTTCCATGTCTGGTGACTCAGGGGAATCCTCGACCTTGAGAGAAGTGCGCTTCTTGTCTGGCAATTCAACAAGTTCCATTCGGGGTGGACGGTAGGAAACATTCATCACCTACATTTTATAGACCTGTAGTGATTCATCAGTTCTTACATTCCTGCTATAGGTGGAAAGTGCATTCTTGGTAGCTCCTTACTTTGAAATTCTCAGAGAATGCCCATGACGTATTTGAAGAGTTTCACTTCAGCTAATATTTTGACATGTATGTTAAAGTGATTATTTGCAAGTTAAAGGTATAATTGTTAACAGGAAAATATCATGTTGTGAGACAACCAGCTACCTGAGATATGTTTAGTATGGTTTTCTTACTGAGCCATGGGGCAGGTGATGAAAAGGTGTTTATTCTCAAGAATCCTGTATTTGTCATGTTCCTGGCATTAAATGACAACTAACATTATCATGATTAATTTATCCTTGTTATCGAGTGTACAGAGCAACCTGTGTATCGAAAGGCTGCTATGATTCACTCGCATATTTGGTTAATCAAACTGTTGACCTTTGTGAATTCAGTTTGTTATTCATGGTCATCAGAACCAAATATTAATGATTTTTAAGGGTGCATGTTTCCCTTGAACCCTTATGTTATTTTTTTTCAAAGTGAAATATGCAAGAATTGAATATGTATTAGCATAACAGATGTGGAAGTCATGCTAGTTGATAAAAGCTGCACATGGTACTCACGACAGTTGTAAGCCAAATTTCAGTGTCAAGAGATCACTGGTTATTGCTGCAACAAATTTACACTGTCAACATTGGCATTCCATTTTGTTCATCAATCACTTAACTACAATATTGTATTTGTGAAAACTTATTCATATTCGTTACCCAATATTCTTGATACATATCATATTTGTCACATGGTGTATTCATTGCAGCCATAATATTTAGTGGTGTGGTCTGTATTTTAGTGTGGTGATAGTGACTGGGATGAAGGCGCCTGTTGCCATGTGCTCCGTGATGCCATACAGACGGTCAGCTAACAGGTGAGATCACATACAACTTCATCAGCTTTTCACTAAGCTACACTTAACCCAGGAACCATCCAAATGACCTCTCCTTGATTTCACATTGCCAGTTTGATTTGTTTTGCCAAATGAGCTTAGAGTATGTCTGTATGGTTTGGAGTTCAGTGCCATATGAGTGCCCATATTTTTATGCCCATATGTATTGCCCAAGGTTGACAGTTCCTTATGCTCATCTTTCAGAGGTGAAGGTCACAGTGAAGAAGGTCGCACACGCCACCACTCAGGTCACTCTGGGTCAAGGTCAGTGTCATCTCAAGATGGCTTGCTGTATGTAGGGCTACAGGCAATAGTCAAGGTGGAAGAGGGTCAGGTAAGAAATCATTCTGCACACAGTTTCATATATTTGCAAACAGATAAGAGTCTTCTATCCTTTTTGTTGAGGGCGGTGGGGTAATATAATGGTTAAAGTGTTCACTCGTCACACCATCCCCACATGGGTACAATGTGTGAATTCCATTCCTGGTGTGCCCCACAAGATATTGATGAAATAGCTAAGAGTGGCATAAAACCATACTCTTAACTCCATTTTATGCAGTATAAGCTGACCTGCCCTGCACAAGAGTTCTTGAATAATTTTATTGGTATTTCAAGCAAGTTTTTTCTGGTCATTTCCATGGAATCCAATAATATTCACAGTAATTGTGACCATAACAGCAACCACTGTTTTTCTGGTCCAGACTTGATTATTTTCATAAAGTGATGATGTAGTTGGAACCTCACCATCAACATATCTGGATGAAAATGATCATGTAGTTTGTGGTAAATGATGGAACTTATTCCTTCAGGACGTGTCCTACAGTGAGTTTCTGGTTCCATCTCGTCCTCTCGTGTTGAAGAGGACATGTTCTGAAATACCCCACGCAGAGTCTGTTCTCCTTCCTCCAGCTGCAGGTAGGTCAAGGTCATTGTGTGGGTGTGTCACTTGAGCCAGTAATGATTGTAGTGTATTGTACAGTAGCCCTGTTTGATCACTGATGCCCCCCAGAACATCTGAGCTTCCCATTGTTGTAGTGTGAATGACACTAGAATTTGAAATGATTGTAATCTTATCGACATAGTGAGGAGATAAATTGTCACATGCTGAGATTTTTCCAGGAGGGACAATGATTTGGTTATGATCACACGTTAGACCAAGTTTTGCATAAAAGAATTTGCAGAAAAACAACCAAACCCACAATAGAAATTTCCTGACCTATTTATCTGAACTCTAATCACATGTAAGTTAACAAGGAATTGTCTGTTATGAGTAAAGAAATGACAGTGTAGCTAAATGTAAGCAAAGTCATTTTACTTTTGCCAGTTATTTTGAAAATAAAATAGCTAAAAGTTAGTGATTTGCAAGAAATTTCCGCCACATATTTAGAAATAAAGCAGTTTCCAATTTGATATTTTGATGAAGACATGAAAATTATGTTTTGTTTATCCCGGATGGGACTCAACAAAAGTACTAGAATTTGTACTTTCCTAAGAAAGTGTAATGCCAAATATAACAAGTGTTACATTTGACCAATTTCTAAATGACATTGTGCAATCATATCTTTTTATCAGTTCTGATAAATCAAAGCTGTTTCTTTGAAAGAGTATATCACATTGTTTATGAAGAGATGTACAGGTGTCCATGTGTGACAGAAATAGACTGAAGAATGAGGACGTACGGAGGAAACTTTGATGAGCATTTTTAGTGTTAATGACAAAGTCTGTGAAAAACATGTCAGTGATCATAGCTGTGACAGTCATACAGTCCATCACTAGGTGTATAGATACACTTCCTGGAAGTCATACCATGGATTTTTCCCTGATTTTCATATTTCTTGCACAGCCTCCTGCATGTGCAGACTTATACAAAGTTTCCCTGAACTTTATAGCAGCTTTTTGGTGATGGGTTTAATTCTCCCATCTAGGTCCTGATCCACAAATTGTTTGTAGCACTATGACGTGCATAACCTGTGAGATGGTATATAGTTACACTTTGTCAAAACACTACAAACACTTTGTGGATCAGGGCCCCATTCCTCAAAGCGATCGTAACCTGAAGGTGATCCTAACTCCCATACTTAAACATGGACTTATGACAGTCATAGCTCTATGATTGCTTTGAGGAGTGAGTCCGAGAAGCCTGAAAACTTGTAAACGTCTTGTGCTTCTCTCAGTCTGTGGAACATTCTGAGGAGAGGCCGTCTACTTTAGCTAAAATCAGTGTCTTGTTTTTAACATTGCCTTTTCAAGCTGATTATGTTTACTTGATCGTGGTACCACCATTTGTAGAGCATGAGTTGCACCCCTTTTGATAAAGATATAGTGCTCTTTTTTGAATGGCTTCAAAATGACAGTGGCTACCTTAGGAGATGGTTTGATTAATGAGATGGCAAAAAGGATTAGAGATGTCATCTCAGACACTGAAGACCATGTCACAAACTTAAAGATAGTTCTTGCTGCAATATTTGAATATGTATGATTTGGATAGAAACAAATAAGTTCTTTGAATCTGAAAAGTAGACCCATTTAGATGGGCGTTTCAGATCCTGAAGAAATCTTGCTTCCTTAGAGCTTTAACATTGCAGAAAGGGCTTAGTGAAATGGAAAATAATGTGGTTAAAATGGTCCGTGCGACAGATAGCTTTTTTCTTTTTCAATAACCAAGGCTAATGGACTACACAGTATCAGCCAGCACTGCATATCACAGATAAATAAAATGCTAGGCAGATTTTCCTAAAAACAAGATTTGCAAGTGTGTCACAATAGTAAGAATAAGTGTTCAGTCTTTTGAGTGGAGAGTGGGTAATGTGTTTGACCTGTGTTCAATTCTCAATATGGCCACAATGTGTGAAATCTGCGTTAATATTGTAGGAATACTGTCAAAATTGACATAAACAAAAACCTCACTTACTTACCATTGAGTTGGCATGCATTGACATCTACCTTCAGAATGAGATGTATCAAAGGTCTTCTTTCGGCCTGTTTTCCAAACCTGGATGTTTATTTTTGTCAGACATGTGCTTGTCGGACTATTGATCTGTGCAGGTCTGTTCACAATGGGAGAAAAGTCAGCTTGAAACAGTGATGGAGAAAACACGACTTTAATTTAAGCTAGTGGACATTCTTGCCTCTTGAAGATGAGGGTTTATATAATACTTTGAACTTAATCCTCTGCGAAGAACATTCACTTAATACCATAATAGCCATACTTGATTAATCCAGTAGATCTCTTGAAGTGGTAAGAGGTTTTTCATTGGATGATCAGATCAGTTTGGTGAGATACATAGGATGTAGATTTTTTGTCATCAGTGATATGAGCACATCATCCCCCCTTCCTTCCCATACTATGGAGTCATCCACAAGCTGTTCATTCACCTCCTGTTCTTAGGAAATGTTTTTGCATGATGCGTTCAGTGTTCATTTCTCACCATGCACTAAACGATCGACTCTGCTAAGATGTACACAAAAGCCAGGTTTTGCCTAGAAAAATATTGTGTAGTCACCTGTCAACTCAAAATTAACCAGTTTTGTACACACATCTTAACTACGATCGTAAAATATATATGTAGTTGATGTGTGGAGTTACAAATGAAATGTGTGAAATATTAACAATGAAAGTTTTTTAATGTCCTGATTTTTTAGCTTGTACTAAACGTTATATAATGACTTTTGATTTGTACTGTTTTTGAAATAGATGAAGATTATTTACTGATAAGAGATGAGAGACAACTGATTAATTGCATGAATCATTGCTGGTTTGTTATATTGACTTTTGAGTTTGAAGTTTGATGAATATGAATTGACGACCTTTGTGTTTCTGCTGTCATCATGATCAGGCCGGGAGTACTTGCGGAGTCACTCACATGACCCCAGCATGTTTTTCCAGCGTTCGGGGCTGTTTTCTGCCCTAGAGAGAGGTAAAACCACTAGCAGCTTCTCACACTCCTAACACCTCCTGTGTCCGTCACCCTTGGGGTCTCTGTTCATCCATGCTTTCAGTATTTCAGGAAAAAACCTTTTTTGGAGGTCAACTTTTTGACTTTATATGAAGTGAAACATGTCTTTTGTGAAAGAATGGTGAAATTTCAAAATATTTAAATAACAACTCACATGGTAAGCAGGCTCAATGTGCTCATCGTGTCAAAATGCATTGTATCCATGGTAACAGAGGTCCCGGTGTTTCCATGTCTGATCCTTCTTATTAATCTGTTTTATGTCTTGCACTCTGCTTTGCTGTTCCTTTAACTGCACTTTGTGAAAGACTAATCTTAATATTGATTGTTACACTTTAATCTTCAGTTCCAAGTGGGCTTCTGGAATGAGTACCCAGTATGTTTTGCATGTCATAAGAGGGGTCTAAAATGGGGATTGGGCCAGGCCTGGATGGCGTTGAGTAACTGCTCAAGCTTTCAGTCACTTGTTTGCGACGTCAGGACATTTGATGAGTCCATGTTGTTGTGATTTAGCTGGAATTATGCTGACTGTTGTGCTATGTCATATCCACTTGCTCTTCCTAACAGGTCATCATGGATTTATTGTGTCCTCATGATATTGTGTTAGGTGCATGTTTTGCGGCTGCTGTTGCACTCTAATTTTATTGTAACCATGGCAACATACAAGCCATCAGTTATCTGTATGTTTTTGAAGGCAAGAAATATTTATACGCCTGTTAATGTGCAACAGAAACTTAACAAAGTAGTCAGCAGGATTTTCATATTGCCTACTATAGAAGTAGGATTTATGGGATAAGGTGAGAATTATCTAATTCTAGGGTATGGGTTCTTTGTTACAGAGATAAGGAGGTATAGGGGTCTAATACTAGAGTAATGAATGAGTTGTCTAATACAGCAGTAAGGCTTTTCTGTTACTGGGATAAGGAGATAGGAGTCTAATGATGGCGTACTGAATGAGTTATCTAATACTGCAGTGAGGGTTTTCTGTTACTGGGGTAAAGAGGGATGTGTCTAATACTGGGATAAAAATGGATGTGTCTAATACTGGAGTAAAGAGTAGTGTGTCTAATACTGGGGTGAAAAGGATGTGTTTAATAATAGGGTAAATAGTGCATAATACTTGGGTTAAAAAGGGTTTGTTTAATACCAGGTTAATAGGGTTGTGTCTAATATTTGGGTTAGAGAGCTGTGTCTAATACTTTGGTAAAGAAGGGTGTGTCTAATGCTAGGGTAAAGAGGAATGTGTCTAATATTGGGGTAAAAAGGGGTTTGTCTAATACTGGGGTAAAGAGAGATGTTTCAAAAACTGGGGTAAAGAGGGATGTTTCAAAAACTGGGGTTAAAAGGGGTGTGTCTAATACTGGTTTAAAGAGGGTTGTGTCTAATAGAGGAGTAAGGGGTGAGTTGTTTAATACTGGCATAAGGAGATCTCTAATAATTCCAGTGAAGAATGAGCTGTCTGATTACTGGGTTAAGGAGTGGTGTGTTTAATACTCTCTGAAAATTGGGGCAAGGAACTGGTAAATTCTGCACAGCACAAGAATGCATAATTCAAATGTGCCGTACTGAATCTATCAGCAGCATGTTGGCCTAATGCAAGATATTGCAATTGTAGCCATGTGGCCATTGACAGCCATTCTCAGGCCATTGGGTGACACTTGTTATCAAAGCTTAATGGGTGGAATATGACAAGTAGGTTAGGAATTGTTTATCACAATAAATAACTACTGTCCCCGGCAACATACCCTTTTCGGGCGTCCGAAGCAGTCTTCCCTGATCGTAAGAGATTTGATGGTCCAGCAGGATGACATCGTAGTCAATCATCATTTATCATGTGGATCATTTTCAGAATGACAAACACTGGTTCACCTGATCCAGATATTTTTGTTGAAATCTGAAATTCTGCCATGTATGACTCAAAATGTTGTTTTATCATTATTAACAACAAGGAAACAAGCTATAGACTGCAGCAAGCAGTTTAGGGAACTTCCTTTTATTACGTGTTCTCTTTATCATGTAGTTGTCCAGATTGGTTGTTACTGCATCATGAGAAGGGAATGCTTGCTGTAACCCTCTACTGTCTGTTCAGTTCCAGAAGAAAACACCGATTTCTACGACCCCAACCTACTAGATGATCCCGAGTTGCAGTCTGGGAGCTACAGGACTCTGATGACTTTCCCTTCCTATGTGGTAAGACAGGCATCAGTTAGTCAGTCAGTTAGTCAGTCTCATGAGTCAGTCAGTCAGTCTTGTTTCATGCCACTTTCAGCAATGTTGCAGCAATATGCCAGCAACATCACCAGAACTAGGCTTCACACAATGTACCCATGTGACTGTGAGGAATCGAACCCAGACCTTCTATGTGATGAACGAATGCTTTAACCACTTGGCTGCCCTACCACCCCAAGGAGGCTGTTACTTTTAGTTAACTGCTGAGGGGGATTTTACACTGTACTATGTCAACAGTAACACAGTGACTAAGTTGATTGGGTAATCAGACTTGCTCACAACTTTTCCAGAGGGCATAGATTGTTACTCATACTATCAACCACTAGATATTCTGGTCCATGTTAGAAGAGGCATGGGTCACTCTAAGAAGATATTACACTAAGTTCATTAATGACAAGTGCCATTTTTTGGACAGTCATTAACTAAATTAACACAATCAACACATTTCTGTTAAAACTTATTAAGGCTGCCAGTATGTCACAGTATAGCAACCCCAGATGTTATTCATCGCGTTTTGGACAACTGTAGAATTCACAGAACAGCAAACTTAGGAGTTGCAAAATTAAAGTCATTTTTGGAGGACAGTTAAAATAGTCATCTTGATATTTCATATTAAAGCGTATGCCCTGTTATGTCTGTGATAGTCCTCTTGCAAGACTGACCAAGAAGTAAAGAGACATTAAATAGTTTGTCGTTGCCTTATGTATTGCAGACATCTGTCATTGAGTATGTGAAGCCTTCAAGCCTAAAGAAGGAGCTGAATGAGAAGTTCAAGGACAAGTTCCCAAACATTCAACTTAGTCTCTCCAAACTGCGCAGGTACAATGCTGACCATATTGGTGGTGGTTTGTGCGCCTGTCCAATGTGCTCAATATGTTTGATTGAGATGGACGAAGTTCCAGGGCTATGTATCCATCAAGATCCAGGATAGAAGAGGTCTTCATCAACCCATTCTTGTCACAAACAGCAACTGTGTATGTCATAAGAGGCGACTAACGGGATCGGGTGGTCTGGCTTGCTGATTTGGTTGACACGTCATCGGTTCCCAACTGTACAAACTTACAGCACATACTTGTGCTGTTGATCACTGGATTGTATGATCCAGACTTGATTGTTAACAGGCTTCAAACAAACAGCATATGTTGCATACTCCTCAGAGAGTTGAGAATCATCATCATCATGATGCTTAGTATTCATGTATGTTTGTAATTCTTATTCCTATAACACCTTTAAACTATAATTGATGATTTTCTTGATTCTTGATTAGTTAGTGTGAAGTCATCATATGATATTCACTCACTCACTCACACACACATTTTTGTTCCCTTTTACAGCATCAAGAGGGAAATGAGAAACATTTCTATGGTCAAGGTGAGGGATATGCTAATGTTTATTATAACAATGTTTAGGTGTCGTATTCAGTGAGATGTTACTATAAAACCCATAGAGTACTCACAAATCCTTGTTCTCTCACATTCTGAAGTATCCACTCAACATGGTTGTCACTCACTCTTCCAAAGATGTCAAATTATTCAGTTGTTAATGACAATCACACAATAATGACATGATACAAATTTCACACCGTGTCACACAGTAATTACATGATACAGTTTCTCTCTCTTCTACTCTTACCCCTCTATCATTTGCAGTGTGGTGTGGACATGTGGACTCTGGCCCAAGCTCATGTCTTTTTTGAAAAACTAATTCTCAAGGTAAGTTATGAGTTATTTACTCCATAGAACATAAGTATGCTTTACTGAACAGACTTTGAGCGTATCATTTTCGTTTCAGTTTTGTGTCAGTATGCATCAAATCTGGAAAGGAGGAAGAATTTCAGTTTGGCTAGTAACTAGTCCACGTTTTTAAATGTATTCCATGTTTGCAACAGTTACTGGTGACAGCTTATTATTACATGTATATCATATTTACAGTATTTTTCTGAATATTCTTTTTATATTGGAGGTAATGGAATGTATTCCAAATTTACAGCCAATTACAGAATATAAGTGTCACATTTTATGTTGTTTCTGAATATATCCCATATTTACAACCTGTTACTGAATATATCCCACATTTAAAGCCTGTTACTAGATATATCCCATATTTACAGCCTGTTGCTGGATTTACCCCATATTTACAGCCTGTTACTGAATATATCCCACATTTACTGCCTGTTTCTGAATATATCCCATATTTACAACCTGTTACTGAATATATCCCACATTTAAAGCCTGTTACTAGATATATCCCATATTTACAGCCTGTTGCTGGATTTATCCCATATTTACAGCCTGTTACTGAATATATCCCACATTTACAGCCTGTTTCTGAATATATCCCTCAGTTGCAGTCTGTTACTAAATATATCCCACATTTACTGCCTGTTACTGAATATATCCCATAGTTACAGCCTGTTACTGAATATGCACCATATCTACAGCCTGTTACCGAATATATCCCATATTTACAGCCTGTTACTTATTATAATTTTATATCCCATAGTTATAGCCTGTTACTGAATATGTCCCATATTTACAGCTTGTTACTGAATATATCCCATAGTTACAGCCTGTTACTTATGATATCCGTCAGTTACAGCCTGTTGTTGAATATATCCCATAGTTACAGCCCGTTACTGAATATATCCCATATTTACAACTTGTTTCTGAATATGTTCCATGTTTACAGCCTGTTGCTGGATTTATCCCATCGTTACAGCCTGTTACTGAATGTAACCCATATTTATAGCCTGTTACTAAATATGTGCACATTTACAACCTGTTACTGAATATGTCCCATATTTACAGCCTGTTACTGAATGTATCCCATATTTACAGCCTGTTACTGAATACATCCCATATTTACAGCGTTACGGTTAAGAATTTACCGTGACAAACGATGTAAGAAGTCCCCCTGTAAATCAGCAAAACAGAACAAAAACAAGTCATAAACGTTCAAATTATGTATTATTATGCAATGAGAGCAAGGCATACAAGGTCACAAGTCAGTTTCACAATGCTGATTGCAAATTCAATACAAGTGAGACAAAATCTAAGGTAATGGGTCACAAAATATAATATAGTAAACTCACCAAAGTCTTAGTGCGAGAGAGAATCAACTATGCAGAATGTAAACACAGAGATCAGACTGGCAGCGGTTAATGTAGGTCAGGCGTTGATGATTGTTGGCAATGATGTAACTCCAATGAATATGTGTTCCCTGCAACACGCCAGCCAGCCTTTTTATATATATATTCAGTCATTTCCCGAAAGTTCGGGCACATACAACCATTGTCAACACTGTAGAATGCCCTAGAATAAGTCTCCTGGAAGTGGACACATCGAAAACTAGGAGCAGATAAATTCCGGAAAACCAGAATCCTAATAGTGCTGACCATCTATTAAACGAAATGTGACCCATCATAATTACTATTCAAAACACTAAATGTTGTGACCAAATAATAATTATTACGTAATTAATAACAACATATACAGAAAATATGAACTTGTAACAACAGCTTGTTACTGAATGTGTCCCATATTTACAGCCTGTTACTGAATATATCCCATATTTACAGCCTGTCATCAACAAGCAGAACAGGAAGCTATGTGCAGGTGCTTGTCTTGTACTGTCAGCAAAGCTCAATGATGTCAAGGGGGCTGAGCTCACAAAACTCTTTGAGGTGAGTTACGTTTGAGGAAAGTACATTGTACTGAAGTAGGCAGTAACAGAACAAGTGGCCTGGTTTCCTTATAACCAACGCAGAATATGTACTGGATATGACTTGAACAACTGTAAGATGTTTCTGAATGAGCTAGTGGTCTCTTTGTTTCTACACAGTAAACATATTGGATATGACTAGATAATATTTTTAATTTTATAGGAGAAATTACCTGGTATATTGTATATTTCCAGAATATACCTGGATGGTATTGCAATAGCTGTTCAGACTTTTTGCTGTAGGAACAAGTTAATATATTTTTTGTATTGCAAACACAGAATATTCCTTAAATATAACTGGAATACTCACTCATTCACTCACTCACTCACTCTTACCCACCCACACACACACTCACCTGCTCATTTATTCAGCAAATAATAAGCCCCTATATGATTTCAGCAAATAGAAGATGACTTTCGACTGCATCGCAAGGAGCTGATGGCATTTGAGTTTGCCTGTTTGGTTGCCTTGGAGTTTTCCCTGCACATCCCCGACAACGAGGTGTACCCCCACTACCAGCGTCTGCTGTACCGGTCATGACACTGGCCCCGGTGACCACACCTACTCACAAATAGACGCACAGGGCACAAACTGGCTGACACTCATCTCACGCCTTCATCAGTTCATTTGTCTCATTGAGACACAAAACTCAGAATATGTGTGAATAAGTTCAACACAGCTCCTATATTTTCATCTTTCACAAACCTTTAAATGACATTAACTTCATTTTGATAAATCTCATATTTACAGCCTGTGAAAGCTAGAACAAGAATATTCTGTGTTGCTCCATGGACTGATCGTAGCCCATTCTATCATGACTTCAGTAAATACTGGATTGTGATTGGTTGATCAAAGTCATCCAGAGGTATATAATCACGTTATATACCTCTGATTTTCCAACACGTTAAGTATTTGTTTAAAATCTGAATAACACGGTAATGGTAGAATGGAGATAAACGTATTGTGTTGGAAAATCAGCGGTATATAACAAAATTATAATAGCTCTAGATTTTGTATTTAAAACCTCATGTTACGCGTTCGGTTTTAAATCAAATTTAGAGCTATTATAATTTTGTTGTATGCCTCTGATTTCCCAACACAGTATGTTTATCTCCTAATTATGCTTCGAAGCTGAACAGATGCTAAACTTGTTATTTCAGAATCCATTTAGTTTAAGGGGCATTTCAGGGTGAATATGACTTACTACACATAAGGATGTATGTGTATTGTACAAAATGGCTAATTTATATTTTTTGTTAGTGGTACTTCATAATAAGCCATGCTTGCAGAGTTACCTGCCCCTTGTCTTTTGATGTCACATATATGAGGGAACTTAGTGTTAATTATCTCCCAGTAAGTAACAGTATCTGAGTAAGTGTTTCAGATGACCTACTGATACACGTTTTGTGTACAAAAAGAGTTTTCCTGGAAATCCAGTTAAATATTGTTGTATATAAGTACATATATTCTTTTCAGTAACTCTGATATTGTTTTTGAAAAAGTTTGAGTGAGCTCCTTGCACAGCCTGTTCTGTCTACCCTATTGACTGGAGTGGTCACTTTGACAAAGCACTGCTGTGGAGCCAGACATAGCAATGTGGGTGTGACATCTATCACAGATCTGAGAGTGATGTTGCTGGTGCACAGGTAAATTATTTTTAGTGGTTATGCTAATGTGATTGGTTGCACCACTGTATCACATTTTCCCAAAATAATCTTCCAGTTTAAATTAATATGATTTGTTTTAGATAACACACACTCTAAAGTGATACTTATGATACTGCCACCCCAGCCTCACACACACAGAGGCTCACACACGAGTCACATCTCACACACACAAGACTCGCATCTCAGACACACGACTAGCAAAAGACTCATCACACACACAAGACTCACACACACAAGACTCACATATCACACACATGACTCACACACCACTCACACACACGCCACACACACACACACACAAACTCTCACTTTACTGTCTTTATAATGACAAGTGTCAAACCTATCCCCTACCCCTATACCCCATACTCATACCCACAATAAATGAACCATAACATGAGCTACTGCTCCGAAATGAGATACAGTCGGTTGATATCCTCCATGGTGTCTACACTGCTGAATATACTGGACCAAAGATAATTTTACTAGACTCTGGCTTCAGTCTAGTGGATTAAGTCACAGCCTTCAGACTGTTTGGACATATCTCTCATGCCAGTTTCACACCAAGACTTTGTATACATATCAGCAGAAAGGTTTCTACTTAAGGAATTTCTAAATGAATTTGATTTTTATGCTTCAGTTACAATGTAGAATTTGTTGGTAATTGAGTCTGTTTCCACATCATATGTTTTGAACTTCAGATAACATTGTTAATATTTTATAACAAGCTTATAAAGGAAATGTTCTCTTCATTATGAGGTCAGTGTCAAAGTTTATCTTCACTTCAAGAGTTGAAGAAATGATACAAGTACTTTTCTCGGAAGTCTTTTGAATGGATCCTAATGTTGATTTTTATCTAATATCTTTTATCCATAGTTAAGACTTAAACCCTTGCAGCAGTTATGAATATGCTGAAGTATTGTTGACACTTGTCAGTTGTCAGGTCTAGATATTGTTGTATGATGATATATGCTGAAGTATTAATGTGACAAATGCCTTTTGTCAGGTCTAGATATTGTTGTAGGATGATATATGCTGAAGTATTAACATGACAATTTCCATATGTCAGGTCTACATATTGTTTTATGATGATGAATATAATGTACTTATTTAAGCTACATTGACTGGTGATTTATTTCAATGCCGAGTTTTATCGGGAAACTTGGGATGTCATTTACAATTTGACATTTAAGTCAGATGTCTCTGAAATATTTCCTGTTCCACAATAGTCAATGCTACAGAGGTTCGTGTACAAATCATTCATGTATTGCCCATTAATACATAACAGCTGTGTAGTGAAGAATGAGGTCAAGGACTCATTGTGGCTACTTATCACTCAAGTAAACTCTACTCTCTGCGTGTATTTATTGTGGACCCTAAATCACCCGTGTTTTGAAGAGTACGTAGAGAAGATCAAGTCATGCAAAGATACATGGCCATATAAAACTTCCAAAGTCAAATGAACATTACTTACATGAAATTTATGGGTATATTTATGAGATATTGAACTTGACTTTTCAGAAAAAGTTAGAAAAACTGACTCCACTGCATTTCGACACTGGTATTATGGGATGGGAGATAGAGAAAAAAGTGGATCAAAACCTTGAAGTATTCATCATACCTTTCAACATACACTGAACAGTAAAAGAAATGTATATTTCGAAAAAAAATGAAATCTCAAAAGTGTTCATGTTTAAGACTTGACAAAAAGCCAGAGTTGCATTTCTTTTACTGTTCAGTATATTTTGGGGTGAAACGATTTAATTGTGCACTACACATTATGAGTTTGTGTTCGGCGATAGAACACGATACATTTTTTTTGTATTGATACAAGATGACACACTTGGTAAAGTAACTCGATACTCTGGCATTGACCACTCCTTGTTATTGTCAAATCCAGTAATCTGTGTTTAAGATGAACTGGCAGATTTGACAAATCATTTTTCCCTGTATGTTTTATTTGAAATGGGTTTATCAAAGGTTATATGGAACAAAAGTTAGTGGCACCTTTGTTTTTTGTATAACCATCATTTTCTGTATTGAAAAATATGTTTTAAGTGTGTCATGGTCACAACTAATAATTGCTGGCTTTTCAGTTTGAACCTTTTGAAATATTTTGAGTCTAGAATTCACGACACACAATCACAAGGTTTTGTATCATTATGTATCGTGAAACGTATACAATTCATGATATATCGTTTCACCTTTTGAACTTCTATTTATATTTGTTAATTTATTTGACTGTTTGATGATTGTCTTGTAAAACTTCAAGAGTTTACAAAGTAAGCTTGAGTTTAACAAGTCGTGCCTATTCACTGAGACCATAGAAAAGTTTGATAGGAATGTAGTTGGTAGAAATTCATTTCCTTTAGTTCAGTTTCAAATGTTGCCATCTGTTCTCCCTCCAGCATAAGGCTAGGTTGTTGTTTTAGTGTTGCTGCCATATTTATTTCTGTTACTGAGATTACTTACTATTTATGTTTACAGTGTTTTTATGTTGTTGTCATACTTAGTTTGTGCTCTTGCACCATGTGATCTCACACTAGGGCACAGGGAGAGAAGGCAGGGACTTGTGAAGAGAAGGAGGGGCACAGGAAGGAAGGCAGGGAGCACAGGATGAGAAGGAGGGGGCACAGGAAGGGTAGGAGTATAGGCAAAGATGAGGGGCACCGGGGAGGAGGGAGGGGCACAGGAGAGAGAGGGGTGAGAGGATTTTCAAGTGGTTTGTTTGAGAAGGGGAAACATATTCTTTGATTCAAGGCAGAGATAAACTTTTTGTCTTGTCAGTACTTTGTTTATTTGAAAACTTCAACATTTGTTGTTTTTATGTCTGTAGTGCAATCATAAACTAAACAGAGATGTAGAATGAGTCCTTTGTTCACATTAAACGCACAGCTCTAGGGGTCCTTTCCAAAGACCTAATGTTAAAACATCTGTTTCAGATCCTTCAAAAGTCAACTTCAAGGATCACTTTAATACTGCAATCAATTTAACCCAGAATGCATTTAGACTGGAAATTAACTTTTTTTCGTGTCTAACATGTAATCATTGCATGCCTATTTTGTTGATATTACAATTTTATGTCCATTTTAAAAAATTTTTTCTGCTATTCCTAATACTCAGCTGAAAATGTCCCTTCCTGCTCCCAACTTCTGACTGACTGTGGACACAAGGGGCCATAACTCTGTGTGATCTCACTTGAACGCTAGTCACTTTGTGAATCCAAACAACAGTCAAACAGCTCATGGAACGTATGAACTGGTCAACTCACAATCTCAGTGTTATTACTTATATCAGGAAAAACAATTTTCCATTGTTGACAAGACCATAATAAATGGAGCAGATCTTAAGAGGATAGCACAATGTACAAACATCCATTTAAGGGGACACAACTCATGTCAACTCTGTGTACAGAAGATTGTAAATTGTCTTCCTTTGGATTTGTTATCTGACGTCATGAAATGTTTCATGTATAGTGGTGTGGAATATCAAGTCAGCCATGTTTTTTCTTGTGTTTCTCATCCAGCAAGAGAGCTGGAAATTAAAAAAAGACATATCTAAAAATAAAAATATTACTTAAAACAGTTTTAAGCTAATTTTGCAACTTTCTTTTTGAAATCCTAAACCATAGATCACCTGGTAATAGATGTTTATTTATTTTAGATATAGATTGAATCTATTGCTTTAGAAACATTCGTTTAGTTAAATGAGGTTGATGGAAGTTTAATCTGTCCAGGGAATTTTAATGACTAAACGAGCAAGTTTTTTTTGTAGCATCTCAGCATGATTTTCCAGAAAGATGTGGAAAATAGAGATAAGTAAACTACTTAGTATTTCACTCTGGAATTAAAATTCAGGGTTGGCATTCTGATAGTTAGCTCCTGCTTGTCCATCTTCAACCAACCTGGAATTTTCTGGTGTTTTTTTTATCATAATTTCATCACTTGAGGTGCAGATAGAAACACTTTAACCAGATAATTAAACTCAGTGACAGTTGATCATTCATCATCTTTGTTTAATTTTGTTTTACATCTGAAGGAAAGTGAAACCAATGACATAAGTTTATATTTAAAACACTGACCAAGTGATCAACATTTTATATTTGCTTGAAAAAAAAGATTGTGAAAAAAACTTTTTCTTCTGTCTGCCATCATGCTGGCAATGAGAAACACAAGACAAGGATACTCTGATGCTGGAACAAGGTATCAGTGAAGTGAGACATGATGTGTTTTGTCATGTCAACATTCAGAATCTATCATGGGATCAGCATATCATATAGGAGATTCTGATTTCATGGTCACCTCATGTAACTCCATCAAGCTGACCAGTGATCACACAGAATATATATACACTTCATATTCCATTATCATTGAACCTGTGTTGTCACCTGATGTGAAGACAAGCCTGTTTTGTTGGAATGTACTGTTGTAGTCAAACATTGTGTCAAACATATAAGCTTGTCTTGAAGTAAATTTTAGCCCTTCCATTTCTTTTTTAATCCATATCTTTTCTGTTTCGAATTTTGGATTACTTCTTTGATAGGCATTGTAGAAGTTGAGTTGAAGAAGAATGATGACATTTTTCATGGATATGTAACTATGTAACTTTTTTCATTTTGTGAAGGCGAGGTTTCGACATTGGTTGATTATGACAGTAGAATCTATGTCGAAATGTTGCCTTCACAGAATGAAAGAAGTTGTATATCAATAAAAATTTCATTCTTCAGTTTTGGATTAGTCGAAGTATTCATGTACACTCCTCAACTTTGACAAAATGGTTTTTGACTGTTCTGTGTATTCTGTAACACACTGGCTGTTTATGAATTTGTTTATCATACCCTCTGTTTATTTATCGTGGTACTGTATCATACTGTACTGTAAATATATTATGTACATAGTCAAAACTGGCATATCTCGCATCCCTCTCCTATAGCATCATCCCACATGCTCAAAGACCAAAGGGAAAATGCAGTCTCGTTAAAATCCCATCTGTCCAAATGTGAATCTGTTGGCATGGGAACACCTCACATCTGGTAGCCAGTCAGGTTATAAGTGTTTAGGCATCTTATATCTCAGTTTGAGTGAGTGAAGCATTCAAACAAGGGTATTTCATTTCCCTATCCTGGAAATGAATTTAGTTGGGGAGTTCTGAATACACACAGGAAAATCTTTTTAAAATTGTTACATGCTGTGGATATTTTCTTCTGATTTCACTAAAGGGGGAGTATATAGGATTATATTTAGGGTGTATCTCTTGGCAGAGATCTCAATGGATTGAGGCAGCAAAGAAATGTATCTAAAGCTGACATCTGATAGGTTCAACAACCCAAACATCCCCCATTTTGATCAGTTATACTTCTCTAGCATTTAACTAATTACTCAAAAGACCCAGGGTTGGCTACTTTCCTGAATACAAGAGTGAGACCCATTTCTGGACCCAAACTTCTTTCGGTCTCTGGATTGTCAGACCTTGACTCATTTATATTCAGACTGCTGCCATTATACTGTAAACAGCCAAATTTTCGCGACCGTTTAATGTTCGCCAACTTCGCATCGGATTTCATGACGCGAGAATAAAAACACGCGATAATATAGATATATCATACACTATATTCAGGTCAAAAACACAAAAGCAATACTGGTGTCATTGTTCAATCACGTGTCACCGCTGGGCTAATCTGGATTAACGGCTGAATCATGCTGTAACACCCAATTAAAAAGGATTAATTCTGAAATCAGTTACATTGATTTGTTGTTAGATCACTTCGCAAATCTGTTTATTTTATAAAAACTCAATGGTCACACACCTGCATGTCATGTAAAAACATTCAGGGATGCCCCTGTAACAAGATCACCACGCGAAAATAAGAAGGCGCGAAAAGGTTTAGTGACAAACATTTGCGAAAATTTAAAGGCGCGGAAATAAGACAGTTTACGGTAGTTGGAATATTTCTGCACACAGCATGTAACAACAAAACCCTCACCACCATGATATAGCTGGAATATTGCTTAAACTGGTGTGAAACCAGGAATCTGCTGCTGTTCCCTACGAGGCATTGTCAGACCTTTTAGAGCATATGATCTGATTTTAACGAGACTGCTGAAGACGTGACATCATTTCCTCTCATGATATGCTTGTCTTTTTTCAGAGGAGGAAATAACAATTTTACATTTGTTTGATGGTGTACTGGCTTTAATGTCTCCTGACTGTGTATCAAGACTACAGTGGGTGCTTATGTTGTTGTGACTGAGTGTCGTCCACTTGTTTCATTGCTTTAGACATTTCATTGATTTATGTGCAAATCAGTGATTTTTACTGGATTATTTCATATTGAAATATCATTTACGAGATGTTTGTTGATTAAATTCATATCATATCCAAGAAGGAAAAAAAGGACATATTTCTATTTTTCAAAGCATCTTACATGTGAGGGATTCTGGTGTATTATATTCTAGATGACAAGAATTTTAGTGCAAACTATATGAAAACTATGAAAATACCTTACCGTCTAAAAATAATGCTGTTGCATAGACTTCCTGGTACATTGGCATTGGCGATAATACTTTGTATTATCCTTCAGGAAATGGCCAACGAAGGGAAGCTAGTTTTGGAAAGTACTTGTTACTATCCCTGAAATATAATAGATGCAAGATCGTGTCATTTGCGATATGATTTTGTACTTGAAATCAGAAAGTGTGTGTACGCGTACAAACAATGACATGTGTCATATGTGTTGTCGCACGTCATGTTCGAATGAGATACATAAGATGTTGGATGTGTCATGTATGATCATAAGAGATGTATCAGGCGATGATGAGAGATGTGTCATGTGATGATGTTCAAACACAAGTGGGCGTGCGTGTTGAGCAGCATGTGAAAGTCTCTCAGAAATGTTGCTAGCTTTAAATGTTCTAGCCAGTTTCCCATTTCACCTGCTTTGATTTGCAACGTTTTGTGAAATAGAAGGATAACATTAATTTTTGCATCCTCAGTTTATCATGGATATTCATTTGATTTATTGACATTTTTAATGTTGCAATAATCTACTGAAAAAATTCTGTATTTTTTATCAACTAAGGAGTTAGCTTGAAAAATTTTTTTAAAAGTTAGGCAAAAGAAACTTCATTATCTTTAGTTAAACTGAAATATTGCTAGAGATTTGCTGGTGGGTAGGTTACTATTTCACATGCTGGCGTTAGGACAAGACTGGGTGTGGCTGTTGATCAAAGCCAGGAGAGATATCTTGGACCAACATGAATGTATATTTTTGTACAGAGAAACACAAAGTCAACTCAGACAGAACGATCTTAGCGCTGTGAGAGATAATATATCCCATATCTTTACACAGACTTATGTAAGTTACAGGGCTAAGATCTCTTCATAGAGTTGATCGTAATATCCAGAGTTTACTAAATATTACACTTCTCAACATATCCAGATTGTAGCTGTGTCTTTATATGCATCAATCAAATTAATATTTGAAACATGATTGTCTACTGCTCTTAAGATATGACATCATCAGTCGGTAAAGGACCAACAGTTTTGTTGGCCATTTGGTATTTGCTTAAATTATATTTAATTAAGGTAAAAAAAAAATTTCATTTGTTAAGTAAATTTGACATTTTGTTACTGGATGAGTTGTCTTATCGTGTTACATGTATGTCCAATTTGTCTAGCACGTCTTTGCTGAGATACCTTTAAAGCTGGAGGTGAAGGTCGGCATGAAGTTTGTTGCTGATTTCATCGTCACTGCATTTGTATAGGGCATTGTGTTGTACATAGCCAACATGACTGTACAATCATCTCTGTGATAAGCTTTTAACAGAAAAAAATAAAAGTGTTGACATACTCCTTATAGGTTATTATGTTTTATAAAATGGGATTCTCTGGGAGATTATCTGAGAACATCCTGTTGTTTGGGATACCTGGTGATGAATATGTGAATGGCCTATTCATCCACAGGGAAGATCTACTGCTAGACACATATTAGATGATCCTGCGCACTAAATGCATTTGTGACGAGAGGCGGTACAACGAATTGGGCGAGTACCCTTGGCTGCTACAAGTAGCTTGACGATTATGCACGTGCAATACATGCTAACCGTGACATGAAATCAACACCGCTACTGATTAACACCTGTCTTGCTACTGATTAACACCTGTCTCGCTACTGTTTTACATCTGTCTCAATACTGTTAAACAGATTTCAGTTCTAGTAAAAAATGTCCAAGTTAGGAAAACATGGGCAAATAGTTCATTCTCAGGGAAGCGAGATAGCATACAATGTTTCATGTATATGGACAAAAATTGTGCAACCAAAACAGATTCTCTTTTACAAAGTAGCCTTCTGGAGTCTCTGATATTCCATGCCAACCTTTAGTTAAGACGAACACAAATAGATGATTGGGGCATTGACAAGCATTTTAGATATTCAACAATTTTGTTAAAAAAAACCCAGGAAAATGTCATTTGCTTCGTGAAATGGATCGCTCAGTATATTGTGGTGATTCAATTTGTTGAGAATGTGCCTGTTCCCAAATCGAGTTTGCTATAACTATTCATGCGTGAAACACACAGGGAAAATGAACTTCTCGATATTTATCAGACAACCTGCCTCCCTCTTGTTTCAAGTGGATCGTTGTGTGGGGCGTTCCCAAGTATGCAAATTGGGGTCATTTGTCAGGTCGTGGATCATCTTATATGTGTTTACCAGTAATGATCATTGTTATTATCATTACATGCGTCATATTTATAGCGCCCTGCTTGACCCATCTCTAGATATCTTTAAGGTCCAACACAGTTATTATTGCTTCAATCATTGTATGTCAATCTCAACAGCACATCATATTTTCAGTCTCAACTCCCAGTGTATCATACAACTCTTGCAGTCACTAAGTGTGCCAAATTAATGTGGCTTTCCCATCCTCCCAAGATGAGGTGAAAAACACTGCTCAACATATCTTGAAGAATAACAAGAAATAGACTTGAATGTCACTTTTATTCTTTTTCTGTCTTAGAAACCGTAAAACTGGTAAATACTAGTATATGGGATCTGGATAAACCAGTAACTTTATTTCTTTCATAAGGGCCTAATTTCTGAAGATATATGTGTATATCACTGCATCTAAGAGTAATGCTTGCAAAAGCTCATCACACTTTACCAGCCCTCAAAGACACTATGGACAATGTCCATTATGTGCTGCTGGACCAGTCAACACAAGATACAATGATCCCAGTCTAGTGTTAAATGTACAAGCCAAACATACAGACACCATTGTGATAGAGCTTCTTCTAAAGGCGGTGCTGAGATGTGGAACACACTTCCAGCTCATCTACAAGACACAAATTACAAAGTTTCACAGCTGAACAGAACAATGCTGACAGCAATCTTTTCCAAAACAGGACACCGCAAAGAATGCCAAGAGGAGCTGCCTGTATTCTCTGTAATGACTTGGTACTTTCCAAGAGTCACCTCCGACTGTATTTTTCTCCTTCAAGTTCACCTCTTGATACATAATGCCCTTTAGAAAGTGGTCTGATGTAACAGATGTTATAATTTGGATTACACTTTCTCAGCAAAATACATATTCTTGTACTTCTGTTATGCGGAGTACCATGCAGGATTTGAACCCACACCGACCGTCAGGAACATTATCGACGGTACACAAAGGCGGTCGCATAACCAACTCGGCCATTATTGAAACCATTACTCTCCTGCTTAAGCAAGTCTGTTTCCTGTATTTCTGAATTCCATCCTGTGTAAATAGATTACTTGTTACATTCCTCAAGTCACAACAAATTGTTTACCTCCCATCTAGTTCATCTCCATGATACAATCAACATCACAAGAATCTGAAACTGTTCCCTGTACGTCGTCAGTGATGTGTAAACGGATAACTTGCTACAATCCCAGGGTCCTCTCAGATTATGACGTACCCCAAAACACATGAGTCTGGAACCATTATTCTCCAAGAGATCACAAGCACCTCTGTTATTTCATTGCTATGTAAATCAGCTACTTGTTACTCTCCCAGAGTCACCTCAGACTGTATTTTTCCCTGTACTCCGGACAGTTGTAGTGGTCAGATTCCACAGTATTGTCTATACTGGTCAGCCTCACAAACAGCTTGCCATCCCGCCGTATCACAGTATGTGTCCTCTGCTTCACACCTTTCGACTTCATTTCTGGAGGTTTATTCATGTTGAATGGATCTATTGACTGTGAACAGAAAGAGCAAAATGTTATCCTACAGGGACATACTCTCAGTAACCTTAGTTTTGATAGATCACAACTGATTAAAATCAGGTCTTTCACTTTCACGTGCTACCTAGCTACCTGAAAAGATGGGGGCACCTCCCAAGGAACCAGTGAGATGTTAACTGTTTTATCAGGAAATCAGCACTGAGGCTTGTTTAAGTTTTATGTGCAAGTGCAAAAAAGGGTTTATCTTGTTCAGAAAAGCATACTTGTAACTTGAAAATCAACAGATATGGATTTTCCACTTGCAATGCTATTATGATGATATAAATTCACATTGCATTTTAGAAACTGGTCAAATGTATCACATCCTATATTTGGCATGACATTTTCTATAGTAGAGATTCTACCATACATTACCGTGTATAAGCCTACCTTGACCCCTAAAATCAGTGTCACAATGTTATGTTTCGTGCATAAGTCGACCCCCCGCATAAGACATCTCGCAGTTACAGTCATGGATGTAAAACATAAGTATGCAAAATGACAATAATATCTAATATGATTATACTGACCATTATTCTAAAAATCTGTGTTTGTTTACTGTTCTATATCTACAATGATACGTTAAACCCGACAGAATTAGAAATATAAACTATTTTTCCCAATTTTATTGGAAAACATTCTCGTATAATCAACTGGTAACAATGTTTCAGGGAGATATATAATCTAAGTGAATTAGCTTGTAGTTCTTTTGGGCTTGAGTTTCATCCAGGATTCAGACAACACCCTCTTAGGGAAAGGCACCCTATCACCAGCAAATAGAGTCCTCAATCCTACCCACTCAGCCATTGTATCTTCCACAAAAAAGAAGTATGACAACTGTTACATATATTCTTGTGGATATTTATACCTTTTGATATTTCCCAAAAGCAGGTAATAGAACTGATAAATATTATTTCATTAGCTCTTTCAGTTTGCTGTGATCAAAATTTTCGATTAATAACAGAAACTATGAGAAGCAATCAAACACCCTTCACATAAACTGGACAGAACTGGCTTAAGGTTAACCTGGAGCCATCTCCACTCAGCATCTTCAGATGCAGGAAGTTACATATGAATGAAAGATCTACTTTAAAGACATTGTCAGATTGGTTGTGCCAATTGCTTCATTTTCATTGTTTGTGAATATATCTGTACAAAGGTGGCAATATATGAACTCAGTGTCACCTAAAATTAAAGATGACCTGCCCCATGACATCACGGAATGTTTGTCAGATGTCACTCTGACTACAGACATATTGAGCTAACACCATAGTACAATACTTAAGATCAGAAACATATGATTTCTCACAGTTTGGGAAAACAAATTGGAAGAGTAATATTCAGATCAAATGTACTCATGTGAGGAATCGAAGATGGGGCTTCAGTATGATGAACGAACACTTTAAACACGAGCTACCCAACGTTCCTGTTTGAAATGAATCCATTGAGCATTATCCTAAAAAGAATGTGTTCACAGCCATAACACATTATGTGTGTTAAGCATTTAAAGTGTGTATAATTTCTCCCAATCAACAAACAATGCTCCATTATAGACCAAACTGCAGAGTTTTGGGTGATCTTGTCTGGGCAGGTCCAGATTTTCAAAGCTCTCTTAGTGACGAGACAGTCATAAGTGTCATACATTAATATTAACTCACAACTATCTCAGCACTAAGAGAGATTTGAAGTTCTGCTATGTAAATGTGTAAACCTGTGGTATGTCATAACCTACCTTATATATTCCCTCACCACTGGCCACACAGATCATATAGTTGTGCCAGGGACATCGAACACAGGTCCACTGACCAATATCCTGGAAGTAAAGCTAACTGCTTGAAACCAAAAAATCATAATTACATTAATTTTTAACTTACCTTGACATATCAACCTATCTAACAACAGTCACTGAACTTAAAAATTCTTATAAATCATGTGATGAAATTAAAGCTTACATGCAACGCAAAACACAACTTTGCAGATTCTGATACCTTTCACTGTGGACTTACAGTCACAATATATTATCAAAGAAGAGTCATCAGAAGATTACATATCCCCACCGGCCCCCACATGCTTGAAAGGACAAATCATCTGACAGTTATTTACTGTGTTTTCAGACAAAGTTTGAATTGTTTCAATGGAATTCATAAAAAATATAAATGCCATATATCTGTAATCAGGAAAAGTCACCATTTCAAGATCTGTCTCATATATCAGCCCAGATCTTTAGAAAGATATGAAATGGTTTTCGAGTTGTGTTCCGGAAACGAAGTCCAGAACATGTTCATGGAACCGTAAAAATAATACATCACAAAAACCTGTAAATACCAAAAGGCACCACTTTGGGGTCTGCCACACATATCTACCAAGTTTTATTGACAGATATTAAGAAGTTTTTGAATTCTGTTCCAGAAACAAAACACACCTCGAACTTTTGAGAGTAAGTCCGAAACGTTTCCGTGGAAACCAAGAAGATAATACATCGCAAAAATCTGTAAATTGCAAAAGGCTCCACTTCAGGTTCTGAATGATAAATCTACCAAGTTTTGCAGAAAAATATTGCATGGTTTTTGAGTTCTGCTCCTGAAACGAAGCCCATCCCACCATTAGACTAACACCAAAATGTTCCATGGAAAAACAACAACAAAAAATGCCAAAACTGTGTAAATAGCAAAAGGCACAACTATAGGTTGAGATTATTATATCTATCAAGTATGGTAAAAAAATATTGAACGGTTTCTGAGTTATGCTCCGGAAACAAAATTGTTACGGACGGACTGATGAGGCGTCGACTATATGCCCCTGCATTACATGCCAGGGGGATAAAAAAGCAAATTCAACTTGTAAAGTTGAAAAATTACCTGATGAAAACCTCCTGCCAAATCAGAGTTCAGATGATTCACTAATTTCAGCCCAGCTGGGTTGGAAAGTGATTTTAACAGCTTTGAATATGTTCATGATAATATCATGCAACACACAACTTCAATCACGAACCACATGCAATTTGAACTTATCGCCACAAACAAAGAGCCTTGAAAGTATACACTGTAAATATCACTGGCCAACAGGCTGAAGAGAAATGTTCTTACCTCAATCTGTCCTGAATGCAGAGGGCCTCCTGCATCTACAGAATAAAAAAATCAGTGCAGGTTAGAAGGTTTGTTTAACAGGTGAGGTAAGATGAGATGAGCTGAATGTAAATGGATGGGGTTTATTGTTCCATTCAAGACAACTGCATTTATAAAAACATCATGCATAAGCACCACCTTTCAGGGACAGTCGAAATAAACTTAGCCCTAGTGTTATTCGTTATATTCATACACTGGGCCTAAAAAAATATAGTAGGAGGTTGCATCAGGTAACCTTTGAGCGACCTATGACTGTCCAATCAAATGCAAGACCGCTAAACGGATTCTAGTTAACTAATCACACAATGGCTACTGTTAAGGGTTTGGTGTGACCTACGAAATACAATGGCCACTGGAAATGATCTCTCAGCAAACAAAAATCCACAGATAACACTGATATTTGACCTGCAGTATGTATGCTTTTTGGTTTCTGTTGACATGGTTACCATTAGCTAAAATTTCCGCAAGCTTACATCCTTGAATACTGCCAAAAATGCTATTTTCAGCAATTGTTTATTCTCTGTTGTGGTGTGCTCCTGTGCATCACCTGGAAGTGACCATAGGGAATATAGCATTCGGAATCTCTCAGGTACAAACCTTTGCATTGCTAAAAGTTCAAAAGGTAAGTGCAAATGTCCACGATTCGTTACCAAGGTTACCTGACGCATCCTCCTTTCATGGATTATTTACTTCTTTCAGGGTGACAGTCTGGGGAGATAAATTTTCTTTGGTTTGGATCATTTTCGGAATTTTGTAATACAGGTGAGTCACCCTATCTCATTACAACATTCAGAAAAAATTAACCATGAGCCTTGTGCTACGTCTTCCTGATTGAAATTGAACTATTATGTCATTGCTATTTATTTCAAGGCCACGTCTTTTAATAAAGCAAACTGTGCTTAATAAGTAATCATGCTCAACAAGATCCAGGCTAGAACTGGTGTTCATGCTGGTCGTAAGAGGCGATCAATGGGATTGGGTGTCAGTTTCATGCAATGACTGGGTTGTCTGGTTGTGACTCGATTATTTACCATGCTTACAGACTGAAGCCATATAGCTGAAATATGGCTGAGTGTGTTGTTAAACAAGAGACAAACATATAAGTGAGTAGTGATATTAGGTTTTAAAAAATATGACACATAAAAGGTCTATACATACGATAGCAGAAACTGTCCATGGCATAGAACTGTCCTCTCACTTTGACTATGAACACATCCCTCCCACACACTGTTACTCTTTTTCTGTCAGATCCTACGAGATCAGCTTCATGGCAAACAAATATCTCCTCCTGCTAAAATGAAAATGAGACAGGCATTGTCACTATGGTGACATAATCCCGCACCACAAATTATTAAACTAAACTTAAAAAGTAATGAAAATGAAGGTTGTAGGTTAAGATGAAGTTAAATGCACCTTCCGACGATGAAGCTTGGTGATGAATAAGAAAATCCATTGGCCAGTTCTTGAGATATCGCGTTGACAAGCTTCACATGCAGGTGAATATGCTGAAATCATCAAAGTGCCTCCATGACCTTGAACATTAAGAGAAGGTCACCAAAATCTACTGGGCCCTACATCATCCTTAGAATAAACTTGGTGTTGAATATGAAGACAATTCTGGGAATGGTTCTTGAGATATCTTGCTGACAAGGGTAAAACTTACTAAAAGGTTAAATTCCACTTTATGACCTTGAAATGAAGGTAAGGGTCACCAAACCTGACTGAGACCTGTCCTTTATTATGATGAACCTAGGTACCAAGTGTGGCCAGGTCATGTTTTTAATCATTATTAGTTTCATAGTTTATACTTTTCAATTTTAAGTACTTGTATATAGTTAATATATAGTGTATAGTGTCCGCTTGCATGTGTACAAATAATTTAATTTTCTTAGAATGATCTTCGAGAACTCAACTGCATGAGAGGTCGTAGTCACTCATTGCCACACAGTGGTAAGTGTACCTTATAGGACCTTTTAAGTATTAAACTTCATGCATTTTCCTCAGGTATATGTGTATAATACTTATTGAATATCCTAAATGATTTACGTATGTATGAATAGTTTTCATGTTGTTATTTATATTTTGAAATGTATTCGTGCTAGAGCAGTATCAGGGCTAGTTATATCCCGTTAATAAATGGAAAATGCAATACTTACATATGAATGCCATGCTATGAATGCTACGCTCATATATGTAGTTACATGTATGTATGTTTTCAGGGTCACCTCAACTGTTCATTTTAACTGAAATAAACGGCTGTCAACTGTAACCACAAGTAGCGTTGTGTGTGTGCTCCCCTCCACCAACATTATTCTCTCTACCCGCTAAGACACAAGTATGAAAAGAATCAAGTGAATGGTTCTTAAGATATTCAAATTCGTACATACATATGCATGGAGCCTCATGCTATATCCTCCGCTTCACGCCAAAAGCACAGCAGGGGATAATGATTGTGGCAGTATGTTCCTTACAAGAAGGGCATTTCATCAATGGAAATCAAGGGTGGGTAATTTGATATTGCAAGAACCACAGGAAAGAATAGGTTTACTGATATGTGAATGCTAGAGATGCTGAAGTTGAAAATCATCATAAATGCTGGATGTACCATGCAACCATTTACGCACACCTTATTAGTTAGTTAGTTAGTTAGTTAGTTAGTTAGTTAGTTAGTTAGTTAGTTAGTTAAACACTTCCATGAATACTTGAGTGAACACATAGGGTAGAGGTTATGCTATGTATTCTGGTAGTCACAAAGTCCTCACTCGCGATGGTCTATTTCCTTAAAATTAATTCATAACATAGTTTGTTTATTACTACATATTACAGGGACGGATACAGCTTCCTGAGAAAGGGGGCTACACAGTTTTCACGAGAGTTTCAATGGTCATTTAAGGTCCATTAATAATTTATGGCTAGTGGGTGGTGATGATTTGGGGAGGCGGAGGAGGTTGTCCTTTTTTGTTCTGGGTAGGTAGGGGGGCCAGCAATTTTGTACACATTCTGGAGGGGGGTTCATTGCATGCACGCAAACACCCATGCACGCACACACACGGATCCGCTTATGTTAGTATGTATAACTTCTAATCTGTTTTGGGAAATGTATTGGCCAAAAGTTTAAGGGTCTTGTCGCTGACCATTTGGAATGTAATCATCTAAAACAATACTTATACTGCTTTGACATTATCAGACTTTAATTCAAAGACAGAGCCAAGTATATGAATATACTGTGGCCGTTTCCACTGTTGCCAGACACCACTCACCCCAACTTCGCCGGCCGACATAGTTTGTTTATTTGTATTGACAGGTGCTTCTGAAGAGTTCGCGAAGGGAAGTAACTCTAGAGACATGTTCCGAAAGCTGTGGCTGAGTTGCCTGGACCGAGTTTCCTGGGAATGCGAAATATGCTAGAGACAAACTCCGATACGGCTAGTAATACCGATAAATACTTAACTGTATTATTTAAAGGGGCACTGATGCGGAGCAATTTCCGTGGACTGGTGTAAACGTTTGTTATTGTTTTTCACCCGAGAGTACCCGGATGATATCCTAGAATTCGCGACTGGTTCGTGACCTCTGCTGCGCAGTCCGTATGCGCAACTGAGAGTTTAATTATAGACAGATCAACTAAGGTCAAGTAATTTTACTTCATTACAAAGGTATTATGAAAACAAATGAAACACTTTGAAGGTTAATCATCTGCCAGTGGTTGAAATGGTTAAAAACTATTAGGACGGGAAAATAACGAAGCCAATTTACGTCTCTAAATTTTGTCTCATAACCCTAATTAGTTTATATATATAGTTATATTTGTATGATTTTGAAATTTAATGAAAGAACACACAGTCTGCTTTTACATAGTAAATTTCTAACATCACAGCAACATTTATACATTGTATAGATTGCCAATGTGGATCCTATTTTACACACATACGCGATCTAGTGTGTGTTTTCTGTGAAACAGATTCTGCTGAATGCTACAACAAATACATTAAAACAAAATGCAAATAATGAATGTAAAACAGACTAATTTTATAGAACAATGACAGGCTACTACCTTGTTCAGGAATGTATCCAACAATATCCACATAAAAGAACGATATTCCATTCATCTGCAGCTGGTAAATAATCCTGCTCTGTGTCGTGTGTCTTACAACAGTCTAATTTGCGAAAAAGTAACACATTGGTGAAAACCTGATAAACCTCTCATTGGTCAACCAAGATAGCACACCTGGCAACTAAATGTATGATGTCCGCCATTCTAAGTAATTTAGTTAACCATTAATGAGCAATCAATCAACGCAATGGTGGTTAATTCTTTGAAGGGAGGATGTTGTTTTTACACTCGCACTTTACGACAGGGTGTAGTCAGTATAGATCTGTACATCTACACACACTGCCTTTTGACAAATCCGCTGTGGAAGATAAAAGTAATTAATCAATCAGTGTGTTATCGGTTAATCCTTTGATCGATGTTTGTTTTTGTAACTCAGCTGATTAACCCTCTTACATCACTTACATGCACATATTACATAACATATAATACATTTGCCACTACAGACCTTAACTTATAATGTTGAGTATTTACTCTAGACAGGAGAAGTGCCAAATGGGAACCTTTGATGAGTAACCAAAGTGGTGTTACTACTAATTATACCTGTTATAAAGTCATTAACTGACCATCCAGAGAATGATGACAATAACACGTGTAGGTTTACACCATCAAACGCGAGTTACGGCAAGGAAGATGTAATCTCTATGTCGCATGCAGCCTGAAAACACTTACGGGCCGAAACTGTTTTGAGGATACCAACAGAACTTCGTTACATAAGGAATACATACAGGCATTTGCTGTGTACTTGGGTAAATAGGTGTAATAGGTTTGGGATTTTTTGACGTAAGATAATTTTCAGATTTCTCTACCAAAGGCAAAGTCATCGTTTTTCGTTTACGAATTCATATAAATTAACTGTGCGTTTTTATTACCATGAATAATAAACCGGGGTAGCTACCACAGTTACTAAAATTTACGTATGATATTTACTATCACCGCTGAACCAACAAAAATACCCATCAAAACTATCTAAATGTAAAGCTTTTCAATCTTTCGGACTGAAACAAATGGCTTGCTGCGTGCATGTAGACATCATATTATCACATAACATGATTAAATATCGAGGTTAAAAACTCAGAAATAGGATCAAATTGGATCAGTCACTATACTATCCAAGCATCCGGAAAAAAACTACACTGCTGGGATGTTTTGTTACTATCAGACAAGGAATACATGGATATTTTTAAATAACGTCATGTGATGAGCATCCGGCCTCCGCACTTTTTAGGGTGAAGAAATTCTGCTAATGTGGACAGGAGCCCAGTCCCTTTGTCCGTCACGGTCGAGGGAGCGGGTGCTGACCAATTTGCAGCTTGGTTTCGTCATTAGACCGTTGGCGAGAAACATTATTCGCTCCGCATCAGTGCCCCTTTAAAACAATAAATGTTTCAATGCTTTTGTTTGGAGATCAACACGCTCAAATTACATTTTTGACAAGTATTCATGTTGCTGACCACTGGATTATCTGGCCAAGGCTCGATTATTAACAGACTGACGCCGTATAACTGGACATTTCTGATTTCGGTGTAAAACTAAACTCATTCACTCTTCTTTTTCACAGTTCAAACAGGTCAAAAGGGCCGCATGACAAAAGGGCTGCAAAATGGAAAAGTCTAAAGGGCCGCAAGAATGTCAAAAGGCCGCATCAAAAGTCAAAAGGGCCTCAGATTCCAAGTCAAAAGGTCCACATATAAATAAAATAATAATAATGCTGGGTGTAGAAGGGGTGAGGGCCCTGAGCTGATGATGAGCCTTACCGGCCTGACTGTGCCAGGATCACCTGAACCCTTCTCTGCTGCATATCTATCTTATCTTATCTTATCTTATGTTTTACAGATTAAGATCGATATGCAGCAGAGAGGGTTCGGGTGATCCTGGCACAGTCAGGCCGGTGAGGCTCATCATCAGCTCAGGGCCCTCGCCCCCTCTACACGCAGCCCAGACAGCGAATGGGACTTCTCCCAGGAAACACTGCCTAGTCGAACCCACCAAGAACATTCCGGAGAATATGGAGGCTCCCCAACACTGCAGCCTTCTGCATTACCCAGATTGTCAGAAGGGCTGTGCTCCCGGTGGAGAACACGGACACTCTCCTCATCTGCGCCAAGAGATCAGGAGGTACCAAACCAAGGGCACCGAGAACAATGGGGAGCCTGACGACAGTGTACTTGGGATGCAAGTGAGACATTTCAAAGGCGAGGTCGGCATATTTATCATGCTTTTCCTGAATCTTGCCAATCACATTGCTGTCAAAAGGGATCTTATTATGATTTACAGATTCAGATCGATATGCAGCAGAGAGGGTTCGGGTGATCCTGGCACTGTCAGGCCGGTGAGGCTCATCATCAGCTCAGGGCCCTCGCCCCCTCTACACACAGCCCAGACAGCGAATGGGACTTCTCCCAGGAAACACTGCCTAGTCGAACCCACCAAGAACTTACCGGAGAATATGGAGGCTCCCCAACACTGCAGCCTTCTGCATTACCCAGATTGTCAGAAGGGCTGTGCTCCCGGTGGAGAACCCGGGCACTCTCCTCATCTGCGCCAAGAGATCAGGAGGTACCAAACCAAGGGCACCGAGAACAATGGGGAGCCTGACGACAGTGTACTTGGGATGTAAGCGAGACATTTCAAAGGCGAGGTCGGCATATTTATCATGCTTTTCCTGAATCTTGCCAATCACATTGCTGTCAAAAGGGACAGAAAATTCTATGATATAAATAATTTCATTGGCTTTATCAAAAAGGACAAGATCAGGTTTGTTGGCTGGAATTCGTCTCAGGCTGTATATTGGCCTATTCCAGAGAAGTTTTTAGCTGTCATTTTCCAGGACGCACTGGACATGTTCAGGATGGTACCATGGATGGACCTCGGAGTCAAAGCCACAGGCATGGCGGAGACGATAATAAAAGCAGCGAGCCATGTCATCATGTCTTTTAAGATATGCTGTTTGTGCCAAGGAAGTGCATCCACTAACAAGGTGTTGGACAGTCTCTGTAAATTGATTGAGCCGACATTTCATATTGATATTTTCTTTAAGAATAACATTCTGGCGATTGCGAGTGGGAAGTGACTGGTCCTGAGCAGCAAAAAGGAAGCCCTCAGTTTGAGACCAGCTGACTTCATCCAGGCACGAAGGAGTCGGTTGGATTGCTGTTCTGTTCCACACACTGCATGTACACTCGATGCAATGGTTTCTCAGACAGCTTCTCCACAAAGGACCGACTCTGGGCAGACTTGGTGAAGGACTTCACCTGGTTTACTCCCATCACTGTACCGTCCAGCAGTACATCGCCATCAACAAAATCAACTTCAAATTTCAGATTGTGTCCAACAACCTTGGCACGCTTAAAATAGCTGTGGAATTCCTTGCTTTCATCATGAGTCTTGACGTGCATCACCAGAGGATCATCCGATAAATAAATATGTGCAAAAGTGCACAATAGAATTCTATCATGAAGAGCTTCCACATTAATCAAACCCCGTCCTCCCGAATCGATTGGCATGTATAAACGATTAAGAGAGGAACGAGGGTGGTGTGCTCTGTTATCAGACATGATCCTTCTGGTCAGGCGGTCAAGACCCTGGATGTCTTGTTTTGTCCAATCAACTACTCCAAAGGAATAGGAGAGGACTGGCACAGCAAAAGTATTGGTGGCTTTGACCTTGTTTCAAGCATTTAGCTCTGAACTCCAGATTTTCTTTAAACGAGATTTATACTCGGCCTGAAGTTTATCTTGAATCTGGGCATTCTGGAGCTTGTCTCGAACTTGCATTCCAAGATAGGTGTAGGCCTGATCTTCCACAAGATGCTCAATAACTCCTCCCCCTTGTAACCTGACCGATCCATCATTAGTTACCTTGCCACGTTTCAAATGAAGAGTATTACATTTGTCGAGTCCAAATGTCATGCCTATATCATTAGAGAAGGACTCGACAAGGAGAACCTGTTCTTTCAAATTGGTCTGTCCCTTGGCAAGGAGCTCGATGTCATCCATGTAGAGAAGATGAGTAAGAGGTGTTGGGGATCTGTGCTGTGGAGGTCCGGGATGATAACCTTCCTCCCTATTGAGCAGAAAACTCAAAGGATTCAGAGACAGACAAAAAAGCAAAGGACTAAAGGAGTCCCCCTGGAAAATTCCCCTTCTGATTGGAATAGATTCCGAAGTCTGCACCTCTCCTTGTGAGTACATCTCAAGTTGAGTCGACCAGCAACTCATTAAAGACTTGAGTAAATCAAGTAATCGCTCAGGGAGGTCAATACACTAAAGAGACTTCAGAATCCATTCGTGAGGGACAGAGTCGTATGCCTTTTTGTAGTCTATCCAGCACATGGAGAGGTTGCGGTGATAGGTTTTAGCCTCTTCCAAAATCATTTTCTGTACAAGAAGTTGATCCTTGCACCCCCAACATCCCTTCCTCGCCCCCTTCTGCTCTCTGTAAATTATCTCATTGGAAGAGCAGTAACATGACACGAGGTTTGTCAAACACCCTGTGAATAGTTTGTATTGGGTATTTAGACATGTGATTGGGGGGAAGTTTTGGGGATCAGTCAAGTCTCCTTTTTTGGGAAGGAGTATTGTGCGACCTTTGCAGAACCATGGAGGAACATCACCTGTATCCACAAGAGAGTTAAAACAGTGAAGTAATGGTGTTTGGACACAAGGGAACAGTTTCCAGTACCGGTTTCGAATGCCATCAGGCCCTGGAGCTGTATTAGATTTGGACTTTTTAATGACACTTTTCAGGCAATCTGGTGAGATGTAACAGACAAACGACCTGGTTACTTTCTCATGCATTGCATGGTCATAATCACTTACCCATGGTGCCTCCAGGTTACAGTTGCCGGGTACAGACCACAACTGTTTCCAGAACCTTTCACTGGCATCCATGGGAGGCCGCTTATCATGCCCACCATCACCACTTGTTTTAAGTTGCCTATTATGTTCATTATTCTTAAACATTTTATTATGCTTGATAAATTTGCTCCTCTTTTCCCATTTTTTCTTTCTTTCTGTCCAAACTTTTATTTTTGCCTTAAAGGAATCGACAATTTGGAGAAGTACCTTTTCTTTTGTTGTCTTGTACTGTAATTTTAATTTTCTCCAAATTGCCTTTTGTCGTTTAGACATGGGATTCCCTGATGATCGTTATTTCAGGCACAGCTCTATCCAGGAAATATATTTTCTAGTTTCTGTTAATTTCACTTGAAACCGGTTTTTCCTTGGTTTGTCGTTCTTAGTAGTAGAAGATTTTTCTTTGGAAACTGTGTGAAGTTCCTCCAAAGTTCGCGCGGCAGCATAGACGCAGGAATTTATTTCATGTAAAGAACAGTCCGCAGAAAGTTTTAGAGAGATAATTTCATTTAGTAAATCAATTTAATTTGGGGGAAAAGACACGTTTAGTTGTTTAATTGGCCTCCGTTTCTCTAAAGGTAAATCACAAATTTCCTCATAAATAGAAGTAAACAAAATGTACACAGGATTTTCGGTAAGGTCTACAACTGAAGAAGAGGAAGAGTGAGGGTCCAAACTTTCGGGGCCAATTGGCTCTTTCTCGGAAGAGTTTCCATCAGGAAGAGGAAAGAGGTTGACGCGGACGTCCATAAGGAGTTTGGGGTCAGCTGCCACTTGAGCATTTTGCTCTTGCAAAGGTTCCTGACGGGCACCAGTTGTGGGTTGAACTGGCTCACGGGGCATTAGATGTTTAAGACGCCGGAGTTGATCTCGGAGATTTTGCTCCGTCAGGTAAGCATACATGGGCATGGCATTGTCCCAATGTAGCTTAAGCGACTTGCCATTGATAGTGGATTATCAGGCCACCCAGTCGCCATCGCACACTCAAGTAGTGTGGATTTGAGATGGTTTGACCAAGATATTCTTGGTCGGGTTCTGTGCCTTCCCCTGGGGCAAGTCCCATCTCCAGTGTGGTTGGTGTCACTACCGGAGGAAGGCTGACTGGGCTGCGGAGTTGTAAGATGTTTCTCTCCTTGTTTGTCTGTAACCCAGTAAAAACCAGCTTCGGGGGGTCAGCCCTAACTGGGTGATGTACGTTCAGTTCAGGGAATAAAATTCCCCTATCTAGGCCCACCACGGAGAGGCGTACATCATTATTATTATTATTATTTTCATATGTGGCCCTTTTGACTTTCTTATTTTGCGGCCCCCTTGACTTTCTTATTTTGCGGCCCTTTTGTCATGCTGCCCTTTTGACTTTCTTATTTTGCAGCCCTTTTTGTCATGCGGCCCCTTTGACTTTCATATTTTGCGGCCCTTTTGTCATGCGGCCCTTTTGACTTTCTTGCGGCCCTTTTGACTTTCTTATTTTGCGGCCCCTTTGTCATGTGGCCCTTATGACTAGGACCCGATCACGACATGGGACACCAGCAAAGAACTTGAAACCGTGTTTCCACATGGGGAATCTAATCTTCGGCGTTAGGAGCGAAAACTAGTCTACCTTGTTTCTGTAATTGTCACTGCTGTGACCTAACTATATGTTTTTAATCTCGACAACCATTACTGTTGAAAGGATTGGCATTGAAAGTCCAGTACCCCGTGATACTGTTGAACCCCCTGATATTGTTGACTGTCAAGGTCAATAACGAATGTAACCTCCGTGTGACTGTATGACAGCCAGCACTCTCCTCCTCATACCCACTGTCAGCCTCCTGATCCTCTGAAGGGGCACTCTCTGCCATTCCTCATGTAAAGCAGCTTCTTACGTGGTTAGGTTCTGACCAGAAATAGATTTTACAAATTGTGCCCATGTGCGGAATCGAACCCAGGTCTTGGACGTTGTACGCTTTAACCACGAGGCTACCCCACTGTCCTACTCCATTAAATATAGCATAAGGCTCTGAATTAGGTGGCGGGTCTCCACCAAGAAGTAAGACAGCTGCAGGCAGCGACATCTCCATATTAAATCTGAATATATTCAATCTCAAAGATACGCAATGAAAGAATAAACACCGGCCTTTCAGTCCTGTATGTCTTCAGTATGAACCGGATCTCCTACTACAGGCTTATTGAAGTTAACTGTGTTTTTTTCACGTTTATCTCTACAATTTATGTAGTTGATGTACGAAAGTGTGAAATATACGTTACTATAGGGAGATAGGAAACGTGAAGAAATGACTTTACTGAGGAGAGATTAGTGCAGACATGCGCAATGCTGGTAAGTCCGAAGCGACTTATCTGGAACAGACTATGGCTGCAACACTTGAATTCCCAACACCCAAGAATTCAGTTTACAATGGAAGAAGAGACACACCAACAGCTTCCCTTCCTGGACATTCTTCTCCACCGACGCCAACAATCCATAGCCACCAGTGTTTACCGTAAACCAACACATACGGATCAGTCCAACCATCATCCCCAGATCAAGAAAGGCATAGTAGCTACCCTGGCACGAAGAGCAAAAGCGGTCTGCAGCCCAGACAGCCTCCACAGCGAATTAAAACACTTGAAATCAACTTTCCAAGACCTTAACGAGTACCCGCCCCATCTAGTCAGCAACACCATCACCAAGACCCTGAAAGAAACTCCCAAATCAACTAAACCAGAACCTTCCCCTATCAGAATCAACATATCATACCATGGCCAGATAAGTCATCGCATCAGCCGTCTCATCAAGAAAACAACAGGAACAGACGTCACCTTCCGTAGCGACACCAACCTGAAAACCCTACTATCAGCTAATGGACGTGGGCCAACAACACCTAAATGCAACAATCCAGCAGGATGCATCTACCAGATCCAATGCAGTTGTAAAGAGACATATATTGGTGAAACTGGTCGACCACTGGCTATCAGGTTAAAAGAACACAAAACATCAGTTCAAAATTTGGATCAGAAGTCTGCTGTATGTGAACACATCATGCTCAACCCCAATCACAAGATTGTTTGGGACAACACCAGGACATTAGTTAGGAACGCCAATGACTTAAAAAACGGAAGCTCCTAGAAGCCATTGCAATCAAACGAAACAATCCCTCAATCAACAGAGACAGAGGTGTTTACTTACCCAATGCATCGTACCACCTTATCCTCAGTGACTAATCTTTATCCAAACATCTTTACCTTAACTCGTTAAGCTAATCAATACAAGCCTGCACAACAATCAGTTGAAGCCTGTACATCAATTAATAGAAACCTGTATCTCTTGTTACCCATTGTTATCAGTCTACTGTTATGTGTATATATACTACAACCCTTTAGTTTTACCCTCACTTCACCTGAAGAAGAGACTAGAATCTGTTTCGAAACGTTGTGACATTGTATAATAAAGAAGTTGAACCATTAAGCACTTTTAGTTAGACTATGGCTTAGTGCAAATTAGTGTGCGATGATATTGCATAAGCTTCATTATAAACGATAGCTGACTTAAAAAATACTAACTTTCATGCTGAAACTATGAAGGATGTGGCCACAATCACTATAAAACTGCGGGATAGAGATATCGGCTAAGATATCATAACACCATAGGAGAATCAAAGTAGGGAAGTACACAACATGACCTAACATATATACCAATATCCTGTCCTGTCGATCTTGGGGTGGTCATGACACCTATATATTTTGAGACATTCAATACGATGCTTTTCTATGGATATAAGGTATCAAACTCTTTTACATTTTATCTTAACATAAACTTCTTGAATTTAAGACACGTAAGATGTTAATCAACAGCTGAGACATATTAAACATACATGAAAAAGCATAAAATATCTTTGAGATAACCCCTTGCGCCAGTAGGCAGTGCATGCGTTTCATGCCAGGTGAGTCGACGGTTCGTCGTCATACCTGGCTGAGCTACCTAATTGCCATCTATAGTCTGATCTATTCTTTTCAGCAGCTTTTCGCATTGTTTCTAAGTTTAGCACGATTTTACGAGTAAACATGTTTTTCTGAATATCCTCTAAAAGGCTTACGCATTCCACAGAATGTCCAGTTAGACCGAAGTGAGTTATTTCGACATGTCCTATTTGCGCTTGTGTAAATTTGAAGGATACAGAGTAACGGTCTATTTTTTCCCCCACATCAAGCCACCGTCTTCACACAGGACTGCTCTCGTTTGTAATAGAGGAAAATGTCTGGTACTCGAATGGTCACGTCGTGATATGAATTATCATTATGTATTCCGAGTACTGCAAACGCAACCGGGTGGCCCCCGTGTGTTGGCCACGAATGAATTCTGAGTTGTTCATTAATACGTCAGTGTGTAACACAGTTATTAAACATACAGTGAAACCGTATGTATCTTATGAGCACGTGTTTATAATTTTTGCCGAGCAACCATTGTTTCTGCGTTTCGTCGACTGTGACGTCATTAAACAACTGCACGTGACGTCAATGAAGTGTGCACTCACACTTGCTTACAGTGTTTACTGCACAAATGTAATGAATAAATTGGGAAATACAGAAATTATTACTCTCGATCACGTGACACTCACATGCCCCTATGTGTGATAATGCAGAACAAAACGTATCAAAACATTAGAAAAATATTATATTTAATAACATCATGGCTTCACAAGGATACACAAAAAGAGTATGAATTCATCATCGATTATCAAGTGGATTGAACCTCCATTCTGTAATGATATTTTTATCATGATAGATGGACATTCAGTACACTTGGCGTGGGATCAAGGAGTGCCCAGCACTCGTTGCTCGATAAAGATATCACAAGTCCCGCGATATTGCATGTGTCCCTGGCCAAGAGCTCGAGAGTACAAAACCCGAAACACGTGATGGTCACAACACCGTTTTGATACCCATCTAAACACCATTGACTCACATGTGGTGGGACACATCATGTGTCTAAGAGTCATGGTGTTAAGTATATGAAGTGTTTGTGTTGTTTCCTATACCGCGTTTGTGTCATATATAAAATTCATTATCATTTATGTAGTGCGTATCTGTGTCATGATGTTGAACATGTCAAATGTTTATAACGATGTTTAATGCACTACGACTTGTGAGTGAACGTAAAGTGTTTTAGCGAACATCTTTGTGATCTTATTTGGTCTGTATGGCAGTGATGATGGTATGTACGAGTAACGAGATGCCCGTAGTGGTGACTTCTCCACTGGGTGATCCTGTAAGCGAGTGGTCAGAATTCCGTGCTAGAAGTGACTCGTATACTCTCGTAGGAGATGCTCTGTTCGTAGTTTTCCCGGGATGTCGTCTTAGTCGCTCCTGTCCTGCAACAGTACGTCAAACATACTATCACTGCCGGCAACAATACGTCAAGCATGCTATCCATGCCGGCAACAATACGTCATGCTATCACTGCCTGCAACAATAAGTCATGCTATCACTGCCTGCAACAATAAGTCAAGTATGCTATCCATGCCGGCAACAATACGTCATGCTATCACTGCCTGCAACAATAAGTCATGCTATCACTGTCTGCAACAATAAGTCAAATATGCTATCCATGCCGGCAACAATACGTCATGCTATCACTGCCGGCAACAATACGTCATCCTATCGCTGCCGGCAACAATACGTCATCCTATCGCTGCCGGCAACAATACGTCATACTATCACTACCTGCAACAATAACTCAAGCATGCTATCCATGCCGGCAACAATACGTCATGCTATCACTGCCAGCAACAATACGTCATCCTATCGCTGCCGGCAACAATACGTCATACTATCACTGTCTGCAACAATAAGTCAAGCATGCTATCCATGCCGGCAACAATACGTCATGCTATCACTGCCGGCAACAATACGTCATGCTATCGCGGCCGGCAACAATACGTCATGTTATCACTGCCTGCAACAATGCATCATGCTATCACTGCCGGCAACAATGCGTCATGCTATCGCTGCCGGCAACAATACGTTATGCTATCGCTGCCGGCAACAATACGTCATACTATCACTGTCTGCAACAATACGCCAAGCATGCTATCACAGCCGGCAACAATACGTCATACTATCACTGCCATCAACAATACGTCATGCTATCACTGTCTGCAACAATACGTCAAGCATACTATCACTGCCGGCAACAATACGTCATGATAACGCTGCCGGCAACAATACGTCATGCTATCGCTGCCGGCAACAATACGTCATGCTATCACTGCCGGCAACAATACATCATCCTATCACTGTCTGCAACAATGCGTCATGCTATCACTGCTGGCAACAATACGTCATGATAACGCTGCCGGCAACAATACGTCATGTTATCGCTGCCGGCAACAATACGTCATGCTATCACAGCCGGCAACAATACGTCATACTATCACTGCCATCAACAATACGTCATGCTATCACTGTCTGCAACAATACGTCAAGCATACTATCACTGCCGGCAACAATACGTCATGATAACGCTGCCGGCAACAATACGTCATGCTATCGCTGCCGGCAACAATACGTCATGCTATCACTGCCGGCAACAATACATCATCCTATCACTGTCTGCAACAATGCGTCATGCTATCACTGCTGGCAACAATACGTCATGATAACGCTGCCGGCAACAATACGTCATGTTATCGCTGCCGGCAACAATACGTCATGCTATCACTGCCGGCAACAATACGTCATACTATCATTGTCTGCAACAATACGTCAAGCATGCTATTACTGCCGGCAACAATACGTCAAGCATAATATCACTGCCTGCAACAATACGTCAAGCATGCTATCACTGCCGGCAACAATACGTCATGCTATCACTGCCATCAACAATACGTCATGCTAGCACTGTATGCAACAATACGTCAAGCATACTATCACTGTCTGCAACAATACGTCATGCTATCATTGCCTGCAACAATGCGTCATGCTATCGCTGCCGGCAACAATACGTCATGCTATCGCTGCCGGCAACAATACGTCATGCTATCCATGCCGGCCACAATACGTCATACTATCACTCTGCCTGCAACAATACGTCATGCTATCACTGTCTGCAACAATACGTCATGCTATCACTCTGCCTGCAAGAATACGTCATGCTATCACCCTGCCTGCAACAATACGTCATACTATCACTGTCTGCAACAATGCGTCATGCTATCACTCTGCCTGCAACAATACGTCATGCTATCACTGCCGGCAACAAAACATCATACTATCACTGTCTGCAACAATACGTCATGCTATCACAGCCGGCCACAATACGTCATGCTATCACTCTGCCGGCAACAATACGTCATGCTATCACCCTGCCTGCAACAATACGTCATGCTATCACTCTGCCTGCGACAATACGTCATGCTATCACCCTGCCTGCAACAATACGTCATGCTATCACTGTCTGCAACAATACGTCATGCTATCACTCTACCTGCAACAATACGTCATGCTATCACTGTCTGCAACAATACGTCATGCTATCACTGTCTGCAACAATACGTCATGCTATCACTGTCTGCAACAATACGTCATACTATCACTGCCTGCAACAATACGTTATGCTATCACTGCCTGCAACATTGCGTCAAGCATGCTATCACTGCCGGCAACAATATGTCATGCTATCACTCTGCCTGCAACAATACGTCATGCTATCACTCTGCCTGCAACAATACGTCATGCTATCACTGTCTCCAACAATAGTCATGCTATCACTCCATCACCCTGTCACGCTATCGCCGCATCTTGCATCACTCTGTCTGTGATGATACGTCATGCTATCACTGTATCCTGCAAAACTGTGCCATCATATCACTTGTGCACCAACAAAGACTGACAACCACCACAATGCAAAAATGCGTCACGACTTACATAATTTCGTGTACATCTTTTTTGATTTGCCTGCGTTTGGCCTCGTCAATTGGGTAGCTCCATAGAAACAGGAGAGCAATTATCACGCACACCACAGGGCCGGGCACAACGAGCATGCGTAGTGTCAAGTCAACCGATTCCGGTTGATTACAGACTCCAGTTTTGTAACCGCCGAATCTGAAATTGAGAACGGTAATTATTCACAGGTGGCACCGTCACGAAAACACCTTCAGTTTTTAACACACCATTTGAGATGACCCCCGACTCAAAATGCCTCATAGTACAATACATCGTGATACATTGTATTGTGAACCACTTGAGTCGCGGGTCATCTCAAATTATTTTTTACATGTTTAATCCTCGCAAGACACGCGGGTTTTACGTCATCAAACCCGAATTCATCGTAATTTATATTAAGTGGGGTTGTCCGCCATCAACTAACTTGCATTGTCAATTGATGGCGACTGAATATTCCAATTGAAACCGCATGCTACACGTTCGGTTCGAATTGAAATTTAGACGCCATCAATTCAGTACAGCATATCTCTGATTTTCAAACACATTAGGTTTATCTCCTAATTGTCCCCTTTGACGTTAAGGGGGCGGTGAGGGTTGCCTAATGCTTAATGCGTCCGGTCGCCCGTCACGATCCGGGTTCGATTCTCCAGATGGCTACAATATGGGAAAGCCATTTCCGCGATATTGCTGGAATATTGCTCGCTCACTTCAACGTTAAAACACTCACTGTAGAGCAAGTTGGGATATGGCCAACCCCATCCCGCTAGAAAACTTGTTGAAAAAGACATAGAATGAGTAGAAGAGAGCATCCTTCCTCGTCTTCCTCTCCAGCATGAACATATCAAGAATGTCTGGTAGCACGGACCTGCAACAGAAGGACAATTAAGTACCGTCAATTCATGGCAATGGAATCAAATCCAGTGTTTGGCTTGACGAACGAACGCTCTAACCATCACGATATCCATCGCACCCGTAAATGGACAGCTGATTCACGTGACTATTAAACAAAGTAGACGTGCTGTACGTAAGACTTACGATCATGCCAGATGCGAACGCTGTCTTCTTTCCGTAGCGAGTCAACACCAACTGCCACAATGGGATTTAGCTATTCTAGTGAATTAGTTCAATGTGAATTACGTCAGTTGTCGCCTGTGTAGGGGAGGGTTTGCCCGGTCCCCAAGGTAGCGACATTGACCGGTGGCTACGTGATGACAATGGCTCGGTTACAACCGTCAACACTACAGGCTTGGAATAACACAAAGTCAAACTCACCACTATAACAACACTGATAGATACAAATTCGCGATGGTTGCAGTAGAAACGATGACAAATATGTAGAAATAGTATAGATGGTAATAGAGCAGCGCATGAAGGTAGAAACAAGAAACAGCTGACAACTCACCAAGTCAGAAACTATCACACATATGACAACCCACCAAGCCAGAAAAAGTAGCGATGGCAATAGGACAACTCATCAAGGTAAAACGTCTGACACACAGGGCAAATCACCTAGGTAGACACAATGGCACATATGGCAACTCACCAAGGTAGACACAATGACACATATGGCAACTCACCAAGGTAGACACAATGACACATATGGCAACTCACCAAGGTAGACACAATGGTACAGGGCAATTCACCAAGGTAGCCACAATGGCACATAGGGCAGCTCACCAAGGTAGACACAATGACACATAGGGCAACTCACCAAGGTAGACACTATCACACACAGGACAACTCACCAAGGTAGACACAATGGCACATAGGGCAACCCACCAAGGTAGACACAATGACACATAGGGCAACTCACCAAGGCAGACACAATGACACATAGGGCAACTCACCAAGGTAGACACAATGACACACAGGGCAACTCACCAAGGTAGACACAATGACACATAGGGCAACTCACCAAGGTAGACACAATGACACACAGGGCAACTCACCACGGCAGCAACAATGATACTGACACACTGAGACCGGCAAAAGCTACAGTTGTGTAGTACAGATACTGATTGTGTTTCGGTAGATACAACTGGCCAATCAGCACAGGAATGAATATCTGAAACATAGGGACACGTGCTTTCACAATCGGCACACTCTGTGTTGGTTCATGATGATGATGATGATGATGATGATGACGATAAAAGTAATAACGTATATCCCGCCTAACCCCACTTATCCAAGATTCATGTTGAGAACGCTAACAGTATTACACCGACCGCTAAATCACTGTGCAATGGATTTTCATTCTCTACATCCTGGGGAGTATACCACGCAAGTCGTCTGTGTTGCGCTAAATCTTAAAAGCGACATTACGATGTTATCCTACTGGGTGCCCATTCAGTGCTAAGTGAACTGAGGAACATTATTATCTGTAGATTCCACATGGGCATCAGTATGGAAGGAGAATGAGTGAGTGGGTGAGTGAGAATAGTTTTACGCCGCTTTCAGCTTATTCCAGCAACATCACAGTGGGGGGCACCCGAAATGGCATTCACACATTGTACCCACGTAGGGAATCATCGCACCCTTAAATGGACAGCGAGCCGTGAAGGTCCCGGGGTAGAATAGGCCCTCAGCAACCCATGTTTACCATAAAAGGCGACTATGCTCGTAAGAGGCGAGTAACGGGATCGGGTGATCAGGCTCGCTGACTTGGTTGACACATGTCATCGGTTCCCAATTGCGCAGAACGATGCTCATGTTGTTGATCACTGGATTGTCTGGTCCAGACTCGATTATTAACAGACCGCCGCCATATAGCTGGAATATTGTTCAGTGCGACGTAAAACTAAACTCACTCTCACTTAAATGGACAGCTGATTCGCGTGACTATTAAACAAAGTAGATGTGCCTTACGCAAGACTTACGATCATGCCAGATGCGTACGCTGTCTTCTTGCCGTAGCGAGTCAACACCAACTGCCATAATGGCATTGAAAATATAGATACTAGCTGCAATGACAAGAGATGTGTCAAAATGAACAATTTGACGCTTTCTCATATCAGTGTTTTGTGACAAAACGGTCATCGAAAGTTTTACATGATCGATATATCGACATCATACCTATGACATCAAAACTGCCTATATGAAACATAAGTAGTTCGCAAATGGTTGAAGCAGGGTACATGTCGTTGTGACAACGAATACCTACCAGCAGGACAAGGATGAAATTCGAGAACTCTGACCCCATGTCCAAAGAGTGGGTGCAGTAGAGCGCAAGGTTCCCCTGCACTATCTAATAAATACAACATGACAGAATTATACAACGGTTCAGCTTGTTACACTGTGTACAATCACTCTTATTGTACTATATACATATGTAATTTACCAGTGATTATGCGGGTGAGCATTGGTCGCCAATAATCCACGCTTGTCGTAAGAGGCGATTGACATGTCATCGGTTCACCATTGAGTAGTTCGATGCTCATAATGTTGATCACTGGATTGTCTGATCAAGACTCGATTTTCTTACAGACCGCCGTCAGATAAATGTAATATTGCTGGATGGTGTGTTAAACAACAAACCGACTAACTACAATGTATTTATTTAACGTTATCCAATACACAATGAAGATTTTAGGCATAGTAATCAATCAGCATAGGATGAATTTCAGTTAAACTCGTTTTTGAGAAGTATATTTACTCACTGCCTCTACTTTGTGACATATCCGAGTAATGGAACACATGTAACTTACTGATATCGTCATAGAAAGAAACAGGAAGGTCATGGCAGCCTTGACATAGGGGCCATAACTGAAGACCAGCTTCAGACCCCGGAAGAACCCGACATGGTCGTTCCCGTCAGCCACCCCTGGAAGAACCCACATTTACTGAACAGCAAAAGAAACTAAACTCTGTCTTTTTGTCAAGTTTCTTAATGGAAGACATGAACATAAACGATGGCTTTAATGCGAGTTCATTTTTTTCGGAAATTGCGTTTCTTTTACTGTTAAGCATATGACAATATGACACGTGCTACCAAACACACTAACAGGTCAAGATAAACATATGAGTACACGTAGACAGAGAGAGAGAGAGAGAGAGAGAGAGAGAGAGAGAGATAGAGAGGGGGGAGGGAGGGAGGGAGAGAGAGATATACAACAAAATATACACGTAGTCAACGCTTTAAACTGGAAATACCACATGGATCATCACACGTTTGTAGATTACCAACGGGAACAATGTTTCACTTTAACACATTTGTTTTTAAGGTTTCATTATAACACATCCTACTTTCTACCCTCGAAGATCTTGGTTAGAATTGGGATTCAGTAACCCATGCTTGTTGTAAGAGACAACTGTCGGGATTGAATGTTAAGACTCGCTGACGTGATTGACACATTTCATCGTATCCCAGTGGAGTAGATCGGTGCTCATGCTGTGGACCTCTGGTTTGTCGTGTCCAGACTTGATTACGTACAGCTGGAATATTTCTGACTGTTGAGTTATACGATAAACCAACAATAATATCATAGAGTCAACATAACACAATAGTCATGCGAGTTATCCCACCAGGTACCCATTTTCTGCTGGATGGACAGATCCAGTTTTGTAGGAACCCACTTGCCCAAGGTGACACCAGTTGTGTTACGTGTGCTCAGTTGTGGGTCAGAATAAAGGTCCGAGAGACTCTCAGGTACCAAGCTGCCAAACTCGGTCACCCACCCAAGACAATCATAGCGTGACCATGGATCAGCGCGGCGTTATACAAGCAAAACAAACAAACAAACAAATGACAAACTCATCATGCCTATAAGATCCATACATGACAGTTTCCAAATAGTGGTCCAGTCCTTACCTTTTTTCTTCTCCTTGACACCAATGAAGACGATGAAGGCGCAGACGATGTAGACGGCGACGACGAAGCCGGCTCCAACCATGTAAGACCATTTCTACAGACAAGAGATCTCATGAGGGACAAAGTCCTGTTTTGAGCCGCAATTAGCTTCATTCAAATGACAGCAGTGACCACACAGTATGAATTTCGCACAATGTACAAATTTGGCACTTTGGACACGGACGTCAGGGGTGACACACGGACTCTCTTACCACATGGGCAGTGGTGTTTATATACCTGTGTTTTATTTCAGTAATAGGAATTAGGTAACGAAAGCAACATGACCACTGACAACTTGCCAGAGCTGTTCATCCAGCTGAAAATGGGTACAACAACAACAACAACAACAACAACAACAACAACAATATTGACTTTGTTGAAGCAGTGTAAAACTGTGCACTGAAACTTGGTACCCAGTGGGATGTCTTGTGACCAGTAACCTTCAATCGCCTCACAGGAGTTATCCGCGGCAATAGTGAGATTTTTGGCAGCGTTCGAAATAAACGCCGGCCCAGTGTCGGTTGTTATTTTATCTGTAGATTCTCTAAAGCCTGCAGGTGTCAGCAGGACAGCCATGACAAGCAAAAGCTTTGACCACTATGCTACCCCGCTGCCTCAAGTGCTAGAAGAAAGCATCAGTGCCAGTGTACAAAGTCAACTTAGCGCTACGACTGTCGTAAGTCTGTAATGGGGTATGGGACTTACGATCACTTCTGCACTGAGGTTGCCTCGTACGTGAATAGCTTTGGGTTTTCGTCAAAGGAACAAGCTTACGTGATATGACTGAAAAAAGCGGCGTTAAACCCAGATATGAAAAGTTTACCTTACAGGTCCACCATCTTGAAATAACTGGTTAAGTATTCCGTAGTTTCGAATCAGGATAGTAGCTAAAAACTACAAATCATCGTAGGAATTAAACGGAATAAGGCACCAGCTCAGGTTGGTCTGACCTACCTGGTTGTCGAGTTGTGTTGGTGACGAGGTGGCGTCAGCGTCATCACATGTGCCGACAGTACGGTATTTCTCTATTAGTTTGCCTTGGACGATGGCACCACCGAGAACTCCAACTGCCTCCAACACCATTCCTGGTACAGAAGATAGAACTGAGAAGTGTTCCTGAAAGACGGCTACCTTGGACATGTGACGAATTTGGGGTCACAGTTGGGTGAGTGAGTGAGTATAATTTTACGCCGCACTCCGCAATGTTAGTTAGCTTAGTTTAGACAAGGGTATAGCTGAGCTAAAACGACATTGAGCTAAGACAACCGTTTAGATGAATATAAAGGTTGATTTGAGTTCAGACAAAGGTTAAGCTGGGGTTAAGACAAGAATATAACCGAGTTAAACACAAAAGTATATAACTGAGTTTAGGCAAAGCTTAAGCTTGGATTAAGATAAGTATATAACTGAGTTAAGAAAAGAAATCAGACAAAGATACAACTGAGTTCAGACAAACATACAACTGAGTTCACACATAGGTTAGACTTAGTTCAAAGATACACAACTGAGATCATACTAAGTTGGGGGCAACAACGTCTCACTTACGGTAGGCCGTAGCGGAGTCCCTCTCCTTCTGCTTGTTGCTGATGTACATAGTGAGGGCGGTGTACGGCACGTGCAGACCCTACAACGACGCATGCGTTGTCAGAAAACAGAATGCAACAGAATTAAACGGTAAATTAATTCAGCTGTTCCAGTCGTCTTGGAGACATGTCCATCAATCTTGTCAGAAACCCGGGTTCGAATCACGGTTGGCAACAATTGTTTCCTTATTCGTGATAATGGAATAGTCAGGTTTTACCATCATCGAGCTTACCCACAATCCTAAGATTGTCGATGCACATGATATCAGTCACTAGTTTGTCCGACTCAGAGTCGATTATTTACATATGTAGCTTATCCCGATTACGTAGCTCGATGCTCATTATATCAATCACTAGCTTGTCCGGTTCAGAGTCGATTATTTATGGAAGTCCGGAAACTTGGAAATAGTCATCAACCAAAACGACCAGAGATGTACTGAAACAATTTCAGCGTCCAGAACCATCTGGTTCCTGGAAAGTACGGTTGAAATTGTCTACATAGGATTCGTTTATCCGGACACTTGTTATGCCGGACTATTTTTTTAAAGAAGCTCTAATGTCGGGATTAAGGGATTACATGGCACATTTTCACATACCGAGAGCAGCCCTTCAAATGTACAGAACATGACCAAGTAGTAGGCCAGCTTGCCCTCGTCTGACAGATCCGGAACGTACCACAGGAAGAAGTAGCTGACACAGGCGAAGGGGGCAGACAGGATGATCCTGAAGAGGAACCACAATGTCAGTTAAAAGGATGATGGACCCGCACAGTTTTTCATGTTGAGAAATTAACATTTCAGAGTACTCTTTTATAGTGTTATCGAACAGTCGCCTAAAACTCCTTTATAGTCATGATCTTATCACATTAAAGAGCATGTCGTCAGGTCATCTAAGGCAATCATTCTCGGTCCATAGTTGCCTCCCTTAGATGTGCCAGAACCTTTTCATCATATGTTATTATTTTTCATTACTCATACTCATGTATTTTTATTGAAAGGGGTAAAATTGTTAAAGAAATCCATCACGTCAGTGCTCTGGTGAACATCCAGGTTATAGTGTTCTTCCGCCTGACTTAAGAGATCGAATGTTCTGGCCTGCTCACTTAGTTGACAGAATTATGTCATTGCATCCCATAACACGATACTCTTGATGTTAATCAATGGATTGTTTGACATGATCAAGTAGAGGATACCCTCTTTGGGCTTTGGGCTTCTCCTAAACCAGGCTGACACACTGTGATACCTCTGTTTCCATGTAGAGCTAGAAGGTTAATAGTCATGCGAGTTATCCCACCGGGTACCCATTTTCTGCTGGATGGACAGATTCAGTTTTGTAGGAACCCATTTGATGAAGGTGACACCAGTTGTGTTACGTGGGTCAGAATAAAGGTCCGAGAGACTCTCAGGTACCAAGCTGCAAAACTCAGTCACCCACCCAAGGGTTCTCCATGACCAACGTTCCTTAACCGTGCAACTGATTTGTGGCAAGCGCTCTATGCACAAGACCACACACAACAATTTGGGTCAATACTTAGGTATTAAACACGGAGGCCTAAAATGAAGAACTCGTTCAGACACTGACGTCGCTTATGAAACCGCACCATGGTCGCATCTTGCCGAATCGGGTCTCCGTTCTGTTGACCAGATAGCCACACATGGGGTCAGTGATGGCGTCCCAAGCCTTGCCTCCGAACAGGACGATGGAGATGTACTGGGGCGGGATCTGTCAACAAAATTATGAGTGAGTGAGTAAGTGAGTGTTCACACCGATTTAGCAACATTCCAGCAATATCACGACTAGGGATACCAGAAATGGGCTTCACAGATTGTACCCGTGTAGATTCGAACTCGGGTATTCGGCGTTATGGGCAAACGTTTCAACCATTGGGCTAACCTATCACCCGCCAAAATGTGAAGCAAACTTTTGAGGACACAATCACGGGGTTTCATAAAGTGAGTGTGTGAGTGAGTTTGGTTTTACACGGCACTCCACCGCACCGCAATATTCCAGCTGTAAGGCCTCTGAGCCGCCTCTTACGACAAGCATAATCGCCTTTCGTGGCAAGCATAGGTTGCTGAAGACCTAATCTACCCAGGAACTTCACAGGCTGGTTTCATAAAGAATGCAGATATGTGTCATTGCTGATTCTGAATTTACACAAGGCTTTGGTGATATTTAGTATACACGAGGGACCATTTGATTTTACATCATAAAATCGGGTGGGAATATATTAAAAACGGCGGCATGGCATTTCAGTGAATGAATATTGATTTATACTGCTTTTAGCAATATTCCAGCATGATTACGACCGGGGGACATCAGAATTTGGCTTCAAACACTGTACATGTGAGGAATCGAACCTACGGCGCGACGAGCGGACGCTTTGAACTTTAACCTACCCTGTCGCCCTTCGCACAATCAAACCGGCTTTACTCCTTTCTAGAACATGTAACCATGGCGACTCATTTCTGTGACCCGGGTCTATGAAACGTATATATTTATCAGCTCCATGGGGAGTATACAAAATAGAAATATGACCATAACCTGAACTTACCTGTGCCACTTCCAGGAGGAAGATGTTGAGGTAGAAGCCGATGATGGTGGAGCAGATCTGGTAGGGAGCACCACCAACGGCGAAGCAGATCTTGCGTAATGTCCCCAACGGCTCCTCTTCCTCATAATCTTCTCGGATCTTCAGATACTGCAACATAAGGGTGAGAGAGTTGCTTTTGTTTCACGCCGCAATCATCACCACTCAAGCAACATCACAGCTGCCAGTAACATCATTCCATTTCAACCAGTGGTTGAAACAATGAGCAACGTTTCAAATTAGATTACGGAGAAACACAATCAGCAATCACGTGCCAGCCACACTGGGAGTATGTGAGAGCCATTCTGACCCAGACTCCAACGAGTTATCAAACAGTAAAATCTGCACTTTGAAATATGATGATCTACATCAATCGTTTGATAACGGTATTAGTGTCTACACAGAAACGTATTCATTGTAAAAAGGAAACTGTTTAACCATTGAGTTATTTAGGTAGCATGATAACACAATGTAGAAACGTTTGAGAGAACAGTTCTCGGTGAATCGTCCTGATTGTTTAAGTGTAGGTTTGTAGTATTTAGATTAACATTTTAGCGAAAAGGTCTCCACATAAACATGTGCCCGTGAAGCGATGGGTCGTTGTTCTCTTCTCATACAAACAGATGTTTAAAGACGGCACTTGTTGTTGCCGTGCCTGGTGCACGGTAAATAGGGGTAAATATGGACTGGTCGGCTCGGAGTCAGCATATTGTTTCTGGAAAATCATTGTTTAGCAGGGTATCAGCAATCCAGCGAGGGTAAAATTAACTTTGCATTCCTCACCAAAAACACGACGGTCGCATAAGTGCCCGTTCCTTGGACACAGTGTATTGTGGTAGATCGGGCAAATAAGACAATTTCAACGATGAGGTACCAGAAATTGACGGGTCTAACATATTTTAAAGTATTTAAGATTTATAAGCACCTGTTGCTCTGACGCCATTGTTTTGAGGACATTTTCGCAATGTGTGAGTCGGTCCGTGATGAACGTGGGCTATGTCCCGCGAACCTTTTACACGTGTATCTCGTGCTTTTCCGACTTTGGTACATTGAATGCACGCACATGCAAGTATATAGGTACAGACCCTCCCCACCCCAAACACCAGTTAAGGTACCTAACATGTGTATCTTAGCTTGGTAAGAGTTCCCTCCCGTTCCCCCATCTCAAATAATATTTAATCATTGATATATTTGACAATTTTCAACAATACCTAACACAACAATTACTAAGGGACTCACAAAAAATAACTATAAGCCCCCAGATTAAGTGTAATATATAGAGTTGAACTACTTAGTGTTATACCTGTTAATCTGCAGAAGAAATAAATATGGGGGAACGGAAGGAACTCTTTCCCTCATGTATCCAGACATCCTGCATGCCACTATTATAGCTTACCATCCTCGTGAGTGATATTTGTGTTCACCGCTGGTAGACATAAATTAGACTAATATTGTTGAAAGTAAAATAAATTTGCTAAAATGAATACTAACGAGCCTTGATGTTTTATGAAAGGTTAAATATTTTATTAATGTATCACACTTTGCGCGGCTGAAAGACACAAAGTGACTCCAATGATGTAATGCAAACATTCAAAATGCCAGATAAACATTTCAAGGCCTCCTCAATAACATTGTTGCATGCGCGGTATCAAAGCGGATTAGGAAACCGGAACACAGCAGGGTTGTCACCTTCAAGCACAGAACTCTTTCAGAGCCAAATCTAGCTTTTTGTTCAACACCTTTGTTTCGAAACAATCCCTGCTCAATAAGTGTGTCCTACTTCGTAAATATACTTTCTGTTTGACAAATACTGTTGAATATGTGAATTAAAGAGTGAGTTTTGTTTTACGCCGCACTCAGCAATATTCCAGCTGTATGGTGGGTGTCTGTAAATAATCAAGTCTGGACCATACAGTCCCGTGATCAACAGCATGAGCATCGATCTGCGCAATTGGGAAACGATGACATGTGTCAACCAAGTCAGCGAGCCTGACCACCCCACTCCGTTAGTCGCCTCTTACGACAAGCATGGGCTACTGAAGGCCAATATTCTACCCCAGACCTTCACGGGTAAGACAAACAGAATAAAGCAGATTAACTAGTGTTCCTTTTAGAAAAATACTCAACTATTATTTCCACAGAATTTTCGATCCATACGACCACATAGTCACTGTGTCCAATACCTGATCTTGTTCCCGACGTCTGCTTACGTCATCAGCTGGTGTTACCCCATTCGGGACTCCGCCTCTCTTTCGCATAGTGACGACATTGTCGTCCGCTACGTCCACAGCTTCAGCAGCTGACTCACCGTGTCTGACGACGTCGACATCAGCATGGGCAATATGTGTTTGTTCACTTGGGCCGTGAGCTCCACGTTCAAGGTCAACGTGGGACATTCCGCCATTTTCTATCCCGACTTCGGTATCCGAAAAAACAGCAAGTGTTTTCTTAACAGTCAATATCACCGTGGTGTCTGAATCTAAATGTTTCACTTGTCCTTCTGTTTCTAAACTACCGTTTCTATTTTGACCGGTCTCGCTTGTAGCTGAAAGAGTATGATGTGGTGGTTCACCGTGGGCAGCATGAGATATATCGCCCATCTTGGTCGTACTGTTGTTTGTCCTAAATGTATTCCATAAGGACAGGAGCACGTGTCTGTCGGCCCTATCTGTCAGACAGCCACAGTTAAAGATAAAGAGATGACGATGCTCTCAAGTTCAAACACATCTCTTTCTTATCGAATTGGTATGTGTTGATGTGAATTACAGGCGCGCTCAGACGTGAAGGATGTTTACATTGTAAGACAGAAAACACGTGTGCGTGCATGTTGTGCACGTGTGTCTGCGTGTCCAAGAAGACTACCTGTAAATCGCACGTATATGTTCGCTTTAATTTAATAACAACATTTCCTACAGAGAATAATTTAAGCGACACGATTCTAAGGCAGTACTTTGGAGTTATGGGCCTTTGGCTTTCTATTTGTTGACTTCCGGGAGATTATTCTAGAGCAGTCCACGTTAGTGGCGATGGTCGTATGTGCTCGTACTTTCAAGAAATGACTAAATGTATATATAAAGGCTAGTTGCAGTGTTGGACACGGACACATTTACTGGAGTATACATCATCAATATCCGTCACCGCCTGATCTACATAACTGCTGCCGGAATGCTCGCTCTGTTACATTCTGCGTAACTGTTTCACTATCATATCAAGACTTTGGTGAGTTTGCTATATATTTGGTAATCCATTGCCTTAGATTTTGTCTCATTTGTATTGTATTTGAAATCGGTATTGTGAAATTGACTTGTGACTTTGTATAACTTGCTGTCTTTGCTTATTAATACAATATTTGAATGTTTTAGACGTGTCTTTGTTTTGTTTTGCTGGTTCACAGGGATTTCCTACACCTTCTGTCACGGCAAATTTGTAACCGTAACAGTGTGCTGAGAAGACAAAAGGCGTCTTCCAAAGAGAAGACTGTAATGTGGGTACAGGCGTGTTCCTAGGTTGCATGAGGGCATGTGTATGTCACAGTCTTTGTTTGTTCGTTTGCTTGTTTGTTATTTAACGCCGCACTCAGCAATATTCCAGCTATATGGCATCTGTCCGTAAATAATCAAGATTGGACCAGACAATCGAGTGATCAACATCATCATCGATCTACATAACTGGGATACGATGTCATGCGTTAATACCAAATCAGCGAGTTGGACCACCCGATCTCGCGACTCGCACCTTACGACAAGCATATATTATTAACAAAGATCTTGACGTTGTCCGGATCTTCAAGGGTAACGTTACGGTCATGTCTTCCCGCAATGTGTACGTGACAACAAAACATCAGTATGGGTATTCACATGTGTTCCCATGACAGAACGTGTCTCAATGGTGAAGAGTAGTGTATGACATAATGTAACGATGTAAGACCGGAAACACGTGGTTTGGAAACGCGTTTCGAATTCATATAAAAATAACGAGAAACGTAACGTAATTTGACCTCGGGCGACAGTACGCAGTGTAACAGCCTCTCTAATTTTCACTTTGATAAGGGTCACACCATTGAAAAAGGCAAGTGGTTATTTATGTATCATGCTGTTTGTTTTGTTTGTTATTAGTGCCAAACTAACCCATGCATGTATTTCATATGTAAGAAATTAAGACAGTCTGTAAATAATCAAGTCTGAACCAGAAGATCCAGTGATTGAAATCATCAGCATCGATCTACGTAATTGAGTTACAGTAGCAGGCATAAAGCAAGTTAGCGACCCCGACCACCCGATCTTGTTAGTGATCTCTCACGTCAAGCATGGGTCACTGAAGATTAATTCCAACCAGGATCTTCTCGGGTCAAGAAGCTTGGGAAACCAGGATATACGATGGTAAGATCATCATCATCGATCTACGCAGTTAGGATACGATGGCAACCAAGACAGCGAGCCTTGCCACCCGATCCTGTTAGACGCCTATAAGGGCAGCATGGGTTGCTGAAGACCAATTCTAACCCGGATCTCCACAGGTTGTTTTAACAAGAAGTGACACGTGTGTTTAGTCTGGGTGTATTCAAACTGTCGAATGTCAGTCTTCTCAAGTACCACGTCCTCCACACAACTCAAAGTAAAACAACTATGCACAGGTCGCAGCTGTTTGTGGGCGACTTCAAGTAAAACGTAAGATACATTTACATAAAACACTATCAAAAACAGATCCATAAACATTAAACTAATCCTAAAGCAGAGTCGATTATACGATATCCATCGTAACATAAGCATGCGTGGATGAATCACTATCAAATCTAAACACATGCAGGGGCAGGGCAAAAAACAGGAATTTGCTGCTGATACTGAACAATTGAAATTTTAATGATAATTGTCACAGCTGTCGGTGGAATTTGTGTTTATACATACTGACCTTATTTGGGGTATTATTCAGTGACAAATTCCAGGTCGTTTGATACATAATATTTTGTGTGATGCTTACATACGATTATTTTGTTTTTCTCAAACCTAATAATGGGAAAGAACAATAAAACTTCAGTTTATGAATTCTATCCAGGAAAACGCCTCGAACTGAATTAACCTTCTCTAAAAGACTTTCAACTGCTTCATCAGTCGTATTTGTCTATTTGTAAAACGTAAAAAAGGTCTCTAGGAATTATGGGTAATAAAAGAGAAACTGCATAAATTTGTATCTTTAACAGTTGTCAGAGCGTTTACGGCAACATTGACAATGATAGGGCAAGAGCTTGTTGAGCAGGAAGTCTCTTTGAAGATGGCCATAGACCAAAACGCCCATTACAAACCGGTCATGTGACCGGAGTGTGTGGTATGAGTGATGTCTTTCATATTCTGAGACAGGGTCTGCGAGATGGTCGAAACGACCGGTCTGGTATGAAGTAATGGACCTGAGACGGAGGCTCAGATAGTCCTGTGTGTCATAGGACTTGAAACTCGTGCTAGTGAGATCATTATATATACGTGTGATCATGTCCAACGAAATCTGATATTGATTCAGCGACATACCTATGTTATTATATTTCACTATTTCAGCAATCCACTCGTCACGTTGTACAAAATCACGGGTACCGTATTTCTTCTATATATTCCAGAAAAGGCAAGGTTTGGAAACAAGGCATTGATATTTTGCAAATATTGGATTCTCCTCTTTACAATTTAACAAATATGTGTTTTAACATATGATTGAACCTTAACGTCACAAATGCAAAAGGAGTAAAGGCTGTAAAAATTCATCTTATCCATTCCATTTAAAAAAAAAAATATTTATTTATTTTTATTTTTAAGCACATATTATCTCTTTTATGATTTTAGTAGTTTCATAATTTAAGCTGTTATTCATTTGTCCTTGTTCTAAAGCTCTGTGATACAAAACGAATGCCTTTTAAGGTAATAAAGTATTGAATATGCCTATATCTAAAATGAGACCCGTCCTGTTATATAACAGTAAATTGATAAGACCCAGACCTATGTTCAACAGAGCGAACATACCATCGTAATGCCCGTATTTTAACACAGACCGATTAATGCTTTGTGCAACATGGTCCATAGTTCTGTTTGAAATGCTTAATATTGTTTAACGTCGAGTTCCGAAATATTGCAGTAACAAATATTCTAGCGGTTTATTGTGATCGAGCCTAAACCTGCCCGACCAGTGATTGAAATCATGAGCGTCGTAACTGAAAAACATGCATTCATCAAAATCACACAGACTGACATTTCAAACTGAAGAGTTTTACCCGGAAATCCCAACATACGGGACCCCTACTGGAGATAATACGGTAACGTATTCCGAGTCGCCGTCATACAACCGTGACATACACGTGATTGCGCACACTCTATGCAGCACAATAAAGCAATTCGCCGTTAAAGTTTAATTAAATCAAATCATTCACTGGAATATATCGTGTAACCAAATGCTCATTCAGTTCTAAAATATAAACGACTGTCGAAACACAAAAGAAAGCGTCCAATACTTCGACAGCTGATACAGATTAATTTTCGGCAATGATGGAGGCAGTGAAGCAATGCTAATAGCATTTGATTGACATGCCACTATCAGACGAACAAACAATATATTTTTTAATAATATTAGAAGTCTTAATCAGTTACTGAAAAATGAACCCGGTATCTTGCCGTGACAGTCCGTTGTAGAGGGGTGTGCGGACTCCACAGGTTTATTTCGTGATAGTTAATGAATCTTTTGCGTCTTGGCACACGCCATATGATCAATGGAATAAACAATCAAAACATCAGGAAGTATCTGCATTATCATCCAGACCGTCCATTTCGATAATGACTGGCATATCACATGTGTGTTCAGATCGTTGGCTAGAGTTAAACAGTTTAAGAATCAAAGCTTAATAACGCAGGTCATATCAAACACTCTGTACATACATATCGTGCCAACATCGGCATCGCTACAATCGTTACCTCTAGAATAATATCACGCATATAATTTACATATTTACCTTCCTCATCGTGCCTGCCCTGTGCCCTTTGACCTCCGTCAGCACGTGACCTGGTTATCCTCGCGTCGCTCATATCACAAAGCAAACAATGACGGTGTCACAACAATTTGAATCTGACATACTGTGTTTAGGACTATTTGTTTGAAGTAAACATTTTTTCAGAGACAGTGTATTTTTGGTGCCAAGTTTAAAATGAGTATCGTTGCCGCAGCCTAAGAGATATTAAACATTTTCGTGCTTCAGTGTACACAATATTTATTTATAATTTCTAAATTTTGCTAGCCAGGCGGGCTGGCTATGCTGGAAACTTACCAGCCCACAAGATAATGCACTAGCCCGAGATTTTAATGTCAAAACTATGCAAAAGATAACAAAATGGCACAAGGCAATCAAAACCACCAGTCTAAAATATTTTGTGTATGTTCAGATAAGTCATCATTAATATAATGAACACTTTTTTCAGACTTGCATGATTTAAAAGTGTCATAACTTAACAAGTCGAAGAAATCGATATATTTACAAAATGACCCCATGTGACTATGGGCCATTGACTGCGGAGAGTTACTGGCCCGACTGGATTTTTACTAGTCACGGGGTATCGGGCCAGTGGCTGTTTTGCACACTGCTCTGCCTCTACGTCGATGACACTAACATCAGCGTTAATACTTACATTTACGTAAATGACATCATAATCTACTAAAAACATATCGCCTTGTATTAGGTATCAACTCAGTGACTTTCAACCTTGATGTGCCTTTAATGACGTACTATCAGAACGTTCAGCAAGAAACTCTTCATTTAAATGTTTAGAAGTTTGGATACATGAATATATTATAACACTATTTTTTATCACCCCTGTTTTAATTTATCACCCATGATTAGCACATTAAATATGTTACTTTAATGTGCAAAGATAGCGGGAAAAATTCCATTCATGGTTATCGGCTGAGATTTTCAGTGTCCTAATTGGACCAAGAAACCGAAAGCTCAGTTTCCTCAGCTTTTGAAACAAAAAGATCTAAGCCACCAGAAGTACCATAGGTTCACTATTATTTACAATTTGTGTCTTAACATTTTCTTCCTAGCCTTGAATCACATATTATATTTATAAGCACGTTATGACACAGCACGCACGGTGCCCAACTTGACCCGCTCGAATCGTCCTAGTTCTGCACGATTGGCCTTTCGGAAAGACTTAGTGGCGAGCTCGAGGTCGACCGGAAGACAATGCAGCTGCTTCAAGGGAGATAACTCCTACAAACACCATGGCACCAACCAAGATCACTGGCTGCATAGTCAAAGATCTTCGTTTTCCTACCTCACTTGAGAAGGACGGATCGGATGCAGTGGTATTGTTATAAATTGATGTTTTTTAATGAAAAAATATGCAATTAACTGATAAACATGACGCTGAGATTACTTCTTCATAATCCACAAAGGAAGATCGAACTGCCATAACCTGCATTTCTCAATATCACATTTATTAAGAAGTAAGAATGGTTTTTAGTGGTGTTGTGTTCACCGACATATCTATTAAACAGCATGCCATCGTCAGTTATTAAATTATCTTATCTAATGTCAATCTAGGGCAAGGTCGCATCTGGTTGGCGAGGTATGACAGGACATATCTCATGCTGATTAGCCAAAGTGAATACATGTCTAAGTACAGGGCTTGGTCCGAGACAAACACGAAATTCCTGCAAAATACTGAGGCTTCAATACAATACGTCGGTTAACAATGACAGAAACCTATATAAACCACACATGCATAAAAGAGTAATATTTTTTAGCCATATAAACAGTTTTGGGGCTAAAAGGCAAGATATGATGGATGTTAACTTCTTTATTCTATATACCACATTTCTGTGTTATTTTTATTGATATTGCGATTTTCACCGTCGGCAGTGTTAAGAATCTTTTCATTCTGTTTTATTGTTGCCCTGTCTTTCTGAAATTTCGATTTTAAGGCCAGACGACCATTACCCCCCTTCCTACCCCCACCCCCCACCCTTAAAAAAAATAAATGCAAAAATGAATGCACGGTAACACAGTGTTTTAAAAGTCAGAATAAAAAATATATAATTCCAGAGTACGTAGCTATTCTAGAAACGTTCGCAGTCCATTTTTAACACATTGTTAAAACTTCTTAGTGCCACAAACGTTTCGAAAATACGGTTGTGTAGTTACTTTTGTACATCAGTTTGTATCAAAATATGCCTATCTGTTTTTGCACCAGAACAAGGAGCCTGATTACAGTGCCGGGTACTGTATTCTGAAGACTGACTCGAATCTTGAGGGACATGGGTTCACCTTCACCTGCGGAAGGGGCACTGAAATAGGTAACGTAGCAAGACACTCTGGAACATTATACAGGGTATAGGTTAACTGTGCTTTGCGTGAAGCTATATAAAGTGAGTCTCATTTAACGCCAGTTTAAAATGACTTCAGCTATGTCGGCAAGGCAAGTTCGATGACAGCAAGGCGTTATGGTGAATCGCGATGTAATTAGAGCCCAGACATCCTTGTTTTTGTTTGTTTGTTATTCAGTCTCTCCTCAGTACCTTTCGTTACACTCCACTACTGAGTCTAACAAAACCTTATGGGAGGTCGCGTCACGTAAGCTTTGAGATTGACCAATCAGAAAACAGCTTACCAAATCGCGAAAGTGCACATTCGCACATACCTTTTGAACTTTTTATCTCGAAAAGGTTCGTACCCGAACGATTTCGAATGCTATTTAGCGTATGCTCGCTTCCGGGTGATGCACACGGCGTACGTACAACCATGAGTAAACAGTCGCTGAAATTAGTGTTTTGGGCAATATTCAAGGTTGTCATCTTGCGGAAATATTAGCTAGTGGTAACCATGTCAACAGAAACCCCAAGGCGTATATACTGCAGGTCAATAACTGTGTTATATGCGGATTTTTGTTTTTGGAAAAAATCTGTGTCAATGACCTGAATATTTTGAAAGTCCCTCCGATCCCTATATAGTAGTCGCAGTCTGGTTGGTTAAATCTAATTAACCGTCTCGTGTTTGATTGGACGGTCATTGGTCGCTGAAAGGTTACCTAACGCGACCTTCTAATAGATTTTGTTAGATTCAGTGGTTGAGTGTAACGTAATACACTGACACTAAGTTTACTTAGACTGTTTGTTGTTTAACGCCACACAGGGCAATATTCCAGCTACATGGCGGTTGGTCTGTAAATAATCGAATCTAGACCTGTGAATGCAATGATCAACAGCATGAACCTCTGTCTACGCAAATGTCAACCATGTCAGCCTCCCGAACTTGTTAGTCTTCTCTCATAGCAAACATAGGCTGCTGAACCGTAGTGCTGGCAACCAAGAATAATATTCAGGACGAATCTGGAGGTTCTTTCCTTGGATGCTGGTGAGCCAAGGGGACGCAACTTAGCTGTATATAGTAACTGACTGAAGTTGTTAAGGCATTATCATTTTGTGTGTTCCTCTTGTCCGTTATTTTGTTTGCAGTAATGGATATTTAGGTTCTTAGGTTGAATCTTTGCAGAAAACGCATATGTTTGAGGGGGCAATATATATCAGATATGAATATGAAGAACGTATATATCCCAGCATGCAATTGTTCCAGTGTGTACGGCCATCACAGCATTGAGCAAACTGGTTGTTGGTCAAAACCTGTCGGCCATTTTTGCCGACTTCGCCAGTTTCTGGAGGTCTTTGACAAGCGAGGACCAAATGAGATGGGTGAGGGAATTTGAATTCATTATCATAGCGACGCTGTCGTTTAGATGACCGTCAGTCTATGTTAAGGTATTGGTGCCGTAGTCGCTTCAACGCTATAGTCGCTTTCTGGGACCGGAAAACATGATGATGATGATGATGATGATGATGATGATGATGATGATCATAATGATGATGATGATGATGATGATGCTGATGATGAAGATGGTGGTGGTGGTGGTGGAGATGTCTGGACCCTTCCGGTTTGAAATCAAATATGGAATCTACCGATATGAGCACAAAAAGCCCTCTTTCGTTTTTTCTTGAATCACGACTTTGATGAAAGAAACATTTTACCCGCCAACCAAGGGTCATAATCGCAAGTAATTTGAGAGCTGAAATGTGGCGAAAACAACATTCACTCGCACAGATAATATTACGTTTCGAGGAAAAATGGATCGTTGGATAGTTTTGGCTGTATATTTCAAAAAATGATTTTTTTATTTTTTGTTGTTAGGGCCTTACTCAACAATATTCCAGCTATATATCAGCTGTCTGTAAATTATCGACCTGACAATCCAGTGACCAACAGCATGAACAACGATCTACGCTATTTGATGACATGTGTCAACCAAGTCAGCGAGCCTGACCACTCAGTCCCGTCAGTCGCCTCTTACGACAAGCATGGGTTAGTGAAAATCCCATGTTACTCAAGCTAGGAAGGCGAACGGCTTATTTGTCTTAATGATATGGAGGTATAATGTGATATAACATAACACATTTGACAACTGAATGGTGACTGAAGTGTCTGATCTGCTACAGCTCGGCCCTGAGAAGGGAATCATGCATCTTGCCGTGGCTGCCATCACGAACGCTGTTTGGGATCTCTGGGGCAAGATCGAAGGCAAGGTAAGGACAAAACTGATTCCACTGTTTTCCCCGCATCTACCTTCTACGCTTAAAGCTATTAACAAGCTATTAAGGTCGCTTGTCAAAGACCTCCAGATATCCTTGTACATATCTAAACTGTAAATGCGTGTAAATAACGCTGATACTAGACCAAACCTGCGATATAAGCCATATAGCTGTAGTTCCATATTACGGAGGGTCCAAGATGTTGCAATAGTATATTGGTTGCGACAAAACCCTTTCCACATTCCTTAGCAAAGTCGATTGCGCCGTTGTGACTATATCATGAGCAGACATTGGTTTCAGCAGTATTACAGCAGCACGATGTTGTTTGTAAACATATCGAGTCTGAACCAGATAAACCAATGATTGCCACTATGTGACACGCTGACAGAGCATGTGTTTATGAATCCAATGTTTTTGTTTACCTTTTCTTTTCTCACAATTGTGATTTATATTCGTAATCTCATTTCTGTCTTCAGCCAGTTTGGAAACTGCTTGTTGATATGGTATGTATTGTATGTAAGGTCTTGTTCACAGTTGTAGCTCACCTAAACAATGAATTCAAGTGAGCGTATGTCTAAGGTCAAAGTCCGTTTGTTTGAAAAGCTTAAATATTTTCATAATTAGTTTGTTCGCAAGTCTTAAAAAGCTGATTCTATGGTCTAGTAGACCATGCCCGAGGAACTTTAGGTCGCTGGTTTGATCCTCGGTCGCCGAGGTAATTTTTGTTACCCTGCCTGGCGCTCGGCACAAAGAGAATGGAACAAGGACTGGACCTAGGAGTCAGTACAATGTGTCTGTGTGTAGTTATGAAATGTCCCTATTTTGTTCCGTTTTGTTGTTTTGTTTCTGTTGTTTCTTCAGACCCCTGAAGAGCTGGTGAACACCATTGACTTCCGCTACATGTAAGTTATTTCATGACCTTTAAGGGCTAGACGTGGTCATGTGAAACGTCACGTCGTCCCCACCGTCGTTTAAACGAAATTCTTCTTGTTAAACGTCATGTCAGATCCATCAACGTTTAAGAAACGTCGCCACGTTAAACACTACACCACATACGACGACGTACCGGTAAAGTCTCCACGTTACGTAGCACAGGGACGTCTTCATGCAAACCACGTCATCTCCACCGACGTTTTGGCAAGGTAGTCACGTCAGAAACCACGTCATCTCCACCGACGTTTTGGCAAGGTAGTCACGCCAGAAATCACGTCATTTACGCCGACGTTTTGGCAACATCTTCACTTTTACATCACATTTACAACAGTCAAGGTCGGCTTGATGTCAAACATTTCATAATACCTAACGTCGCCTTGCTACTCACCACGTCATCTTTAACAACGTTCCAGCGACGTCACCTAGCTGAGTTGCTCATGCCTGGGTCAGCAAGTACATGTCACAGGGCCTTGTAACACTGACCAGTACACAATGGACATCCAATATCTGATGATGATTATGTTATCTGTAGGCACATGGTAATCTGTCACAATGCTCAACGATAAGTAACTGTGTATCACCCTTCACAACTATAGCACCTGAAAACATTTTTTTCTGAATGATTGCAGTTTTTAGCTGTTTTCAGCAATAAACAGATTTCCATGGCAAAAGGATCATGCAAATGGCGATACACTTCGTACCGGCCCGACCTGGGATCCGGCTTTCGGATAACGTGCAAACGCAGAAACGGTCAAGATGAACATTGCCCCAAAACGTTCTTTATGAAACTGTTTGTTTCCCCTGAAATCTGTTTTCGGTTACGTTGGTGAGTGGTTGTTGCCGAAACGTCTTTTTACAAAATAGGCAAGATTGTGACTTGCTCTTTTTTCAGGTCGGATGGCTTGTCCAAAGAAGAAGCGCTGAGTAAGTGAGTGAGTGAATGAGTGAGTGAGTGAGTAATGCCGTGCATGGATGTGTCGAATGAAAGGTATTTCACCCTAGTAAACTATCTCGGTGTATTTTTTTGTTCTGTTGTTTTTTTTCTTTCACTAAAACTGAACTGGGGTGTTAACAGAGTGTAGCTGAATCGTTACCAAAAGTTGGCAGCTGCCTGTGTTGAGGCACATGAATCCTTCATTTTGATAGGGCGGTCAAAGTTCTTTCAGTGTTGAAGTGTTTGTGTCATATATATTCACAAATGTTAAATAATTTTACTTTCAAAACTACCCGATTACTATTATTTCGCTTTTGGAGATAAGAACAGGCCAAACAAGTTTGTGATGAATTCCTTCTTTGTCGCAGCGCTTCTGCGGCGTATGGAGCCGGGAAAACAAGAAAGAGGTATGACCACAAACAGTTTTGACGCAAATACAGCATCAAGGGATAGGTCCGTATTGTCACTGCCAGGGTCTTACCACAATACGAAACAACGCCTTTAAGACTATATAATAAACATCTTAAAATTAATGCGCCTCCAATAATTACGACTGCTTACCATAATACGTTGACAGAGGAGACCACCTCGGCCATTTGGGGTTTAAGCAAGTCGACCGCATGTAACATATTCTCCATGTGAACATGAATATTCCTCAAAGAATGAGAATATGTTCCTGAGGCAATCTCTTCTCCTGCTTGACACTATCGTGCCGCCACGCGTATGTAATATTCGTCGTGCCCCTTGTGATGAAAACGTGATTTTCTATCATTTTGTGCTCTTGTTTCAAATGGTGCTTATTCGACAATATGTTGTTAAAAGGAATTAATTTGTTGAAAAATATGTTACTGTTTTAAAGGATTTTTAACCAATGATCCCAACCCCAATCTGGCCCCACGGATAATAAAAGACGGGCACATTATAGGAGTGACCTATCACTGGTCAGATTGAGGAACAAATTGGGATCCTCTTGTATGTAAAATTACAGAACGCAACATCCTACGGAACGGCTTACCTTGCTACATCACCTCCTTCGGCTGGCTCGGTTATGACGACGGCAAGATCAGGAGAGTCAGTGAGCTTCCACCGTTGTAGATGACATTTGGCATTGTACCATTATTCAATTCAGATTAAGAAAAAGAAAACTATAAATCGCCCCTCAATGAAATGCGCTTTGCATCCACATAAAGGGGATTCCTAAAGCGAGATAAGGGTGGCAAACGGAATCGGGTGGAATGCTGTTGATCACTGATTGTCGGGTTAGACTCCATTATCTACAGACCGCGTTCGCATAGCTGGAATGTTGTCGAGTGCGGCAACAAAAAAATCCTAACACAAGGATGTTTTGGGCTCTAATTACATCGCGAATGGGATCAGGACCTGATTTCTCGAACAAAGTTCATGCACATTTTTCAAACAATTTGAAGTTGGCAGTTTGAATTTCTAACTCAGTTGCATTTCTAAACTCAAAAAGCCAAACAGCTCAAAGTAACCTATTAATAAAACTTTTAGGTTTGAATTCAGTATCGATATTCAATATATTCAATATCGATTTCAGTTTCTTGTGTGAAATGATTTTTCCTTCTCTTTTCAAATGATAGTTAGTAAACTTTAAGGTAAAAAGGACTGCCTGCCTCGGTGTCAGTATACTTGAGAAGGGTGGACGATGATGCCAGACCTGAGTCATAGGATCTCATTGGACACGAATTATACCAGGGACTGTTTGTACAGGCAAATACAAGAAACACAAACCTAGAACCTTAAGTTTACCCGTTAAGTTTACAACTGAGGTTGTTGAACTTGATACGATATGTCGTCTTTGTTTGCAGCGCTGCAAAGAAGTCATGGCGAAAGGATTTACAAGGTAAAACGATCAGAATAAAATGCTTTGAGAAAACAAAAAAACCCTCGTTTTTGACTGGGTGGGTGGGTGAGTGAGTGAGTGAGTGTGTTGGTGAGTGGGATTATACGTCCATGGGTGAGTGAGTGAGTGGAATCTAGCTCTGCTTTCAACACTTTCATATCTCTAAGTGACATTTCGATGCAAAGTGAGCCGGGGCAAGGGTGAGTGAGTAAGATAACGCCACTCTGAAAAGTAATTCAGTTATGTCTCAGAGTCTCATTTGGCGTGGGTGAATGTCCCATTCACCAGTTTGGTTAAACCCCAAAAACGGGAATAATTGTAAGCCATAGAATCTGGGATACGCACCCACGGTCATGGGATTCTAACACACCCAAGGGGCGCTACTCCTCACAATGATTTGATGCGCCTCGTGTTCAACACGACGGTGGCACCCCTGACCCTATAGAAGGTGAGTGAAGGAATAGCATGCCAATAGTTTAAACACTGACAGTATCGGTTATTTCTTTGTATGAAAAGTGAGTATAGAGTCTTCTCCCCTGTTTGTTCACAGGTTCAAGGCCAAGGTGGGAGGGACGTTGGAGGATGACGTTCGACGTCTCACCATCATCAGGGAGGAGATTGGTCCAGACGCCCTGCTGGTGAGATCACAGGCACAAAAATGGTAGCACAATTGGGATTACGCAGCATAGAAAATATGACAAGTCTTCTTATATGCGAGCGAAGCGAGCAAAAGTTGGCAACGTACTTTCCTCGCGTTGGTTCGAAAAATATTTTCCATGTCAAAACATCGCCACCATCAAAGGTATACACCCAAGTCTTCACTGAGTTGTGCTCTCACATTTTCAATTCCATGCTGAACAATTACTCACGTGAAATATTTTATTCATTCAACATTTTAAGCGCAACTTGTGGTATATCAGGCTGTTCTTCGCCTCCATTTCCCCTCCCAGCTTCCGGTTCAACGGAGTGAAGGAACAGGGGGGTATTATTCCATATGGAATACTTATACTTACGGCTAACCCTCCCCCTCCCCCTTCATTCGCCCATTACGTTGCCAACATTTGCTCGCTTCGCTCGCATATAAGAAGACTTGTCATATTCTCTATGCTGCGCAACGCCATTTACAGTTGGACTGTGAAGATGAAGACTTCAAAACATGATGAGTCTTGTACGTGTCTCGTTCTCCGTTGCAATTCCAGAAACCAATATGGCAGCCACATTGATTTTGAAGCCTCAAACGGATGTCGTTTGGAGTCTTGAAGCCACATACGGCCTCCGCAGTCTATAAATTGCACAACGTGTGTATATTTTTTCAGTACGTTGATGCCAACCAGAAATGGGATGTGGAGGAGGCCATTGACTGGATGAAGAAGCTGGCACAGTTTAACCTCACCTGGATTGAGGAACCCACCAGTCCTGATGATATCCTGGGCCACGCTGAGATAGCCAGGGTAATTTTTTCATTTAAACCGACCATGCACCCACCCTCCTCATCTCTCTCATTTCTGGTTAGCACAGAATAGTAGCAACCGAGTGCATATACCAGACGCTCTACCGTGAAGATTTCAATTTTGTGAAATTTTGTGAAATTTTGTGAAAATGTAACCATTATTTTCACTTCAAAGTTCAAACTTGTGGTTACCACAGTAATAAGTCTTCCAGCTTTTTTGTACAGCCCGATTACTTTATGTTGGCAAAACGTTCATGCTAATGTCATCATCATTCAGTGTTGTCCGTGAAGGTCCGGGTTAGAATTGATCTTCTGTAACCCATGCTTGTGAGAGGCGACGTACGGGATCGGGTTGTCAGGATCGCTGGCTTGGTTGACACGTTTCCAACAAATTGCACAAATCGACGCTCATGCTGTTGATCACTGGACTGTCTTGTCCAGACTCGATTATGTACAGACCGCTGTCATATAGCTGGAATAATCCAATCACTCAATCAGTGGTCCGGCTCGGAACCAATGATACTGACACACATCATCGTATCCCGGTGTACATGCTGTTGATCACTGGTTTGACTCGATTATTTACAGAGAACTGTGATATAACTGGAATAGTCCAGCATTAAACAAGAATTTTAATTCATCCCTTTCGCTCTGTCCTCACCAGGCGCTGAATCCCCTCGGCATCGGCGTAGCTACCGGGGAGCACTGCCAGAACAGAGTCATGTTCAAACAGTTCCTCATGGCCAAGGCTCTCCAGTTCTGTCAGATCGACGCATGTCGTCTAGGAGGAGTCAGCGAGAACGTGGCCGTCATCCTCATGGCTAAAAAGTTTGGAGGCACGCCATTTATACTTCCTCCGAACTATGACGCTTGTTATTTAACCAACATGACCATGGGTGCACATTCTTAAGAAAACTGAAAACAGGGCATTCCAGTAAAGAATTATAGTTACAACCATGACGAAAAAGAAAGTGAATAGTGTTTTCAAGAAATATGAATTTTGTTTGATATATGCGGCATTGAATTTTGATCATGTGGGGAAATTCGAGTCAATCTGACAGCTACATAAGAGTGAGGCGCATGTCGCTATTATTTTCTTCCTTTCTGTTTGTGCTGGTTACGAAGGTGAAATCCCCAAATCGTTCAAATTATGAATACGCATGAACACTTCTTCCTAAACGAAAATCGGTGTGCTGTAAGTGTTGTAAGTGGTCAGAGTTTCATTATTAATTTTTGGTTGTCCCTTGTCCAAATTACACTTGACCGAACCATTGTAAATTTCGGTCGAGCATGTTGTACTGCACAGATCAACATATTTTATCGCTCACTGTGAAATATCACTGACAAAATAATTGATAATGTTCCCAAATTTCAAAATAATTTTCGTCAGTTGAGCAGAGGCTGTAGTTTCACTATCGACTTGCCATGGATGTATAATGATGATACTTTATTCCTACAAATGAATTTGATACCATAAACCATAATTACAAAAGGATATGTACAGTGTTGACAGACCTAGTTTGTGATGTGTGACTACCGGTCTGGGGCTTGTATGACTGTTCCCAAGAGATTCCTGGTAACGCCCCCAAGCCATGGTATGACTGTTCCCAAGAGATTCCTGGTAACGCCCCCAAGCCATGGTATGACTGTTCCCAAGAGATTCCTGGTAACGCCCCCAAGCCATGGTATGACTGTTCCCAAGAAATTCCTGGTAACGCCCCCAAGCCATGGTAAGACTGTTCCCAAGAAATTCCTGGTAACGCCCCCAAGCCATGGTATGACTGATCCCAAGAAATTCCTGGTAACGCCCCCAAGCCATGGTATGACTGTTCCCAAGAGATTCCTGGTAACGCCCCCAAGCCATGGTATGAAAGTTCCCAAGAGATTCCTGGTAACGCCCCCAAGCCATTGTATGACAGTTCCCAAGAAATTCCTGGTAACGCCCCCATTGGATTGATGTGTGGGTAACTCCGCATTGTTGTCTGCCCCAGATATCCCGGTCTGTCCACACGCCGGAGGGGTGGGGATGTGTGAGCTGGTACAACATCTGTCTGTGTTCGACTACATCTGTGTCTCAGGCACGTTTGAATCCAGGTACCGACAAACCCAAAATAGATATCCAATGTTCAGCGCCTATGATAAAATTACACAGCACTTCTTTTGGTGACGCTGAAACTCATTCGTAATCTCAGATGCTACAGAATTCCAGAAGCAGTGCGGTCTCCTACTGGCTAAAGCGTATGATACATACTAATACTACATCAGTGGTGCCTTGGAAGATTAACTACTTAAATATTAAAGTATCAGGAGCCCTTAGCTTAGTTTTAGTACTACGTGTCGTGAAATCCATGTTCCGTACGGCATATAACGTATACCACTCGACGGCGGCGTATAACAATATTTACTCACTCTGACCGCTTCATCAATAACTGGATTCACGTACACTTTAAACCTTGTATCTATATTCACCCTACCTTGATCATACAGTTATTTTTGTATATTTGTGATTATAAATCAGATCCAAGGGGGAAACGCTTTTTAACAGATATTCATTGCTGTTTAATAAGTGTCAGCAATATTCAAGCATTATTTGCAAATTCGACACACCTTTTAGTGAATGACTCTGTATTTCTCTGTATGTCTCTGTATGTTACTCTATGTTCCAGATGGACGGAGTATTCCGAGCACCTGCACGATCATATGGTGCACCCCGTGAAGGTGCGAGACTGCAAGTACATAGTTCCACAGGTCAGTTCATACGACCACCACGCGAGAATAAAGATCGGAACTACGATGGCTCTTTAGGATATACTCCAGTATATACTCCAGTATATATACAGATCGATAAAGCCATAACCACGGCAAGCATTCGTGGATTTTTCCTGGTTCTTGCAGATAGGAGACATTGAACTGGCTCTCAGTACTGTGATCGCGACGTAACTTAAAGCCCAAGAACCAAAGTTCTACCAATATATATGTGAAAAATATTAAATGCTATTTAAATTGTATACAAAATGCTTATTCTTGAGCTGATTTATATATGAATATCATAGATCTTGGGCTCGTAAATCGATGTTTGATTTGCGTTATTCACCGAACGCCGTGTATGGTTTTAATATTGCACAGTGCGGCGACTAATAACATTCCATTCCGAAAACCGATTGAGTGAGGAGGGTTTTACTGCACATCCAGTAATGTTCAAGCTATGCCACGTGTTTGTTACAAATGGATGACTTTCCATCCCACAATTCAGAGTCCCGGATACAGCTCCGAGGTCAAGGCCACGACGCTGGAGGACTACGTGTTTCCGGAGGGACGGGCCTGGAAGAAACTTATCGCTGAGGGCCTCCACAAGGGTCAATAGGGACCTCCTGGTCGGAGCTGGACTGAAAGATCTGTTTGGAGACAGATTCAGGAATTACGTTACATTATAACCAATTTCAGATTACACATTAATAATGCTGAGATTTGTCCCAGTCTACGGTCTGACTGTGTTAAAGGTCATCTTTATGGGTCAAGGGAGTTAACTGACGGTTATGCTTCGAAAGTTTATGCATTGATCGGAGTGTCGTTTGACCATTGTGTTTTCTTTTCTAGTTGACAGGGGATGTTCAGGTAACTTTGTGTTTAAAGTGTTCGCAAGTCACTCCGAGAATATTTCTAGTGATCTTGCTGGAATGTTGCTATTAGATGCGTACAACCATACTCACTCACTCACATGTAAAAGGGCTGTGGGGTAGCCTAGTGGTTAAAGCGTTCGCTCGTCACGCCGAAGACCCGAGTTCGATTCCCCACATAGGTACAATGAGTGAAGCCCATTTTCTGGTGTCCCCCGCCGTGATATTGCTGGAATGTTGCTAAAAAGCTGCGAAAAACTAAACTCACCCACTCACTCAGATATAAAACCAGCGTAAAACAATACTGATTCACTCACCACTTGACCAATCGCAATCAAATTACCTAACGAAATGCATGAGATTATTCGAGCATTTGGGATAAAAACTCGAAACGATTTGGAAAATGCATGTATCTGTGTCTACGCTGACTGTACGCATCCTGCAATCGAAAATCATTCCCGTGGCAGTCGCCATTTTGGTTCTGAACCGGACGTTGACTTCGTTAAACGATTTTGATTGACTATGAGTGGACTCGTAAGTGCAGCCAAAATATAAGTCCATTCACGCCCATTCCGGTAATGATTTAGTAGTCAGTTATCCCCCTTGTCCTGGGAAGATAATTGACTGACTAATATGGTACGGAAGAGAGAAACTGAACATGGAACTGGCTGGAGAAATTGGTTGTTGATGCCACCTGGCTCAGCATCCATTATAGAGATACTGTATCCTCTAAATTCAAGAGTGCTTTTTCTCTCATGTTTAAATAAGACTGATAGGTTCCAGTGAACAACGTGTTGCGAAGTAAATGAGTGAGTGAGTGAGTTTGGTTCTACGCCACTCAGCAATATTCCAGCTATATGGCGGCGGTCTGAAAATAATCGAGTCTGGACCAGACAATCCAGTGACCAACAACATGAGCATCGATCTGCGCAATTGGGAACCGATGACATGTGTCAACCAAGTCAGCGAGTCTGACCACCCGATCCCGTTAGTCGCCTCTTATGGCAAGCATAGTCGCCTTTTATGGCAAGCATGGGTTGCTGAGGGCCTATTCTACCCCGGGACCTTCTCGGGTCCCCAAATAAATGAGACGTCACATATGATTGTACTTTCTATTGGGTTACGACAAAATACCGAAGACAGCAAACATTATAAAAATGTTTTTTATACATATTCAGTCACCTGTCAGAAAACAATTAATGCTTGTTCGAATAAATTATTACAAGTTCTACTTTTGTTTCGTCATTGTCTTACCTACAGTTACCTCCCTTACCGGATTCAGAAACGTAATAGAAAACCTTAGAGTGAGCGCAGTAGATTATTCAGGTCACTGATTCTCCCTTCATTATTGAAAATCACAAACATATTCCTTGAATTAAAGACGCTAGACATAAAAATCTGAAAACATATTTAACGCACGGGTTTGGTTGCTGCAAGGAGCCTACATAGAGATTATCCTTGGCTACAGTATTCCAACAATATCACGGCAGGGTACACCAGAAATGGGCTTCACACACTACACCCATGTGGGGAATCAAACCCGGGTCTTCATGGTGACGAGCGAACGCCTTAACCACTAGGCTACCCCACCGCCCCGTAACACGCAGGAAACGAACATGCAATTGTCTTAGAAGGTAAAATTCATAGAAAAAAACAGATATGCATGAAATCCCCGTTCAACAGTAAATATGTGAACCACAATGCCCCTTCAGCATATGAGAATTGCAAACTTGTCTAAACAAAGACATGTTCATCAATCTACTATATATCTACCTGTTGTAATGACAATCATTGTCAAGATCGAGTCGTCTCCTGTCGTTTTAGCTGCAGTCTTTGTAATAATACAGATTTCAACAAACTATTAGATGACTTGGATAGTGAATTACTCGAAAATGAGAAAAGCAAGATTTATGGGTGTGAATTATATTGTTGGGGATGACACGAAGTTTCGGAGTGTATGCTTGCTCCACCTTTGATCAGGTCTGATGAAGGACCAAACATACACTACACCCCGAAACGTCGTGTTATTCACAATAAACGTCGTATGCATTCCGGATCCACTTCTATACTACACCCTCCAAAGACTTACACGAAAATGCCACATCTATATTACTGACACAAACTGTTATCATACAATCTGTTCATCTGTGTAGTTATTTTAAACGTTTTTTAGACTGTGTTGGGGTAGGGGTGGGTGTGGTTGTATATATGGGGGTGTTCTCTTCTTTACAACAATGTAATAGTCGTTTGTATGTGTGACGGTCTAATATGAAATGATAAGTGTCTTCCAGTGAATGTGTCTTCACATGTGCATGAATGATAACCGCTGGTTATGAACCCAATATTGCTATGTGCATATATCTGTGACTAGCATACCAGTTTATACTTGTTATACACGTTAATACTTGTTTAGTTCACTTGCAACCTCAAGTAGAGTTATCAAAAGGTACCATTTTTTGTCCTTGAAAGGGGAAGTATAACATGAGGTTCTGTCTGTACTAGTCTGGGAGGTGGTGATCCTACCTCCTTAACAAGGTATGTGGTGCAAAACTTGTGAAGAAACCTGGAAAAAAGGAACACTTGTCCATTCATGTGATCCCTTATTTCCCCTCAGGATATAAAACAGAAAAATCAACAAACAACACAAACCAGACCAACCACCCACCCTCTCCCACCGCACCACAGTTAAAATAAAAATACAATGTAAATGAAAAAGAAAACTCACACACAGACAAAAAAAACAGAACAAAACTATCAAACAACCCAAAACCTAAAGCAGGAACACCAAGAAAAACGCGGTGCATGAAATAAAGAAGAGTCTATATATACACACACATGTACACACACATGTACACACACATGTACACACACACGTACACACACACACATGTACACACACACGTACACACACACATGTACACACACATGTACACACACATGTACACACACACGTACACACACACATGTACACACACACATGTACACACACATGTACACACACACATGTACACACACACATGTACACACACATGTACACACACACGTACACACACACATGTACACACACATGTACACACACATGTACACACACATGTACACACACATGTACACACACACATGTACACACACATGTACACACACACGTACACACACACATGTACACACACATGTACACACACATGTACACACACACATGTACACACACACACATGTACACACACATGTACACACACATGTACACACACATGTACACACACACACATACAGAGTTCTCCCTACTACATTAACCATAACGTATACTACAGAACAATCCAGCTGGCAGCTTTAATTAATCTTATCAGCTATGTATATTTTGTCTCGCCACACGAACAGTTGACTTCCTCCACTTGTTACTGCATCAATTACCTATATCCATTGTTGTTAAAACATTTCATTCATCCTACCACACTGTCATTGTTAATCCACGCTAATCCATCCTCCTCCTCCTCCTCATCATCATCTCATCATCTGCAGTGCACTGATATAAGAATGTAAACTGAAATGATCACAATATAACAGACCCGTAAAGATGCGGAGTTTGCTGACTTGGTTCACACGTCTTCGTATTCCAATAACATGTCCGTAGAACGATGCTCATGCTGCTAATCACTGGATTTTCTGGACCAGACTCGATTATTTACAGACCTCAGCCATATAAGTGGGATATAGCAGGAGATGTCTGTAAGGAACAAACCAACCAACCAATCGGAATATAAGGTAATAGTAAGGCCTTTTGACAAAACGTTGTCATAAAGACTTACAATTTTCTTTTAACATAACATTGTATTACAATATGTACATCCAACATCAGGTTTTCATATGTGATTAGGTCAAGCGTACTTATAAAAGCAGGGTGTGAAACTCCAAAAAATTTCAGCCAAACCACAGGGCAAGTAGATGTCAAACTTGTCAGCCCAGACCAAAACTTACCTGTCCACAAAATATCTTCAAATATACACATATTGCAGCATAAAATCAAACCCGACACTTGGAAGGTGAATTTGAAAATCTGTCTGTCTGTATTGAAAATAACCCGTCCCGGGAGGTCGCGCAGGCAGGTACATTTGTATTTCGAACGCTGATGAAAGTCGACGTTTTCTGATGTAAGCGTCCTATTCTCCTTTCTTAGACTGCGTCTTGTGTGGCTTGTGTCCTCTTTGGGCTTAATGCGTCGGGTAAAACTGGCTTACCTGTCTTGTTTCTCAGTGTAACAATAATGTCTGAGAACGATGGTCCCTTCACTTAGCCAGATTCTGTCAAAACTGGTCTCTCACATACATCCAGAGTGGGATTTGACTCTTTGCAGAACTAGAAGTATTCTACATGTTTATAGCAATGTATATTGTATGCTTCATGTTATTTATGATATCGTATATTTTTTTCCCTGGAAACATATAAACACACACACACACACACACACACACACACACACACACACACACACACACACACACACATATATATATAAACCGAAAAAAAACTTCAATTCTTTCTTCAGGGCAGTATAAAAGAACAAGAGATGGTAAGATGGTTAAATTGTTATTGCATTGCTGAGATCTATGTGATGTACTCGATACACTGACAGTACCACAATCAGGTCCCTTAAGGTTACACTACATTTCCAAACATGGGTATACAGAATTTCAAGTCACAAGAATATAAATTCGAATGTAGATTGGCAGCCCGCAACCGATTTCGAAGGGGCTGTGAGGACAGTCGACCTCTAAACATCTCAATCCTGGTTCGTGTACGTCGTAGGTGACGTAGGACGATTTGACGGTCTTCTGCTCGTGACGTCACACGTGGACGACCCGACCTTGGACGACCCGACCGTGGGCGATCAGAAGTGGTGCCAGTTTGTTGTTGTTGTTGTTGTTGTTGACCTCGCAAGTCATACACAGTATGACGACTGCATCCCATTGCTCTTGCGACGTCAATACCTGATCATCCCGCTTGCAACATGCCAACGGTACGTTCACTTTGCACATTTGACAATCGTGGCATTTAAAGTACCGTTAGAACTGTGGTTTAAAAGTGTGTTTTTTTCATTCCTTGAGGTCACTGTAAACACGTGCAAATGAAGAAAACTTCGATGCGAAGATCACGTGATCGACTGCACGTGCAAAACCTGATTTGGCACTAACGTCATTTGAACGACGAATGGATGGGTTTGAGTGGGTTTTGCTAAAGTTTTTCTAGAGTCGAAAGATAGGGATTCCATCTCGGATACACAGATGTATCATCTGAGAAAAAAATATTCATTATGTTTGAAAAATACATTTTGTGAAGTTTCTTTTTTTATTCAGTATATTATAGCAAACGCACACACACTCACATATATCTTAAGTCATATCACATTGTAGATACAGACTATAGCCCTTGAACAAAGGCTCACGCTTCAGTGGCTACTGCTAATTACCAGATCGCATCTCTCACCTAGCCAAACGTGATCTAAGTGAGAGTGAACCCAATCTAGGAAATCTAAAACATTGGGAAAACAAAACTGCAGCATAGTCAACCAAGTTTACTCCTTTCTGTGTAACGCTGCCATTAACTCGGATATTTGACAAGGTAAATATATTGTATTTTGTACATAAATCGGCTGGCATATAATCATATATGAGTTTGGATTACTCAAATTCTGAACTGACCTTTTGAACACTGTATTATTTCGTCTTTCAACATCGTTCATATAATCAGTGAGTATATTACGTTGATAAGGCTGGAATCTGTGGTAATGCAATTGGATAAAGTACATATCCTTGCATGGTTCTGAGGTCACCATAGGATGAAGACAGTTTGATGGACTATGACAATGCTTGATTGCACAATTCATTGGATCTGTTTCATCAGTAACGATAGGCCGTTAGCAAAGCGACTGGAGGTTGCTCGCGCCAAAACCCACTGTTTAGGGCGTGAAATGACTACATTTATGAGAAACCCCGCAAACGACGACGCATCAACAACGTGTTGCGAAGTCAAAGTACTAATATCCCAAATAAATTAGACGTCACATATGATTGTACTTTCTATTGGGTTACGACAAAAGATCAAAGACACACAGAGAAGCACAGCAGTTACAGAATCATGGTCGATGCTTGGGTTAAACCGTACCTGTTAGTCGTGAATGTCTCATAAACGTACAACATGTCATGCCAACATGTCATAGGACTCATTTGACCTATTCAGACAATGACCTATTCAGCCGATCAGAACAAATCTGGTTAAACTGAATTCCAGTTCCATTTTCATAAGTAAATGGTATTTACAAAGGAATTTTAATTTTAAACTTTAATAACACCGTCTTACTATAGTTTATGTCTAGGTTCAGGCAGCATAGCCTAACTATGGAATCACAGACTGCCTCTGTTTGATGAGGTCGTAAAATGATTCACCATGCATGTAGCTGGCTCACTAGTGAAACCTGTTTTGTGTTTCTTGCACTTATTCGGCGTAGTTCTGTAACGCACAATGGGGTTGATATAGTATCCGTACCAGACCGACAAACCTTTCTTACGTCAGAGCCTCGTTTTGAGATTTCCACGATTTCCACGATTTCCACGTTTCCGTTTGTCAAAGCTGTACGACGTTTTTGCTAGGATTAAAAGGAGCGTAGTGTTGCAATACACAAGTGATTAGACGTATCAGATCATACAAATTAATAGTTACAAATCTAGTTAAATGACACAGGCTACAAATCCTGGACTGGTTATCGCACTAAGTTGCGCATTACGACGAAACCCAGGAAACAGGAAACGAGATTGTTCTGTAATCAATGTTTTGACATGATAGGACTGACTTCATTCCCTCTTCACTCCCTTCCTCCTAACTCACTCCTTCACTGACTCAGTCTTGTTTCGAGAGTTCGAATCCCAGAGTACGTGTGTATGGCGACATTACGATCCGTAGAACGGGACCCACCATGCCATTGCCTCAATAAGCGTGTTAAGGTAACTCAAGCATACTTCCTGATAAAGACATAAGATTGTTGTAGCACTACGATCGTTTCGTGGAGAGGAGCCCATGTCATTGGATCACTAAGATAATCGTAACTTTATGAAAGACTTACGAATGATGTAGCGCTAGGACCGCTTATGGAAATGGACCCATATCCACCGTAAGACGATCGTAACTCCCAAACTTTGACTAAGACGTACGACTTTTGTAGCACTACGATCGCTTCATGGAACGGAGCCTCTGTCAATTCTTCAAATCATTCAATGGTCACTGGCACAAAGCTATCTTAGAGCTAAGGTGATCGTAACTCCCATACTTTAACATAGACTTACGATGTTCGCAGCGTTAAGATCGCAATGTGAAAGTAAATCCAGGGAATGGATTTTCGAAAGGTCCGAAACCCTGCGAACTTCCTAAGCCCATTCTTAACACACAAAGTTGAAAATTCTCAGTGATACGAACGTTTCGAAAATAAATGCCCAACGTGCCGTTGTACAAAACAACCTTAGCGCTAAGGCTACCTATATAGTCTATGCTAAGGTATGTAGGTTACAGTCATCTTTGCGCTAAGATCGCTTTGTACAACGGCACACAGGCCTAGATTTTCAAAGATCCCTTAGCGCTAAGGTTGTCTTCAGTGTCATACATTAACTTACGACAGTCTTAGAGCTAAGAGAGCTTCGAAAATCTGAGCCCTGGATCTCCTTTCACAAAACACTAAAGTGATCGTAAGTCACTAAGGCAACCTTAGTGCAGTATTATAGAATAGAAGTTAAGGTTAACCTTAGTAAATGCTGCATCGTGAAAAGAGCCCCAGGTAATTATTCCTCGTCACTTATGTGACCTTGACATTGCCCCTGTCAGTGACGACAAGATTACTCCGCCTCGTTTCGGGATTTCAACGTTTTAAGCCCACTCCCCAAGTTGACATGCTGCCAGGTCTCTGTTTACAAATGGAGTCAATATGAATTATCATGAAAAGTATGTCATTAATAGAGGGTATTATATGAATGCCTATGTCATACCATGTTTACGACACATGTGTACAAGTGCCTAGATGTTGGTATTTCCCGATCGACAGCGAGGGATATACCAATATTTAGGCACGAGTGTCGTGAACATAGTGTGTTATGAGCACGAATATATAATATTCTGTTTATTACCGAAGTTGTTAAATAGAAAATATACCCAAATCTACTTTCAAACATGAGCTGACTATCCGCCGTCGCCGCATGTAGAACTCAACGTCACAGAAGAACCATGACGTCAGCCGATGCTAATTTTCTCGTTTGAAAGTGAAAATAGACACCACAAACAGCTCTGGTTACACATAATTCCACTTCCTTGTTTTAAAAGAAAATGGTATTTACAAATGAATTTTAATTTTAACCGTTAATAACACCGTATTTCTATCTCGATGTTGAGAAGCATACCTTAACTAAATCACAGACTGACCCTGTTTGATGAGATAAATGATTCACAAAGAAGCTGGCTCACTGGTTACACCTGTTATGATTGTGTTCTTTGCGCTTATATTCAGTGTAGTTCTGCAATGCACAATCAAACTGATATAATATCAGTTCCGTACCAGACAACTAAACCATTCTAGCGGCAGAGCCTCGTTTTGAGATTTGAGATTAACTTTCCGTTTGTCAGAGCTTGCACGCTATACGACGTGTTTGCTGGATTAGAAGGAGCCTAGAGTAGCAATATACGAATGCAATGTACAAGTGCTTAGACGTATCAAGTCATACTGATAAATATTTATGCATCCAGTTAAATGAATTAGTCTACACATTCTAGTCTGGTTATCGCACTAAGAACAGAACCCAGTACACAGGAAACGAGACTGTTCGGTTATCAATGATTTGACTTGTTATGTATTTTATTTGAAACAAATTTTCATTGTATGCCTCACTGAACATGAGTTGGTCCAACATTTCTGTGTCAGCTCGTTTCCGTTGGTCATAAAGTAACCTAGATAGTCTCTAAAAATGACCATACTAAACAAACAAACAAACAAACAAACAAAAAAGAGTTCACAAATAATGATAATGAAATATGAAAAGGATCCCAGAGACTTTATTCTTTTTCAATAGTGTGTTGCATGGGCCTTCTTGGATACGTTTGTTTCAGGGTCAGTATGACAGAATAGCTGGTTATCATCACACATCATGTCACAAGACTAACGATCATATAGTCTCCGAATATGTATATAATTTTATAAAAACAAATTGAAAGGTGTCCCTGAGAGATGAAATATTCTGAAGCTGGGAAATCTAGACTTGCTCATTTAGGGTTTCAGCACTGCTGAAGGGTGTGTTTCGGGACCCGTGAGACAAAGTTGTTCACAGAAGTTGCAAATCCCCGTTCGCTTTATGTGTTGGTTAGGCTCTACATAAATTACCTCCCTTTGTTTTAGTTCAGCAACAACTTTGAACATGGCTCCGACTCAAATCACGGCATGCATTGTGCGGGACATTCGTTGTCCAACATCACTGGAGAAAGATGGCTCGGATGCAATGGTAATGTGTTAAATTGCTTAGTCCTAAGATATATACTGCTACTTTAAAGATTATCTTTCAATTGTGCCTCCAAACAGCTGATTGAGCTCTCTGTCAAGGCCGCGCTAAGTAACCAATCGTTAAGGGGAAAACGGGAGGCGTGGCATCATTTGCACGTGATGAATTTGGAGTGTGTTTACAATTTTGGTTATTTTTTAATTCGTCATTTTCAGTTGTGGCATCACCTTACGTAGACAGGCTACACGTCATAGATTTCACAAAACGGGGGCAAAAGTTCAGGGAGATACGCTATCAAGTAGATCGGCCTATTTAACGTAATAGCTATTCATGACAACGTTACCATGTCTGACAATGCATACGTGTTGACATCTAAGCCGAGGGCAAGCCACAGGTGCAAATGTAACAGATGCTTACTCAGCTATGCTTTGTATTGTTGAAAATGCTGAAAGACTTCAGCCCGTATCCCACTACCCCACGCCCCACCTACCCTATAAAATTTCATTTTATTCAAATCATATCACCATAAAGATGAGTTTTATCGTGTTTGTTTCTTTAACTATACCAGAACATACTGAAAGACATCCAACTTCTAAAGAAATTTTTCCTCATGAAAATTTAGTGGGATATGTGGGTGGAACTCTTATGAAAAAGGCCTTGTTTCTGAAAATTCTAATGTAGAGTTTGAAGTTTTTAATGAAGTTTTCATTTAAAAAAAATACATTGAAAGAAATTAAGATAAATTATTAACACTAAAACAATGAAATAGAAGAAATTTGAAATATATTATTCATTCTTTCTAATCTCACGAGAGGTGGGGGTGGCCTGATGGTTAAAGTGGTTGCTTGTCATACTAAAGACTCAAGTTTGATTCTCAGTGTGTGACCATATACATGTGAAGCTCATTTCTGGGGCCTCAAAGTGATACTGATTGCTAAAAGAGACACAAAACCATACTCAATCAGTTACGTCATGTCTCACATTTGATACAATTTTAATAAAATTGCTTGCCTTTTACATCAAAGGGGTTAAAATATTTAAATATGATCACATGACCAAAATGTTTGGAACGGGTGTTTAAGTTGTGGAATGTTGAAATCTAGACTGGATCTAGTCCTTGTTTTTGTGTCATCTATAAATATATTTGTCATGACGGACAACAGCAGGATGAAAGTGAAAAGTGTTAAAAGACCTGGATGTTCTTTTTCCAGAACCTTGCCCCTGACTATTCGGCGCCTTATGTGGTCTTGAGCACCGATTCTCAGTTGGAGGGTCATGGGTTTACGTTCACAGTCGGGAAAGGAAATGAAGTTGGTGAGAATAACTTACACATGTCATGAAAAACAGCTGAACCAATTCAACGTTACACAACATCAAATGTTTTGCCACAGATATCTATAGTAACTTTAATTTTTTTTCAAATTCGTCAACAGCCATGCCATGTACACATGGGTACAGCCTGGGATTTAAACTACAATAAAACACAATTTCTGGCCATCTTGGCTGGCTGTTTTTCCCAGCACAGGATGCTCAACACAACAGTTTCAGGTCTGCACAAAATGTCACCTACTTGAAAATATCGGTACTCACATAAGCAAAAGTCATGGTGATGAAAATGACAGCACTAAAATTGTGGTCAGTTTTAATTACTGGATGGATGGTTTTTTTAAAAACATAAACTTTGTACACTGTTTCATCCAATCACAGCTGTCACATATCTGTGTCTCTTCAGTTGTTTACACAATTAGCACTAGGGAGCATGTGATTCTGATTTAGTGTACTGGAACCTGAAATCAATTTGGCACCAGTTCTACTCATTTTGCATGTGATTGTAACAGGCTGATACCTACATGTAACTCAAATCGGCATATTTCAATATTTATGGCACTTTGGTAGAATATGTGTTACATTCTTGGATCATTTTATTGCAGACTAAAGAAGCTAAGCATAATGTTACTTGGCAGACATATATTTTTTAAATTCTTAAATGTTTATTTTCATTGTTAATTTCTTAAGCTATCCTGGACTGTGGGGCAACAAGGGTCCAGCAGGGGTTGACTTTATCATACAGGTATTGTATGTTCTTTCAGTGTGCCATGCAATCAAAGTCCTCAGCAAGTTTGTTGTTGGACTTAAGTTATCCACCATCTTTGACGATTTTGCCAGTTTCTGGAGGTCGCTGACAAGTGAGGATCAGATGAGATGGGTGAGGGATCTTGTTATTACTGTGTTTCTGTGCTTTTCCCAGAAAATCAAAATTCCTTAATCTGTGTCACTCGAAAGAAGTTAAAAAAGGCAGTAAGGGACCCAGTCACTGACGTAAATTACTAAATGTACATATCATACCATATATATGGACATCACCATATTTCGCTTGTTGTATTTATTTATTTATGGTTTGGTCCTGTGTTGTATGGTTGCGTTGCTCAATGTGACATAGTTGTGGCGCATTGTCCAACACAGATGCAGTGATTTCCTGTATCGTTGCAGTGTTTTGTGTCTGTGTGGCATGAATGTGTCGATTTGCTGTATGGTTGCGGAAAAGTGTGGCTGTGTGGCAGGGATGCGGAAATTTGTTGTATGATTGCGGAAAAGTGTGCATGTATAAACTCTAGAATTGCCACAGTTATCCAAGTAGGTTTGTATTTTCTAAGGAACCATAATTGAACTAATGAGCCATTCAGTGTGCTAGACTTGGTACTTAGATATACATGGCTAAGTCTTTGAGACAAGTGTGGCTGTGTGGCAGGGATGTATTGATTTGCTGTATGGTTGTGGAAAAGTGTGGTTGTGTGTCAGGGATGCGGAGATTTGCTGTATGGTTGCGGAAATGTGTGGCTGTGCAGCAGGGATGCGGAGATTTGCTGTATGGTTGCAGAAAAGTGTGGCAGGGATGTATGGTTGCGGAAAAGTGTGGCTGTGCAGCAGGGATGCGTCGATTTGCTATGTGGTTGTGGAAAAGTGTGGTTGTGTGGCAGGGATGCGGAGATTTGCTGTATGGTTGTGGAAATGTGTGGCTGTGTGGCAGCAATGTGGAGATTTGTTGTAGGGTTGTGGAAAAGTGTGTCAGGGATGTGGAGATTTGCTGTATGGTTGCGAAAAAGTGTGGCTGTGTGGCAGCAATGTGGAGATTTGCTGTAGGGTTGTGGAAAAGTGTGTCAGGGATGCGGAGATTTGCTATGTGGTTGCGGAAAAGTGTGGCTGTGCAGCAGGGATGCGGAGATTTGCTGTATGGTTGCGGAAAAGTGTGGCTGTGTGGCAGCAATGTGGAGATTTGCTGTAGGGTTGTGGAAAAGTGTATCAGGGATGCGGAGATTTGCTATGTGGTTGCGGAAAAGTGTGGCTGTGCAGCAGGGATGCGTCAATGTGCTATGTGGTTGCGGAAAGTTTGGCTGTGTGGCAGGGATGCGGATATTTGCTGTATCGTTGCAGAAAAGTGTGGCAAGGATGTATGGTTGCGGAAAAGTGTGGCTGTGCAGCAGGGATGCGTCGATTTGCTATGTGGTTGTGGAAAAGTGTGGTTGTGTGGCAGGGATGCGGAGATTTGCTGTACGGTTGCGGAAGAGTTTGGCTTTGGGGCAGGGATGTGGAGATTTGCTGTAGGGTTGTGGAAAAGCGTGTCAGGGATGTGGAGATTTGCTGTATGGTTGCGGAAAAGTGTGGCTTTGGGGAAGGGATGTGGAGATTTGCTGTATGGTTGCGGAAAAGTTTGGCTTTGGGGCAGGGATGTGGAGACTTGCTGTAGGGTTGTGGAAAAGCGTGTCAGGGATGTGGAGATTTGCCGTATGGTTGCGGAAAAGTGTGGCTTTGGGGAAGGGATGTGGACTGACTTGCAAAATTTTGAAAGACAGGGTACAGATCGGTGGCTATGTGAAAAATGTCAAGTTTGCATGGGTATGATTCACCAACTATTTCCAGCTAGGTCCAGAGAAGGGAGTGATGCATCTTGCTGTGGCAGCCATTTGCAATGCAGTCTGGGATCTGTGGGCCAAGATGGAGGGCAAGGTCAGAGGTTGATGATGTGTATTAACTAAATAATTCCACCTTATTCATGAACAACATAAATGAAAAACAATTCTAACAATGAAGATAGTATCTGATTTTATGCATCTGAGCATTGTTTCTGTCCCTAACTGGCTTAAAAGTGCATATTGTTTGACGGAGTTCAAGTGACATTTCTAGTGTCTACAAACAGTATCCCCTTTCAGTAAAATTGCATCTTTGTGTGTAGCTAAACTTTGGGATGTCATTATTTACTATGACTTCACAAGCAAATGACATCACTATTCCCTCTGCCTCTAAAGCTGGTTTGCTGTACTTACACCCCAGTCATTATTACTGTTCCAAAAGTGGAAAAGAAGGTAAACAGAGGCTCAAATGAGTGTTTTTTAACAAGCTTCAGAGATTACTGGTATATTTTGTATGACAAACACATGGGTGATGCTCCCCATATATAGCCTCAGCTAACATTAGAACCGAATCTATTTTTTTTTGTTATTATTGTACTGTTGTGTAACTTTGGGATGAGCGCTGTGAAGCCAAAACTGCAGGTGTGTCATTGGAAACTAACATGATAAACGTAACAAAAAGATGAGACAGTATTTAATCCACATTTGATATTATTAAATGTCAGTTTGAAATTGATAATTTATTTGACTACTTACCATACTGTGTATCATTGGAAACTAACATGATAAATGTAACAAAAAGATGAGACAGTATTTAATCCACATTTGATATTATTAAATGTCAGTTTGAAATTGATAATTTATTTGAGTACATACCATAGAGTAATACAGACATTCTGTGAGAAAATTTCTTCCTTGGACTGAAGTATGAAGGCCTGACACCATACAGAGTTGTGTCCCTTGGCTTCTTGAATCCTGCTGATACTAGTTTGAATCCTAGATTCACCCTGATTATTATGCCTGGTTTGTGAGTCCCACATGTTTATGGGATTCAACTTGGCACATGAATTTCACCTTAGTTATTTACAAATAGTGACGAAACTGAAGTGATGTTAAGTCAAACTCTCATGTCTTGACTTGCCTATTTCAGCCCATGTGGAAATTTCTGGTGGATATGGTAAGTATGTTAAATCATACTGTGGTCAGATCAAGGTTAGATCAATATAGCCTTAAAAATAACATTGACAATTTATTCAAAATATTGATATTGTCCTCTGACAGGCTGGGACTCTAAGTGTGTTAACTTTTGATAACTATGAATACACACTGCCCTTGAAAACAATAATACAGCTAATTGTGTACTTTGCTAAACATTGTAGGATGGTTATATAACTGTGTTGTATGCTTGTATCACATACAGCTGTACTTATGTCTGTCTAAAATTGTTTCAGGAACCTGAGAAACTGGTCTCAACCATAGACTTCCGTTACATGTGAGTTAATTTGTAGTTAGTTGATTGATGGTGAGTGGGCTTGTACTGAGCAAATAAGATTAGCTGTGGGTGACTATATGCATGGTAGGTTGTGTTGTAGTGAGTATATGCATGTTATTTTGAGTTGTAGTGAGTATATGCATGGTAGGTTGAGCTGGAGTGAGTATATGCCTGATAGGTTGTCCTGTAGTGAGTATATGCATGGTAGGTTGAGCTGTTGTGAGTATATGCATGAGGATGGGGATGTATGTGGTGTTGATCAGTGTTGTGTAGTTTTAGGTGTGAGGTGATGCATGGTACGTTCATGCAACTTGAATTTATCTTTGAGCAATGAGAAGAACCACATTTCAGTAAAAAAGGAAAAAGCCCCGGAAGACCAAATAAAACTTTGTCATTTCTCTCTCTTTGTATGTAGATTATATTATTATAAGTGTTCTTGTATAGCGCACAAATCAAACTGCAAGGCAATTTCTCTAGGCGCTAGGTATTTTCCCTCGATCACCGGATGTCAATCTCAACAGCACATCGTATTTCAATCTCTACTCCCTGGGGAGTATACAACTCTTGCTGCCACTAGGCGCACCAAGTTTTTATTGTGGCTCTCTCATCCTAACGAGGTACCCATTTGACAGCTGGGTGGACTGGGACACATAGTCACAGCACTTTGTCCAAGTTTACTGCATGTTGCTGTACCCGCAACTAGGTGTATGCACGTATTCATACAGTGGCCACCATCTGGTCATATACCAGACAGCAGCCTATATTGTATTCCTTCGGATAATACCCTTTTCTTTACCCTTTTGTCAAAATGTGTCATGATGAGAATGAAACTTTGAAGATGCCACATCAAGCAATACTGAGACTAGTTATGTGTATTTCAGTTCTAGAATGTGATATTTGAATGTTCTGGTGCTGTTTCCTCGCAACATGTTGAATGTGTGATCAAATGCAGGCCTTGAGATATTTTTGAGATTGACTCTCTTGTATGTTGTATATGTTCCTTAATGATGATTTTATGAACACTTTCTTCTATCACTGATTATCATGAACATGACTATTTCAGGACTGATGGGATGACGAGGGAAGAGGCTATAGGTGAGCAGGAGAGATGACACCATTTTTAAATCATGTCCATCTGGTTCAGTTGGCTTCTTCCTAGGACACTAATGAGTAGCATCATGCTCCTTAGCTTCACATAAAATCTGGTCTTTGTCAGTCGTTGTTGCCTCTACTATCAATCAAGCCCACAAAATGTCTCTCAAAACACCATAGTCAAAACTCAACTGCCTTTATTTACGGAGAAGTTGAGAATGATCTCAGTCTATTTTTGGTATATGGTATAAGTGGACTTGATTAACTGCAGCCATGCTACTACTAATTACTACACGTGACTTAGGATAAAGCTGTAGCCAAGTGGTTAAAGTACATACTTTCTAAATCTGAATTGGAAAAACTGACTTCTTTCATCGGCATTCTCATAAAATAGCCCTCTTCCTTCATGGAAAAACTGGGTTTGAATCCTGGTGTTGCTTCTGCAGAGTATTTCAGCCAGTTTTGGCTGGACTACTACAGAATTTGAGAACTCACTCACTCAGCTTGATGGTGTCCTATATATACTTGGTGATTGTTAATCCATTTCATTCGGAAATATTTAAGTGTTATGTGCCTTTCAGCTGTCCTCAAGGAGATGCAGGCTGGGAAAAAGGAAAGAGGTAAGTGACTAGCCATACTTGTGTGACCTTGGGCAATTTGCAATACAGTAATATCAAATGGCAAGAACAGCAGTAGCTGACAGAGGTGATAACTTCCATCTTCACTTCTCTGATAACTTAGTAGAGAAATGGTACCATGGTCAGAAACATATTTGGGATGATAAAATATGATTGCCATTTTAGCCTTGAAATAAAATCCTACAGTTCCCCAGCTAACAGTACTGGTCCAGTGAAGTCAGAGCATCAGGCCCATTTGAGGCATTTCAGAACTGGGCCTGTACTATTTTGCACACTGGTGTTGAACTGGCCCAGTACACAGCCGTAATGGTTGCCTAATTGGCCCTTTACAGTTTGACTGGCACTGGCCCGGTTATAAGTTTATTACTGTTAAATCTACAGTATTAAAACAAGCAAAAATAATCTGAAGGAGAAAAACAAAACTAAACAAAACACAAGGTCATCCATATGAGTTTAATTCCTCCTGAATTGAACTTATGTTTTTGAATTAGATATGCAAACAGGTTTTGTATGATCTAAAAACATGGCATATATGATGAATGACTGAATGTTTAATATTTTCAAAATGCTCTTGTCTCAGCAGAATTTATACTGCATGATATTATTCAAAATTTGGCTCAACACTTATCTTGAGTAGCAGAAGTAGTCTCTACAAGTGCTTCAAAACAAAGATTGTTACTATTTAGAGTCACATTACATCAGTTTACACTCAGAATATGGAAAGTATCAACCTCTACCTTTTGGCCACCTCTCCAGAGCAGACAACATGGTCCTGAGATAATCTCCCACAATTCCCCAGACAGGAAGTGCACTGCCTGTACTGGGCCAGTACTGGGCCAGTACAGCATTGTGGTGATGTGTTTACGGTATCCATCCGTATGTGGGCCGGTACAGTTTTGTCTGTAACGGGCCACTAAAGGAAAATATGCATGGGTCCATTATGCTGGCTCTGTACTGGTGTCTGTTGTGCCAGTACCAACGGCACACTGGCCAGAACAATTGCCAGCACTGTCCCAGTAATGTGATGTTTATTGAGCTGGGCAGGACTGTCATGAAAGTCTCTAGTGTTCAGTGGGTGTCAATTAAACTCAAGAAGTCTCAAACTGTTGGACAGAGGCTGATGTCATCGCGAAGGGTTTCCCAGCATACACCACTTCCTGTGGCTGGCTCGGCTACGATGACGTCAAACTCAGGAGGGTAAAGTAGTTGGTGAATTATCTCCCCTTTACAACAGTTTCTTCCACTGAAGTATAGTTCTAGGTCAGACAAGTTTGTGGCAGAGATACTTTAACACGGAATGGAGCATACATAAGAATCAAAGCTGCTTTTGAAAAGAAAACAAATCACCAGCAGATAGACCAGAGGCAGCACAAGTATGATGACATTTTCTTTGCGTTATGCAAGTTCATTGTTTGTTGGTTCCTTTCTTAGGACTTCTAATGAAAACCCAGTTAGAACTGGTATTCATGTTTGTCGTAAGAGGCCAAGGTGACTAACGGGACTTGCTGACATGGTTAAAACATGTCACCGAATGGCAGGTATGTAGATTAATGGTCCTTACGTTAATCTTGGTATTAGCAGGCTTGCGTGATGCATTTGCACTTTTGCTGAGGCTGACATTAAACAAACGAAATCATAAATAACAAAGAGCATGTTTAAAATTTGAAGCTGTGATGAACCAGTTTATTTCTGTTTTCTCTATGTTTCAGCTGTGCAAGGAAGCGCTGGCCCAAGGGTTTACCAAGTAAGACATGCTAATTTCAACAGACTGTCTTTTGTTATCTAAAGTGACACAAGCTGATATACCACTGAATCAGCTCATGCTGATATAGTAGATACTAAATGACACTTGACAATTTTCAATAACACATGTAAATCTCACACGTAATTTTATTTCTCTAAGGGACCATTCATAATTTATGGCTAGGGGGTGGTGATGATTTTTTGGGAGTAGCATGTACAATGTGAAAGACTCCCCCATAAATTAATGTACAAAGGGAGTGAAACCTCTGTTTGTCATGTACAAAATCAATGACCCACCCCCCAGAACATGTATACATGACACTCCCCTCCCAAGGACAAAATGGCTGACACCCCCCTTAAAATCATCATCACCACCCCTTCTCCACCCTGGACATAAATTATGAATGGTCCTCAAGAGGGACTTTACAAGAAATAGAAACTGAAGCTGACAAAAATGAATAAAAAAAATCTGTAAAGCATTGATTGTCTTGATTTTTTCATCCATTACATACTGTGACCTTCAGATTCAAGGCCAAGGTGGGCACTGACCTTGAGGATGACATCAGACGTCTCCGTATTATCCGCGAGGAAATTGGTCCAGACTGTATGCTGGTGAGGCACAGGCATTAATTATGTAGTCAATTAGATGTATTTGTCTTTCAATTTACCACGTCTCCCAAGGCAGAACTTTGAAAATACATTAGAATCTGTCAAATCCGGACTCTGGGTAATCCAGTTTTCTCCATAATCTGGACTGTTCTCAGAGTCCCAGCAACATTGTTCTGAATTTATCATTTAAGCTTGCTTTATAATTCAAACTCTCTCAATTATGGATTACGGACTAAACCAACAGTCCCAACAATCAACTTCCCAACTTAGCTGACTACCATAACTGTCCATTGAATAAACGTCTCTGTTACTTTTGTTGAGGTCCTGATAGTGACCAACTCAGACGACAAGACGTCATATTGTGTCTGCATGAGCTCATGCCTCTGAAGTGTAGCTGACAGAAAATTTTTATGCATACATATTTTGTTTTATTAAAAGTCATAATTGCTGTAGCCGTATGATCGCAAGTAAACAAACTGTGCTCACTGGGGAATCAGCAAGACCAAGTGAGACCTCATCAGTAACAGGTCAGATTGGTCAGTAAATACAAAAGCTATCCAGCTTCTGGAAAAAGTTTGGTGATAGTCAACCACCTTCTAAACACTGTGTTTTGGGAGGGGGAACCTCACAAGTTTGCTAATCTGTAAATTGAAGCATCCTGTGCCAGTCCGTAATAGACAGATTTCACTGTTCTTGACATCTCATCATATAACTGCATACAGGGCTGCTGCAGCTAGTGTAAGTGTTGCCTAGTTACCGTTTGCTGTATCTGTCTGATATAGTTGGTGGATGCCAACCAGAAATGGGAGGTCCAGGAGGCCATTGACTGGATGAAGAAGCTGGCCCAGTTCAGCCTCACCTGGATTGAGGAACCCACCAGCCCTGATGATATCCTGGGCCATGCTGAGATAGCCAGGGTTGGTTTCAAATATTGCACTCATAGTTCTTCACCATTTTTATGTCAGCATACAGTCATGGCGCTATGATCTGGTGTCCTTTATGAGACAAAACTTATTGCAGTCATTTGAATATTTCACCTACGAATTCATCTTCAGTAACCCATGCTTGCGAGATGTTTTGCGGGATGGACTTGCGGGATCGAGTAGTCAGGCCTGCTGATTGGGTTGACACATGTCACTGGTTCTCAATTGGATAGATCGATGCTCATGCTGTTGATCACTGGAATGTCTGGTCCAGACTCGATTATTTACAGACCATTCATAATTATGAATGGTCTAAGGGATCATTCATAATTTATGGCTGGGGGCATCCTTCTTCAGGACACAGCAGTATCAGACTGTTGCAAATATTTTGACATTCCTTAAAGAATCCTGAGTGTTGAAGATAATTAAGCCTCCATCCTGCACTCAGGCACTGAACCCTCTTGGCATCGGCGTAGCAACTGGGGAGCAGTGCCAAAACAGGGTCATGTTCAAGCAGTTCCTCAAGGCTAAGGGCCTCCAGTTCTGTCAGATCGACGCATGCCGTCTGGGAGGAGTCAGTGAGTGTGTCGCCGTCATCCTCATGGCCAAGAAACTTGGAAGTAAGTTCTACCATATTTTCAGTAATCACAGAGGGATCCTGCATCCTCTTGCTTTGATACAAAGCAAGAGAAAACAGAAATTGTCATAAAGGCTGAGGTCCAGTGGATATGGTGGCTAGCTGCAGATCAGAAGGTTGGTGGTTTAAACCCCTGCCAGATCTTACCAACAGGTGTTAACAGATGATATTTGTTGTACGTTTCAAAGGACTGGTTCAGTCAGTATGCAATGGCTAAGTTGTTACTCAGCAAGATATTACCATAACGTGAAAATCTGATGGGGATAGTACCAGAAGACCGATATAAATACACATGTGTCTGGATACATGTTTCAGTCAAGGATCAGTATGTGATATGTATATATTATGAGACTTTCTCTGGAATGTTTTATGTGAAGTTCTTCATATTCAGTGCAGTTCAACCAGTTACTGTTAAACTTGATTGACTTGTTAATGATGGCCATGGTAAGGCTGCATGAAAAAATTAAATGTTTCTCGGGCACATTTTTTTCAAAAGTGATGAGGGCAGTAGGACTTTTTAAATTTTTTTTGAAGGAACACATTTTTATTTTTTCTCTCAGAAATACTGCTTGGAAGTTTAGCTCATGTTAATGAGTAGAAGATTCAGTCACACTTGCTCTTACAGACACTCATTTTTATAGTGGACAAATGGATGATCGGGATGCGGCCAAGTCAAACTTATGTTCTTTTAAATAGCGATATAAACTTGTTACATGCACAAATAAAAGTGATGCACCAATGCCTGAGAAACATTTCACTTTTTTTATTTAGCCTAAACTATGCAAATATCATGAGATGAGCAGAGGTATCGCCAGTTTAAGTATTTATCAGTATAACATTTATCAATGCTCTGATTGTCATTAGCCTATAGCTACAGTAAAGAAAGGAGTTGCTCAATTTAGGGCCATGCAGGATTTGTGAAACAGGCCCCTGGAGAGGTTATTTGCAGTTCATAAGTACGTCCTTTTCAGTGACTGGTTCCAGTGTATTTTCATGATGCATTTTGACATTACTAGAAAATTGCCATTTTGGTGCAAGAAGGTGAATGGTGGTCACGTGCCCAGAGACATCACAAACCTGTGATTTGGCCTATGGCAGAACCATGGGTTTGAAACTTTTGGGAGACTTCCCCTTGATTAGGTGGCAGTGTTGCTTAATTTGTGATTTTTACAGTGTGACTTGTTATTCCTTTAAGTGGTAAAGTTTGTAAGAGTAACTGCATGTTAACCTAGCTTGTTGCTGTTCCCAGACATCCCGATCTGTCCACATGGTGGAGGAGTGGGCCTCTGTGAGTTTGTGCAGCATCTCTCCATTTTCGACTACATTGCTGTGTCTGGCACCTATGACAACAGGTGAGTCTGGATCTAGACTCCTAGAATCGTATCATATGTTATATATGGGACTACACTTTCTTGGTAAAGTACTGATTCTTGTGCTTTTGTTCGTCTCAAATCCATGACCTCACAGTCAGGCATTTAATTGGCTGCACACAAGATAGGTCTCTTGAGGGAACAGTTTTGCCAATTATTGCATGACTGGTATTCTTATGGCAAGCCATGCTGATTGCTGTGAGTGAAAACATGTAGCTAGATTCATATATTTTGTCAGTAAAGAACTGTTATACTTTATGTGTGTTACAGAGTGACTGAGTACGTTGATCATCTTCATGAGAACTTCAAGAATCCCTGTGTTGTGAAGGATGGGAGATACGTTGTTCCTAAGGTAAAGAATATTTGGTCAGCTCTATACATTCCACTAAGTATAGCTACATGTGGTTATTGTACTGTGAATCATCAAGTTGTCCGTCAACTCTATTGTTTCCCATATGATGTGAATACAAAGACAGTTGTATATCCTGGGGAAATACAGTAATTTAGAGATCCCATTGTGTTTCCCTTGTGTTGCTGCAATGGTTGTGATTTTCCACTGTCGCGTATACTGGGGCGTATACTGGGATGTTTGTGTTTCTTCACTGTTGGCTATATCAGGATGTTTGTGTTTCAGGCCCCGGGGTACAGTGCTGACATGCTGGAATCGTCCCTGGACAAGTTTGAGTTTCCCACAGGTTCTGAGTGGAGGAGGCTGATAGCAGAGGGGGTGTACAGTGCAGAGTAGGGGTGTTTGTCTGGTCGTTAATAGTATGGCAGGGGGAAGTGTTTAAGTGTAGAGTAGGGATGAAGTTCATTGTGCAGAGTAAGGGTGAGGTTGTTCAATGTAGATTAACAGTGAGGTTGAGTAGAGTACTGATGAGGTAGTTCAGTATAGAGGAAGCATGAGGTAAATTACTGTAGAGTAGGGATGAGGTTCATTGTGTAGAGTAAGGGTGAGGTTTAGTATAGAGTAAGGGTGAGGTTGACATGTGTAGAGTAAAAGTGAGGTTGTTAAGTGGAGAGTAACTGAGGCTGTTAAGTGTAGAGCAGCCATGGGGCTGCTCATTTGAAATTCAGGACTATGGTCTGTGTATGGTTGAGTTGTGAAAAGTGATAGGGTGTGTTGGGTTGGAATGTTGGTACTAGAAGAAGTTAAGTTAAGGGAAAGGTTGGGGTACTCCAGTGTAGAATAGGGTTAGGTTGCCCAAGGGGATAGGATCGGTTTAGTTTATGGAATTGTTTAGTATATTCTGCAGACTATAGGGGTAGGGGTTACAGAAGATAAGTCACTCAGGGGTTGGGATTATCAGGATCAGGGTAGGGGATGAAGTGTACATCACGTAGAGAAGGATTTGAGTGGTGAGTGGACATCACTCAATACACATAGCAGCATGTTAAACTGTGGTAACAGGCAATGAAGGCAGCTGATATCATGATTCCACTACATCCTCTCAAGACTCCAGAGATGCCTTCAACACAGTGTTACTTCCATACGCCAGGTCTCACTATAATCTCTCTGGTTTGTAGACTGATATTAATAGAAGCATATTTTAGATGGACATAGGTGTTCCACAGATATCATCAAAATAGCCAGTGATTCTGGCACCCATGATAATACTTAGTTCATAATCTGTATTGAATCACTTGAATATCGGTTATCATATATTCAGGTTCATCATCTAGATCTTATGTGCAATTGTGTATAATTAGAAAATTCGTCATGTATATTTGCTGGTATGTCCTCATTGGAGTCTCTAATCAGAATAAAATCATTCCACAGATGATCTCGGGTCAGTTTTTATTCAAAATAAATATTCATGTATATTTAATGTTTATAAACATGACTTTATCAATATACTTGGAACATATTTCCGTTTAAGATAATATACACATGTTTTTTCTCCACTTAATAGAAGAGGAGTTTGATCAAAAACTAAGATATACACAAATAGTTGTACTTCCACTGGAAGTGTTTGTACAGGAGTGAGTGAGTGAGTTTAGTTTTACAACCACCTTTAGCAATATTCCAGCAATATAATGATGGGGACTCTAGAAATGCGTTTCACACATTGCAGCCATATGGAGAATTGAACTCGGGTGATCAACGAATGCCTTAACCACTAGGCTACAACACAGGATACGGTCAGATGCCTTGGTATCCGTAAACTGATACATATTGGTGTTATTTGTGAACTGACACTCCTCAGACAAACAAAGAGACATATATTGTATCCATACAACTGAGATAAGTGTTGTATCAAGGTTGTGTGTACAGGATTGCTGACATCACCTTCAGTTCAGCTGATGAGTCCACAGAAATCCATTGAAAAACTCATAAATGAAACAGTTTACCTGGTATTCTCCGACATTCACTCTGATGGAATGTACATATAACAACTTCTTACGTACAAAGATTAATAATCATATCAAATATATAACAATTTGTCTCTTACTTTGTGTAACTACCATTCACATTTTGTTCCACAATTTCCAGTGTGTATCTGTAATCCTGCCCATACAAGCCTATTGCACATTGATTGTCTTCATGTTATCTGTCGTTAGGAAGCTGCATACTGGGACCGGAACTCATCAAATATGTAACTAGGGATGAAAGACTCCACCGACTGAAACAAAGCGATGCAAACTTTAAAGTCATTTCTTATCAACACATAACAAAGCATATTGAGAAAATCTCACCCAAGCACCTTTCTTAAACAAATGCATGTACCTGACTCAACAGAGATAGGGAGTAATGTTTTACGCTTCGTTTCAGCCTTATTCCAGAAACATCAGAAAATGGACTTAACACATTGGGGAATTGAACATGACTCAAATCTTCAGTGTGACAAGTGAATGCTTACTCCATGAGGCCCTTGACTCAATACAACTCTAAAGTTCGGTAGTTTTTTAAATGCACTGTTAATAAATTTTTGCAACCTTGCCAGATGATCTGTTTTGTCATTTAGCACCCCACATTAAATCTACATGATGATGGTCTTACTATATTCTCGTCTGGGCCAGACAATTATACAGTGATTGACCACATGACCATTGATCTACACTATTCAGATATGATGACTCATCAACCAAGCCAGTGACAAGCGTGTCACTGAAGATCAATTTTAACCATGATCCTCACATGCTCTAGGTAATTTGCTAAAACCCAGTACTCGTTTGACCTGTACCCACCTTCCTCGGCATGCCACTGTAGAAGATAAAGTCTTCAAGGAAAACAAGGACATTGATGATATCCTGGGAGGCTTCAGGTGTCCGTGAACTGTAGAGGATCAGTTAATCAGTGATGACAGGTAACACTAATCATGTTAGCATCTCAGTGTTCGGAGAATGTTTACAGACAAATACCATGAAAATTTACTTTGATTTGTTTGAAAAGAAATCTGATAAATCCCAGTAAAATTATTGTTCTCCATGTTATTAGTTTAATAAGTTGTGAAGGTTGTTTTGATGAGACTTGTAATGGGTTGTCCCTAGACCTTTGTTTTAGTGCTAGTGTGAACTTACCTCTGACTCTAATGAGATTATGATTTAACTGACACATCAAAATACCTGCATGCATTTTACACCAAGAAAAGTTTCATGACACACAAAAAGACTTTCAAAAGTCTTAGCATTAGTGACAACTATTTTATGGTTAAGAAAGTACGCTTGCTATAGGAGTCTGGTGAAAATGATATGCCAGAACATAAAACATAAATCAATACATACTGAAAGACATTTAGAAAATATTGTTTTTTTTCAGAATTATTTCCTCTTGGCAAAGTTTACAAGAGGGACAAATGGAAATTGTGAAATTTTTTAATAAGAATCTGATTCCTTTGACTAAAATTATGAAACTATTTAAACGAAAGCATGTGACCATAGCAACTACCAACCAAATGGGTACAAATGTATTCAGTTGACAGTGGTTCATATCGCAATACATGAATCAGTTAACTGCAACGTTAAAGTCAAGCCAATAAGCTGCTGCCATGGACATACCTGCTGAGGGCCTCCACTACAGAGCGGACATACTGCCCCAGGAAGGCCAGGAAGAAGTTGATGTTGTCAGAGTGGAATTGTTTCAACAGCGTGTAGCAGCCCACGATAAATGTTGGGGAGTCTAGTGGGTCGGTTGTCTTCTTGGACACCAAACCACCTGTTAACACAGATTTATACATAGGGCTTCATTGGGTCTATGGTCTTAACAAACAACACAGCTGCTGTCAACAAAGTTTCATAAAGAGTTTAAACTTTTAAAGAGTTTAACTTTGTCCATGGTCTTACTGGGCATCTTAGCAATTGTCAACCTAGATTTATACATAGACAGGTTTTGTTGGGTTGATGGTCTTAATGAAGAACATAGCAACTGTCAATAAAGATTCATATAGATGGTTTCACTGTGTTCATTTTTTTGAGGCATCATAGCAACTGTCAACACAAAGTTATACATAGACAGGTTTTATTGGGTTGATGGTCTTAACGAACACCATAGCAACTGTTAACAAAGATTCCTATTCTGTTTTATTGGTCTTACTGAGCATCATAGCAACTGTCAAGGTCGGTGGTCTTAACGAACACCATAGCAACTGTTAACAAAGATTCCTATTCTGTTTTATTGGTCTTACTGAGCATCTTAGCAACTGTCAAGGTCGGTGCTCTTAATGAACATCATAGCAACTGGACATCTTAGTAACGGTCAACAAAGATTTATACTGAGACTAGCTTGGCTGGGTTAGAGGCCTAGGCTTCTTTAGACACCATGCTGACAGTCACCACAGATTCATACATAGACCCAATTGATTTGGTAGATATGATGACATTCATAAGCAAACCAGCGAGGTTGACCACTCGATCCTGTTTGTCACATCTTATGACAATCGTGGATCATTCAAGATAATGATCCTTTGACTTCCTGCTTTAGTGTCTGTGATCACTCATTGCAAGGCACTAATTGTGCAGCGACTGCAAAGCAGAGAAGGGAGACAACTCACTGATGCTTTTGCTGTAAACAAGTTTTGGCAACTGGGAGATGGTGAACAGGAAGTTGAACAGAGGAAAGTATGGCAGCCGGGCAGTTGTGATGTAGATCTGGAACAGCAAAACAACAATCAAACACCATGATTCACCTTCTGTATCAAAACTGTCTTTCAGTACCTAATCACTGGAGACACTAATAAGCTTCATACATAGGAGCAAATGCAAACAAATTATACAAACATCTTGTTGTTATTGATGAACAGGTATTTTGGTCTCCAATTTCTGATGCTTCAGTTTCTCTACAAACTGAAAATGTACAAAACTGACAATAAAATCATAGTATACATTTGGACTATTTCAAGTGGTTGAGATACAAACTCTGAGGATTAGTGGATCATGGTTCATGCTAACTGTCTGTATCAACATCACCTTAAGGAGTGGGTTGTGGAAGCCAGCAGATTCCAGGTACGAAGTGAGTTCATACATCAGGGGGTTCTCCTCCTTGGGGTAGGGCAGACTCGGGTCTTGGTAGTGCCTCTCAATGTCTGCCAGCAGGGCACTGGAGGAGGGGAAATGTGTGATCATACTTTGCAGAGTTCCAGATTAACAATGAAAGTGAGGTTTTAAAAGGGTGTGCCCTTAAATCCAAAGCTATAGCTCTGTGATTCTTCTAAATGCTACAGTCCTCCATAGGTATCATACTGGTGAGAAGGATATAACAGATTGTTGAACTGTGAGTAGAATACATGTTGTCGATCTCCCCCATAATTATAATAATAATTCAATTATGCTAATGTAAGTGCTTTCCATTTCCTCTTACTTGTTCATTGTCTGCAATGCATTTGCAAGGAACTTGGAGTCAAACTTGCACGATGTGTTGAGTTCATAGGCAATCTGTCGTCTCAGCAGCTGCATCTGCCCAACCTGCAGCAACATCCACCATCACATCATCGCAAACATCATACCAGGAGAAACCATGCACAGAAGCTCACCTGTCTCTCTACAGATCAAATATAGTGGACGAATTACAAATATTCAAGGATTAGGTGTCCTAATGTTGCCCACATAAATTTTGTGGTGAGGTTCATGGTTACAATTGATTAGTAATCGAGTGCTGAGTTCCTATTATCGATCTGTACAAAGTTAGCGAAAATATGGAATACTTTACAGTGTGCTCTGTTGTGATGTTAGAATGACTTGACTGGGATACCTGTGAAGGTCCAGGTTAGAATATTGATCTTTGTAACCCAATAAGGGGATTGTGTGGTCAGACTCGCAGTACAGATCGATGCTCATGCTGTTGATCACTGTATTGTCTGGTAAAGACTTTATTATTACAGACTGACACCATATAGCTGGAATATTGCTGAGTGTGGCGTAAAACTAAACTCACTCACTCACATGACTTGGGCAGCAACTTGCCTGAGTCTAGAAACCTGTATACTATTGACAAACACTGTTCAAACCTTCCAACACAATGAAAGAATGTACTGTGTATACAACTCACCCTGAGTATGATGTCTAGGAATGGCGCCCACAACTTGTTGGCCTTGGAGATGGCTTGTGAATACACCTTCTGGGGCTGAGCTGTGGAAGAAGACATGGTTCTTAATAGGGATCCTGATACACCTCTCGTTTGTGTGGAACTTTGAGATGGCGATTAAAAATCAGGGCATTGTGGCACACATGAAGAAGATTGGATACACCTTGGGGCATTTGAAATCAGCCATATTAACATGATTCCAGACCAGAGATACCAACCCTGAATTTAGCCCAATTAGTATTTTAGCCAAAAACTGATGCCATTTTCCAAACAATGCTAATATTTATTAAAAAATGTATTGATATTGTAAGAACTCCACATTCTCCTCACCTAAATCAGTAGTAGGTATCCACATGATATTGAATAAAATGTGGTCGAAATTTTTTGTGTATGGTACACATGCTATCTGATAATCAGTGGAAGCTGTCAAAACCGGCATCTGAGCAATCAGGCAAGTTGTCAACACCAACATAAAGTCTCAGTTACAACTGTGACTTGTACATTTATCACCAGCTCAATAATCCAGTACACTGTCTAAACTGGACTAGTTCTTCAGTCCCGATCAGTGCCAGTTCAGAAAGCTTCCACTGTATAATTCAATGTATATTTTTACTGCTATCTTAGTCGCATATTTTGCATAGTTTTTTCATAACGAATACAATGAAATTGTATGGGTTTGCATCTCTGCCACGGTTATGTTTCACTGATAAGTGAGTCCAATGTGGTATAATGTCATGTGCAAGTATTTTCTCTAATGTTCATGTGTAAGGCTGCTTGCACTCGCCTGGACTAATGCACTAGCCCACTGACGAACAATACCACATCTCAACATCGACACTGCAACATAGATTCAGTGTGGGACTGAGGAGAGATATTTTGTGAACACCAGGTGTTAGTAATCATAATAATCACAGTAACATTTGATTTGATAAATCACACACTGATGTACACTGTGATTATCTACACTACCCATTGTCCATTGTTACAAAATGGGGAGACTTTGTCTCAACTCAGTGGAAACAAAAACATTATCACTATCAAGAGGACTAAATCTTTTATCAAAGATTCTGATAAAACTTTGTCTTGTACATTCAGTAGAAAAACAACTACTATTCTACAAGATCCAACATTAATTTTAATGTCTGTTCAATTTGTACTGACATTTTGCAATTAAACTACACAAACATTTTTTATACAAACTCCTTGTTTCTGTGAAACTTACAGATAGTTCCCTGGAGGGGGTTGAGAGTCCTGGTGACAGATCCGAAGAACTCCATCCAGTTCTTGTCACGGAAGACTCCCCTCATGATCTGCATCTGGTAGCTCTGCAGTTCCTTAACAATCATGAAACACAGGAGACGGTCCAGGCCAGACAGTCCAAAACTCCCTACAGCTCTCTGCAGACAGAATATGCAGATTTAATCACACTGGTGAGTATGAAGTCAGGATATATCACTTCAAATATTGCTCAGGTATATTTTCAGTTGATGTTCTTTTTTCCACTAAGTGACTGTGATTTTGAATTTTTTTGCAGATGTCACTATGTATTTCTGGCAAGTGCCACTTACATGCAGTTTCTGGAAGAGCGTTCTGTTGCAGACTTCTGCTCGGGTCTTCAGGTCGTACCATGCCTTCATCTGGTCAATGTAGGCAGTTTGTCTGGAAACAATGTACACTGATAGCTTATGCATGGCATTAAAAGAAGTTAAGGTGATTCTTTCATGACAAGCTACGCTGGCAGAGATAATTTCACATAAATCATGGACAACCTCTTAGGTGTACTGTTGCACTGAACAGTATGCAAGCTATTTTATTCATACTGACATAGAATGAACAAGAATGTTTCAAACAAAATTAGCCACTGTTCTCTCCATGGGCAAATCTGGACCACGCACACAGGCTGCTGACAGCTTCAGAAGCCACCCACTATGACAAGACACATCACACCATGAGTTAAGCCAAGTGTTGTAACCTTATCTGCATTTAACTTTGTTCATGTTGTTAACTGAAGCTAACCTGAGATAGAGACTCTTTACCTGGGATCTGTGATGCGTAGGATTTCCCGAGCCAGCCGGCCAATGAAGTTGACGCTCTCGTCAACGGGAGGGAAACGTGGGATGGGTATAGCAGTGGACTGGTAGATGCTCTCCCAGTCCTGGACCTTGGTACGGAGGAAGCTGTTGCACTCCTGTTCTACATTGTAGTTGATGATACGGGACACCTCCTCCTGCCAGATCTTCAGGCCATAGATGTTCACATAGTCCTGGATGTACTCAAAGGAACGGCGGAAGCCATCCATCTTCTCCCCGAGCATTGTCAGGCGCGGCAGCAGCTCATTCACCTGCATGGAGATGTGTCAGTTATAGAACTGCTTGCATACGGCAACAACTCACTTCTGATAATTGTGGAACAAGTTATTTGTAACTGATGTGTTTTGACAATCTGAGTGCATAAATAAGATCCTTGATATCTTAAATTAATCACATAAGTAAGTGAGTTTTGATTAACACAGATTTTAGCAATATTCCAGCAATATCATGCCTGGGGACATAAGAAGTGGGCTTCTCACATTGTACCCGAGTGGGAATTGAAGCCAGGTCTTTGGTGTTATGAACCAGTGCTTTAACAATCAGACTAATCCACTGATCTAATCAAACAACCAATGGCATTTGATATGTCAATATATCCTTGAATCAGTATCCACGGTGTGTCCATTCCATCACAGAGTATATCATACGGGAGAAAACATTCACACCACACTGACACTTGCCTTGGCTTTTGGGTTGAACATGAGTCCCTGATGCAGGGCCTGTGCCACCTGTTGTACCAGCTCCTTACGGATTCCATCCTCCAACAGCTGCTTGGGGTCAATCTGTTATATTTATGTGAATAAATGTGTTAAATCAACTACTTTATTTGTCATATTAACAATTCATTGTGGTGACTTGGCATCCTACTCTGCAATGAATCACTGTACAGAGTTGTGTCCCTTAGTTATGACAGGATCCTATGATCATGATATTATATACCCTGAACATGATTACTGGTATGTCAATACCGTATCAGTGTTTGTGGGTTTCACCATACATGACTGAACTACTTTTCAAAGTCTTATACCCACTAATTCTCTAACTCATGTGAACACCAAACCTCAGGAATTTGAACCACGTCTTCTAGTTGTTTAATGCCACATATCTCAACTATATGATGACAGCTTACAAACAAACTGGACCTGATATATCAGTGACTCATACATAAGCCATTAAATACCTATGCATGTCACTAATGAATAAGGGGGGTGCTTTATCAACAAATACATGTGTATTTAAAAGATGTTAGATATATATGAGAGAGCTGGCCAACTGGTTTTAGTGCTTCTCACAGCCTTCCCAACCAATTACCATTCTGCACAAGATAAGGTTGTTTGATGCTGAAGTGAATAAGTAAGAGAATGAGTATGAATTTTTACACTGTTTTTCGTAACATTATGTCAATTATTGAATATCAAAGTGGGGGACACAAGAAATGGGCTTCATAGAAGCTGCATGTGTGGAGAAACTTACCCAGGTCTTTGGCATAACAAGTGAACACTTTAACCGAAAATCCACCTCACTGACTTAAGAGCATTATCAACTAACAATAATTAATAATGATCGATTCATATCCAATATTTTGCCATCTGTAGTTAGACATGATACCTGGGATGTGCTGGTGACACTGATGTCTGCAGTCTTTTTGACAACACAAACTTTACTCCAAGTCTTACTTATATATGGTTGTCAAAGCGACAAAGATTATTTCACTCCATCAAAGTTCTGGTGTAGATAAGTAATGGTTAGTACCTTGATAATGCCAACTAGGGTTGTCTTCATCATCAGAATTCCCTCCGTGAAAACTGAGATTGCATGAGTCAGTCTTGCCACCTGTCAGAGAATTCACATAGCCAAAATAAAGGCAAAGGAATACAAAAAAGACAATTTTTGTTGAAAAATCCCTTTACTACTTATCCCTTTCATCATTTACAGCTTTTTTAATGACAGCTTAAAACTGTTGTTGGAAATCGTAATATTTACATATTTTACTTATTTACATTCACAGTATTTATCTGAAGTAAATCCAAGACATGTTGTAGACTCAAAATAGTTTCAGGCTTTGGTATTTGTTGTTTACTTGTAGTCAAACTCATTTGTAATATGGTCAGATGAACTGTTCGTAAACAGTTCTATATAACAGTGCTTAATGGTTCATCGAAGAACTGGTTTAATTTTCAAATGAAATTCAAGCTAGCCTTGAGATATTACATGAAAATGTCAGCCATGGTTTGTGTTTACCTGAAAACGTTCGTCCAGCTGGGCATACTCCTTCATCTTGTCTTTCTCCAGGCGGGTTGGTAGCTCATGAATTTGATTGGTCAACAGGCGGATAATACTTGCCAGAAGACTAAACATAGTCTGAGGAATGATCTGGAAACAGGAGATGGGTGAGACAGTGTGGTCAGGTCAGGTCAGGTCAGGTCAGGTCAGGTCAGGTCAGGTCAGGTCAGATCAGGTCACTTCAGGTCAGCTTCATTACGGTTATTGCATCACACAGGGCCACATTACCAGGATTACAATGTTCACATCTTCCTGATCATATCACATCTCTATGATCACATCACATTCCCAATGATCACATATCTATGATCACATCAAACCTCATCCCCATGATCACATCACATCTCTATGATCAGATCACATCACTGCGATCACATCCTATCCCCATGATGACATCCCATATCTATCACATCACATCACTGCAATCACATCCTATCCCCATGATCACATCACATATCTATGATCACATCACATCACTATGATTCCATCATATCAACATGATCACAGCAAATCAACATCATCATAATCACTGCACTCTTACCACAATCACTAAACTAATCACATCACATCACCACAACCAAACATCCCAACGATTACATCGAATCACTATGAACAGATCACATCACAATGGCTGCCAGTACAGACCTGCAGGACTTTCCTGACATATCCAACCAACTCGCCGGAGTAGAACTGAGACACACTCATTAGGTCGGGACTCATGGCCTGATTGATTCTCAGCAGAGGCAGTTCCAATGCTGATGACATCTGCAACAAGACATATTCAGTATCACACCTACTAGACTATATACAATATCCACAGATGTCCACCCTATGATATAAGCTCCACAAAATAGAGTGACTGGATGCTGAGGTGGAACCAGAATCCATTCCACTGTGGGTCTGCCCAAATCAAGAAGTCTGAAGCAACCCGATTCAATAACAAAGCAATGATAGTCTTCTTTTGGGACAGCAAATGCAATAGACACAGTGATTACTCGTGGTGACTATTGAGGGGAAAATAAGCACTGCAATAGTGATTGTCTTTTGAGACCAAATTTTGCAATAGTTGTTTTTCTTCCTTGAATAGACTCATTTGAAGTCATTTCTCAAATGAATGAATAGTTAATATTAAATACAAACAAGCTGAAGCAGTTTCAGTAACTTTAATAACTGACAAGAAATTTGAAACCCAGATCCAGCACTGTTACTCACAATTTCACACTCCTGATCACATGCTGTGTTTGTCGCCATATTTGTTTAAGAGGTAAAAGGGAAGATAACTTTAAATCAAGGTGAACAAATCTGCTACTTCCTGCGTTTTGTGCAGTGCATTTATCAACAGAAATCAATTAGTAAACTATCAACAGTCACACATACTACAGATGCCTCGATAATTTTTCATTTCTACCATCGATTAATTGCTGTTGGAGACTAAACAGTTGCAATCCATCAATAGTGTGGTGTATTGTTACAGCCCTAGTGATTACTATCATAGACTTGCTAAAGAAATGGAAGGGCTGCAATGATTCACCAAGACCTCAAATCGATTCGAGTTTGGATACTGGACTCTCGATTTGATCATTTTCGATTCAATTCTTCATACAAGTAAAACATCAGATTTCATTTAAATCTCAGAATTTACTAAACAAAACATATATTTGACTATTAAATCAGGAATGTAAATGGTGTAGGGTGCAATCCATCATCAACCTGGTTGTTTACTGACAACAATTCTGCTTGGACAATTAGCCTGTTGTTAATCAATCACATTTCCTCTTATTTTAGCTCAAGCTGGAGTCAAAATACTTGCTGAGAGGAAATAATTTAAATCGATATTAAAATACTGAATTGAAATGGTGATAATTGTTATTGAAAATCGAAACTAAAATGTCAAATTTGATTTTCGATGACTCAAACTAAATCGCTGCAGCCCTAGTACAGTGTGTACAGTGGAAGCTGTCTAAACCAGCACTCATTGAAAATGAAGAAATAATCCAGCTTAGACAACATGGTGATAAATGTACAAGCCATGAATGGGACTAAGATTTTATGCCAGTGTTTACAACTCCCTGGATTGGACAGATGCTGGTTTTGACAGTTTCCGTTGAACTGAATTCCATGGATCTATACTGAAAAGTAACTAAAGCTCTCAAGAGTACTGCATATACTGCACTCAAAATGTTTCAGAGTCTCTTTGTTATTGACTACAACTGAATATGGTTTATTATGAGGATGATGACAGTGTCACCTGAGTAAGTAAATGCTTAGAAATATCATGTTCCTCGTAACAAAGAAGTTGCGATCCATACATTTTTCCCTCTTTGTGTGTATCATTTCCTAATGCTTTTGAAAGACTGGACATGTCTGTAACATCCTGTGTTCCTAGTTTGGGCAAGTTACCTTGAGGAATGTAGCTCTAAGTTTGATGACAAGGGAGGGGTCCTTCTTGATTCCCTCCTGCATGTAGCCGGTGTAGCTGCAACAGTGAGCAATGGTTAGCTATGTTGACTCCACCTATTTAGAGACTCATTCATAGGCCATTACAGAGATTATTTGTTCAAATGTATTTTTTCTGAAATGATAAATGCTCATGTTTTACACTGTGTTACATTCAAACCTAAACACAGTGGTATCAAATCTACTTTAGAACATAATCTACTGTGTTTAGGTTTGAATGTAAATAAAAGTATCAAATCTTTATTGACACTTCAAAATGCTTCTTGAAACATTTGTGGCTTTATCGGTTTAGGAATGCCAGTTTTGTGTCTAGATATATGGAAAGCCAACACAGACATTTCAAAGAGAATCATCTTCTGTGGACACCAGAGTACTTTGGTACAAAACCATCATTCATAGTGCCTTGGTTGTCAGATGATTTATAATAAGGTTGCAGAACTATGACCATATAAAGGCGTAGACAGCAGAACTATATGCAAATTTCTCAAAGCAATGTCACAGTGTTACACTGATGATAACAATGGATGGATTTGACGCATTGATAAAGAAGGAAGCAAGGTAGGGGAATGAAAGAAGTGAAAGAAGGCAGGCAGGGAGGAGCTAGTGATTGAGGAGATGAATGGGTAAGTGAGGGAATGAGTTTAGGTTTTAGCCGCTTTTAGCAATATTCCAGCAATATCACACCTGGGAACACCAAACATGGGCTTCACACATTGTACTCATTTGGAGAATCGAAGGTGGGCACTGATGTGACATGCAGATGCTTGAACTACAAGGCTACCCCTCCACCAGAAATGAAGGAATGAGTAAGTGAGTGAATGAGAGTGAATGAAAGAAGGAATGGGTGAGCAAGCAAATGAACGTCCTTTCAAATTTATGGAATGCATTTTTTCTATACCTGTCGATGATGTTCCAAGCATAAGAGAGGTCTGCCACAATGCCGATGTTGATGAGGACTTCCTCCTTGATGTTGATGGTGCGGATCATGTGATGGAGGTACTTGCGGGTGTCGGCCAGGAACTGCCTCACCTGAAGGTTACTCTCCAGCTGGTGGAACTCTTGAACCTGAAAGAATAATCACATCATTTCTGTCTGTCACAAAAGTCCAGTCTCTTGACCCAGCTTGATGATTAGCTGTAGATTGTAGTCTCGTTCTACAGACTACAGTGGATTTCAATCTTATCTAAAGGACTTCAGAGGATTTTGTCTCATTATACTGAACAATACTTTCTTCAAGTAAAACCATGCGATTGGATGAATAATCAAGCAACATCTAGGCTGCCTCAAATCACTTCTTAGCCAAGCAAGCCCTGGGGTGACACTATGAGCAGTGAACCATGTTGCAACACAAAATCTGCCAGGTCTGACACTACAACCTCTCAACACCCATCTCTCCCCAAACAGCATTGTGAACAATGGGCTAATTATTCCACATAGTCATAAGAAGGTTCATACTGGACTAAACCTAACATGTATAACTACTTTCCCCTTGCTACCATGATGTAAGCTGAAGGAGCAATACCTCCTCCATGGCTTGAATCAGCTGGACAATCTTCCGTCCAGCAGACGTAGAGTCCTCATAGTTCAGGGACATGATCTGTTTTGACATTTCTGTAAACCAGGCCTGAAGGTTATCTGGAAAAAAAAATTGTCACCATCAGAGTCCTGAAAAATGATGACAATTTTTACAGATATACAATTTCTTCTATTCTGTGAGGTTGCGGTAATGGCTAAGTATCTCACCATTTCTCTCCACCCTGGTAAGGGGTTTGGTGCCAGAGAAGACCTCGCTCAGCTCCTGCATGCGTTCGTGGCCCTCCTTCTTGTATGCCTCCCACTTGGTCTGTTTGTCCAGCAGCATCTGCTTGAACATCTGCAAGGCACCATTTTGTGTCAAACCACCTTCATCCCTTCACTTCTTCATAGTTTTTCAGAATGCTAAAATGCTTTCATGCTTTTTCAAACAGTATTTCAGTTAAATCTCATAGTTAAGTTGGGAGGAAGTGAAAAATGGAGCAGGTTTACCACAAGTAAGGGTGGGTGCTGACAAACTGATGATCATATCCAGCATCAACATAAATTTGAATGATCATAAATCCTTGCACATTTATGGGAGTGAATGAAATAAAGTGCAGCAGTTTAGACACTAAAGCACCAGTGTCTGCAAGTCCATGCATTATATATTAGCACTACATCATGAAATCTAGCTATGGACATGCTCATCAAAAAAGTCAGTTGCCTCGTCTGTTCACATTCCAGGATGCCTGTAAATAATCAAGTCTGACAAATCAGAACGTTTATTATACAAGAAACAATCCTCACTCTTTGGATATGTTTCAATTAGCCATTCTACTCAGTCATACTCCCTCTGTTAAGTTGCTTCTTACTGTAAGCCTGGTCAGGACCAACTCTGAAATGTTGGCTATAGCATATTATCTACACAGAAGAAAATACCTCTTTCAGCTTGAACTCGAACTGTCCTGTACTGAGCAAAAGCTGAAACACACCGAGCGGGTTGTAGCGGGAGTCACTGAGCACCTGCTCCCGGATCTGCTTGCATCGCTTGTTGCCCTCCGCAGCTGCAGCAGTAACAACCCAGCTCAGGCCAACCTCATCAGTACTGTACTACCTTAGTTATCAGGATGTTGGTTTGTATCTTATGTAAGTCAAATTACACTGAAGAGGAATTTCACTTCCTTCATAAATGTCCTTTATACTTTATTATTCATAAAAATATTTTTCAGACTAACAATACTCAAACATGACCATGGACAGGGACAGATAAAATGGGCTTCTAAGAAGATGTACACATGCAGAGAAGATGTGTGATTTGTTGTGTAAGTGTATTATGTTCTTTGCTCTCAGAAACATTTAGGCTATATGACAGCAGTTTATAAATATTGAAGCGTGACCCAGAAAAATCAGTGACTGATATGAACAGCGACAATCAATGCAATTGGGATACAATGATAACATCCGAATCCGCGAATCAACCACCAAATCCTAACGGATAGAAATCAGTATGAAAATCAGATGGCAAATTTTAAAGTAAGAAATTCAGTTGGCCCTGATCTTAACCCAGGCAACTGTTCATGGACTTACATGGTGGTAGTGCAGCTGTATGTAGCATGAGCCAGCGGAGTGTGACGTTACACTCGCGGATGGCATTCATCAGTTTGGGGATGTTGTCCAGCACAAACTCCTCCACTAGTACCCCTTCCTTCAGGTACTTCTCAAGCACAGGATGCAGCCGCTCCAGCTTCAGGGAGTACTTTGCTGCCTGTAACCCAAGGATACTCAAACAAAACGTCTACAGGGACATGATGAATATGGTATTCCAAGGATTTTTAAACTTCTATTGCCTAGAATTAGTAGATCTGATACCATAATGCTTGATCGAGATTGTACTTATAATCCACAATAATTCCTAAAACAGTTTTAGTCTATAAAGAGCCATCATTTTCACAGAGTTTCTAACTCTGTTTAGCTGAACTACCTGCTCCTTGATGTTCGCAGTATCCAGAGTGTTGTTGAGAGCTGTGCTGGCTGCCTTGTACGGAGCCCACGCATCCATCAAGTTGAAGGTCATCCCCATGTACACACTTATCACCTGAAAAAGGCATGCAGTGTTGCTGTTGAGAGCTATGTCATCTGCCATTGGGACTTTAATACATAAAATATTTTTATTCTATATAAGTGTTTCACTTATTTTTCAAAAAGCCACTCTGTGGTGATGTGACAGAACCTACCCAATTATCAGGGAAGTGTTTGTCAACAATCTCCCTCATTTTGGCCTGCTGGTTGTGGAGTGTGTCGGCCTCAAAGTACAGGATCACGTACAGCATGCTGGCTTGGGTGGCCAGGGCTGTTGAACGGTGCTCCGGCAAGGGATAGGCTGATATCTGGTTGTAAACGTCATCGGACCTTAGCCGACCAATCACCATGTTGACGAAGTTTGAGTTGACAAGAACGCGACTGCAGATGAAACAAGTATCAGTAGAATGGTTGCTCTGTTAAGACCTGCTAATACTAAATACCAATGTTTTTGCTGTTGTGGCATTCATAGCAGTGGACTTGTACTGAAATTCTGTGTGGTGTTGTACTGATGCACTGTATAGTGTTGTACTGAAGCTCTGTATAGACTTGTACTGAAGCACTGCATGGACTGATGCACTGTATAGACTTGTACTGATGCATTGTATAGACTTTACTGAAGCTCTGTATATACTAGTAATGATGCACTGTATAGACTTGTACTAGAGCACTGTATAGTGCTGTACTGAAGAACTGTGTAGTTTTTTACTGAAGCACTGTGTAGGTTTGTATCGATTCACTGTATAGACTTGTATTGAGGCACTGTGTAAAGTTGTACTGAAGCACTGTGTAGTGTTGTACAGATGAACTGAGAAGTGTTGTATTGGAGCACTGTATAATGTTGTACTGCATCACTGTGTTGTTTTGTGCTGAAGTTGTTAACAACATTGCATACTCAAAGGCAAAAGTGTGATCAACATATTTGTTGATATAAAGGAGAATATTTTTAGAATGTATTTTAATATTCTTCATAATACACCTAGTCAATAATCCAAATAGGGCAGTTGGTAGATTTTATTTTGCATGCTTTCAAGAAGCCTGTGGAAAAAAGGTATAAAATGTGCCCTTTAAAAAGTGTGGCACTAAACCACTAATCATTGTCACCCAAATCAATGTGCAGACAATGATGGCTTCGAAAAACATGAATTTGAAAATTATCATCAAAACCCTATAGTTGCATACATCCCCTAGGTGGCCCGTCCACCTGTAACCATGTCATGTAAAGATCGTTAGATTAAAACCATCCATCTGTGCCAAAGATTCCAACCAGCCACACTGACAGCCCACACAGTGTCAACAGGATATAACCAAGGACCATTTACCGATGTCTGGCTGCAGATGGGATATGTGCTCGACATCCTACCAAAGGACAAATTTTGACATTATGTCACAAACATCTATAGTGGAAACCATTTGAGTGGAAACATGTTTTCTTCACTGATGAGTAGAGATTCCTCTTGCCCCATGGTGATGGAAGAATTTGATAGATCTGTGCCCTATGAAACGTCTGGGATGAAACAGAGTGGAGATTGAGACATTGGCTACATCCCCTAGACACGCTTCAGAAACTCTGATAGGTGCTTCCACAGATGTGGAATGCCATTCCACAAGATTTCTTGCAACATTTGATTGGCGATATGGACATACACATTATTGAATGTGTGAATTTCATTTTGACCGTTCTCTCACTGTGACCTCAGAAGCATGTGTCTGCCAGAAAAGTCTAATGTGCTATTTACAACATTGTTGTGGAATGATTTTCTTGTCATATTAAAAACCTCTCATTATAAAAACATCATTTGTTATTTCACATATCTAACTTCAAGTCTATCACAAGAACTGTTGCCTTTGGGTATATATGAACAGCAAGTTGTGTTGTATAAGAACATAAAGTGGAGTTGGATTGGAGTACCATGCTGTGTTGTACAGCAGCACCACTGTAACTCACTTGAAGTAGGACTCTGGGTAGTTGACAGGTCGCTTGGCGCCTGGCAGGTGGGAGTAGCCGGTACTCCTTAGCAGCTTACACACATCGTCTATGTTGGAATCTGCAGCAGCAGCTTTCTGGGCACTGCAACACAGAGCTTGAACGTGTTACCTATTTACCAAGTGATTTACCTGTTCATATAGTATACAGAAGAGGCTCACTGTGAAGTGTGATATTTGTTAGACCACTGGTGAATACCATGCACATATACACTTAAAGTTGACATGTTTTAGGCCTGATGTACATGTACCAGGTTGACATTTTATAAAATGTATGGGAATTTATTTACACAACATATCAAGATATACCCATGAATATCATGAGACAATGATCGGAATCGAATTTGTACTTTTAGTTTGTTTTGTTTGTTGTTTAATACCACACATAGTGATATTCCGGCTATGTGGCATCAGTCTGTAAACAATTGAGTCTGGACCAGACAATCCAGTGATCAACATCATGAGCATTGTTCAAATGGGATACAATGGCATATGCGTCACTCAAGTCAGTGAGCGTGACCCTCATACTACATAAATCACTTGTTATGAAAAGCATATGCTGAAAAAAATTCTATCCTGGTTCTTCACTGGTTTAAAATTGTAAAATAAATACAACTAACTCTTGCAATAAGCAAGCCTTTTACCCTGATTAGATAGCTCTTTGAGAAGACATGACAAACCCTACATAGGAGAAAATGAGCCCTGTGCAAATAATGAAATCCTCAACTAATGAAGAATGTGTGGTTCTTAAGCTTAACAGAAATCAGCTGTTTAGCATGGATACATTTCATTTCTATTTCTTTCTTTCTATTTTCTTTCTTTCTTCTTTCTTTAAAATGATATACAAAAGAATACCACATATAATACTTCATTGTAACACCTTTGTAAGGGCCACATGCCATGACACTGAAAATATCAGGACAAAATGTCAGGGCGGATAAAATATCAACAATATATCAATATTTTTTTCTGTATATTTTTCAGTAAATGAAATATCTTCTTTTTAAAGTTAAGGATCTCAAATGAGGAAGAAATGTTCAAGAGAGGTCACATCTGATTGGTTCATGAACAATATGAACCGACTACTTGTTAAATGTCTCACCTGTAACGATAGTAGGAGACGAGCATCCTCTCTCTGACCAACCCTTCTACACGAATGTCAATCACCAGCAGCATCACCCCGTACAGGTACAGCGCCTCACACTGAGGAAAAATATGCATAGAAGCATCACCTTGTCCCAAGAATTACACTGGAGTGAGTGAGTGAGTGAGTGAGTGAGTGAGTGAGTGAGTGAGTGATCAAACTGCGTCCCTTCATGAGTAAAGTTCATTTTTCTTGGTTACTCAAATATTTACTTGGACCCAGTATGTTGTTTATCGAAGTAACACATGCAAAAAGGAATACATCCAAACAACGTCGAACAATGTTATTTTGTTTGACCACTTACAACACAGTTTATTCCTCACAATGTATTGCTTTCTTTTTCGTTAAAGAAAATATCATTTAAATGTTGCAACTTGAGAAATTAAAGAGTGTTTGCTTCTTTAATTTCTTGATAGTGAGTATTCAAATAAGTATTTGTATTTGCTACTACATATTTGTAAAACATATCGTATTTGCTTCATTGTGTAATCGTTGTCACCCTAATATGTATAGTAGCACCACCCTGTAAAGAGCCTCACATTGGAGAATAAACAACTTGTATCATAAAACTCAGTGCAGATCCAGAAGAGTGAATATCACCCATTGAGAGCCCTGCAATGGACACTTAAAATGTTGAGCATCATCACATGTGCAGAGTCTCACAAATGGAAATGCAACATGTGTAGTAACATTACCCTGTATGGGAATAGTACATATGAATGCCTTTTTCCTCCTTCCTGAAAGCCAACATATATAAATGTAACTGGCAGATATGTTTTAATTGAGCATCTTTCGGTGACCAGCAAACTTTCGGTTGCCTGAAAACATTGTCCGAGTCGACTAAAAGTGGAAGTGCGAGGCAAACATCACATATGTTGAAGCACATTGGCTAACCATACCCATAGTCTGATTCCTTTCGTTTTGTGTCAAGCATGACATTTTCTCAAAGTGATCATTGAGTTTCACGATTCCTTGCGCTTTTAAAGGGCCTGTGTGGTTATGCATATGCACAACATGTTTCATGAATGTGGTTGGGTTTATAAGAAATGTCAAAAGTTCAAGTTTAAGCATCAAAGTTCATGTGAGAGGTATGCTCCAGGACTAGAACTTGAACAACAGGGACATACATCAATGTCCCAACATGCTCTGTATCACAGAAAAAATTATCAATTGAACTCTTGTAAATTCCAGAACAACAACTACCAACTGCGTTTTTAATGGTTTTCAGTATATCATGTCACATGGCTAGTCACATTATCGTCATCATGTTTACAACAACTTACCATGAGCTGCTTCCCATCCTCATTAAGCAGGACTGACTCAACAGTCTGTTGGATGTACACCCCCTCCTCCAGATCCTCAAGGTACCTGTAGATAACATACATATATTTAGATACCTGAGTATATCATGCATACATCAATGTCTCCTATTAGTTTTACATCAGCCACATCAATATTTTGTACTGCTGTAAATAAATTCCCAAGCACCAGTCATATGTTGATGATTGCATATAGCAGACACCTTGGTCTTGCGCAAAGTGATTGCTTGTGTCCTTTTTGTATCATGCCAACTGTTGAAAATAATTTTATTTCTGCTTTGAGTGTCCATTTAACGATGATCTCAGAGAAAATATAATTCCCAAATATAATTATAATCTCTCATCACATGAGAAGCTGTTTCAACTGTTCATGTCAAAGAATATAAATGTCATTAATGATCTTGGAAAATGTTTATATCTGACTCTTAAAAAAAATGTAATACATTTCTGTGATCCAATATTCCAGACATCCATTATCTGTAAATATTGATTGTACACCCAGCTACAAGCAGAAAGGACCATGTGCAAAAGGCAGTAAATATCTTATACAGGTCTTGGATTTGATTGGTTTGCTGTTTAATGCTGTACTTTGCAAAACTCCAGGTATATGGCGGAGGATGTAAAGAACTAAGTTTGGACCTGTCAATCCAGTGATCAACAACATGAGTGATTGATTGATTGAGTGAGTGAGTTTAGTTTTACGCCACACTTAGCAATATTACAGCTATATGGCGGCGGTCTGTAAATAATCAGACAATCCAGTGATCAACAACATGAGCATCAATCTGCGCTATTGGGAACTGATGACATGTGTCAACCAAGTCAGCAAGTCTGACCACCCGATCCCGTTAGTTGCCTCTTACAACAAGCATAGTCGCCTTTAACAACATGAGCATCGATCAATTCTAGCCTGGATGTCCTCAGGTCCAGTGGTCTTGGAACCTGCAGATGTTTTGTAATCTAATTAGTATTATCTTCAGACAATGTAAGTAAGATGAGAACTTTTTCATTGAACTTATGCCTATCTCTATGAAATATGTTGTTTTTAACCAGTGTTGGGAAATTGTTTGAAATCTAACAAGTGGTTCATTACCAACAAGCAATCATTGTAAGACAAAATTGGTTATCGTCATTACAAAGATTTTTTAATTCAGGTTGTTTATGTAGATAGGTATAATGTTGTTCTCTGTTGTTTTTAGAAACTGTGCATTGGCATTTGCTGAAATCACATCCAATGTAAAATGATGCCTTGCTACCCTTGTCAAAGGTTTCAAACACTAAAACAGACGTTACCAAACTGTTTGTGTTTGTTTATGGAAAAATGTGATCAATAACTTGGTCATTAGGTCATAACAACAAATCTGTAATTATTTCAATTAACTGAAACCCTACAATGTTTAACATTACCTATGATCATGAGGATTGTGCTGCTCTCACTAACCTGTTGAGATCTGTAACATATTTATGTACACTTGCAAATGCTTGGTAAAATCTGGTAAGAATTTCAATGTGGTTTTCTCTGAACTCTTCATCCAGATCTTGTAATTCCTGAAACGACGAAAATATGCAGCATAATACAGATCCTTATCTAGGACAACTTCTAAAGAATATTTCCTCATTATATTTAAAATGCTGTTTGATGACAAAACTTCATAGCAATTTAAATGTCAGGGAGCTAGACAAAATGTTCAGATTTCTATTTGCAGTCATTGTCAAGACATTGCAATTTCGGGGTGTGTGACATGTGATACCAGACAAATCATTTCACTATTACTGCCTTTTCTTTTCTTTTCTACATGAAATTGGTCATAAACCATTTGCAGATAATTCTGGAGTTGTTTGAGTAAACTAGTACTGTTAATCAAATATGATTTAGGGATACAAGTATATGTACAAACCAAGAGGGCGATATTATGAGCAACAAACCATGGTGACCAGTTTGACTGAGCATACAAACATACTTGAAACATTTAAGTTAAACACTTACCATTTTTGACTCTATCTTGTGATCAAAATATTCGGCATTTCGAAAGTAACTGAAATCTGACAAGATTTCACTGTATTTGGCCTGGTCAAAGCGATTATCAAGTCTAAATACAGACGGAATAAAGTCCGCGAGACGAAGGAGTTCCGCAATGATTGCGTTTCCTCGAGACACCAGACGGAGTAGATTTTGGCCACACTGGTTGTTTTCTGCTAAGAAGTCCGCCATTGTCAGGTACTATAATTGTCGAATCCAGACGACAAATGTTTTAGTTTTTCCACAAATTATAGCACTGTTGAACAAATAAGCGTTCACGAACAGCTCTCCAATACCAGAATATGTTAATGCTTAAGTCTCAAATCACCACCGTGGTCGTAGCAGACGATCTCGTCGTGAGGGAAGTGGTCGGGGAACCTCCCCTACCGAGACGAGGTGATTTCAAAATTCACTTGATTATGCGAAACAGTTCCATTTAATCCTAGAGACATGCAAAGGCACGAACGAAGAACCAGATGTCATCACAACATCAATTTTGCATCAAAGTTTGTTTACATCACCGCCTCCTATGTTCAGAATCACATGAATCGCTGCAGCGCCAGCTACTTCCGTGACGGATGCCAATTTAGAGTTACCCCCCTTGCATTACGCTTGAACCCCCACGTCCTTAGACACAGTTCTGAAAATGTCATCTTTATCGTTTGCAGGTTTTCTTGACTGATTTAAACTGATTTCACTTGTGGTGACTCTGATATCTTCTAGTAACAATCACGGCTTGACTTATGTAATTTGTAATCATTTTATTTATGGCACGTGCACTCAGCATTATAACACTATCTCCTTCAGAGATGTACGCATAAATAAGAGCTCTAGAGCAGCACAACCAACGTCAGTTAAATTTTTTTCTCGAAAACTACAAACCATCGGAGATAATGTCGAAGGTGGAGTGTCATAATGAATTGATTTGTTGTCAACTTGATATGCGTCACAAACATCCTCAGTTTTTAAGGGAAGCAATCAAGCGACACCTAAGGTCTCTAAGTCCAGAAGTAATATTGTACAACGTCGTCATGCATTCTGCGGATGACACTGTTAACAGTATTAACTGGCGTGTGCCATCTCTCCTGTACTCGTAACGAAATACGCTTATCAATGCAAATGTGAAAAAAACCAACCCATAAAAATCCCTGCGCACCCACTCCCATATAATTAAAACTGCAAAAAAAATCCCCCCAAACAATACGCATAACATAAACTTAAACAAACAAAACAAGATAACAAAACCCCATCCCCAAACAAAACTGGTCAACTTGATCAGTCTACACACACACTCACACAGGCACGCATGCACTAATCACGGGGCACGATCGGTCTGGGCCCTTATTCTCGAAACGTACGTAGCGCTAAGAATTCTTAACTTTGATCGTAACCAGTGGACTTAAGACGTTCGTAATTGATTCAACAACGTAATATGTTATTCTTTCATGATTAAAAGGTCCCTGAAGATGCAGACACAATCTCAGTCTCTTCTTTTGAATATACTACTTGGTTAAGATATTAAAAAACTCGACATTCTAGCTCCCGAGCTGAAGACTTTATTGCCCTTTCTTGCAAATTTGATGTCAAGAATTTACATAACGGGTATCCGGGTAGGTAATAGAGGATGGGGTATCTGGGTTGAAAAGTTGAACCTTTTAATGGTTATAATGTATTTCGGATTGACCCATACCTTTATTGTCGAAATTAACAAATCCTAGACGGTCGCGTCAGTCAATCTTTGAGCGACCTGACTGTCCAGTGACAGACAACTCAGTGACCAGACAATCCAGTGATGAACAGCACGAGCACCGATCTACACAAGTGGGATACGATGACACGTGTCAACCAATTATCGACCAACTGTTTTTATTGCCGGAATATGAACACGTAACAAACCAACTGAAATAACGAGATATTTACTTTCTAAAGCATAGAAACACGAACGCATACAAGGCATACGGTACATCTATTCATTGTTATATCTTATGATTATTTGGTGTTAATAAAGTCACGAGCTTAGATATGGGGCGTACATAAAGCGATACATTGGAATAGATAGCTGTTATTAAATAATAAAAGCTGTTATATTTTCTATGGGTGTGATTGTTAATAAACAGTTGAAAAGAACGGCCTCTAAGCGTAATCATTAATGCTGTTGGTAGGTAGTATTAATGCTTACAACTTTTCACATCCATGGACACGGTCATTCACATATCTTACAAAACAAAGTATATATATTGTACTGAATATTCTCAATTACTGTTAGAAATACAGTATAAAACATGTAATCACCATTATTATCTAATCTTACTTATAAAGTCACTTAACGTACAATGGCTGTCACCACCTATCCTTATCGCTTACAACGAACAAACTGATATGTCGAACAGACTGATACGTCAAACGGACTTATGTGTCAAACAGACTGATAAGTCGAACTGACTGGTATGTCGAACTATGATGTTACTTTTTAGTCCCATGTAGCATAGCAAATTACAAGTATGTCTAAGGAGGACTAAAATCAGTGGTCATTTGAGTTCATTAGTGCGATAGCTACTGTACGCTAAAGTGTCTCTGTATAATCAGTACGAATCTGACAGCCGACCCCACGACAATCAAATCCTATTATCATTAGGGGAGGCAACTCACCTGGTTAATCATAAGAGTAGATGTATCACAATTATTAACGTAGCCGTAGACATAAGCAGCATCGGTAATGTCAGACCGTGTACAGAGACTGTTGACTGCGAAGTCTGGTCAAGTGAACAAGCAACAATAATTAGCTATTATCACCAAGACAAGAAAGAAGCTCCTATTAAACCAATGTCCAGTGGTCATTATCATTGGATCGGTAGCTGCGGACAATTATGCGAGAATCAATCGCCCAGTCGCTATGTAGAGAGTCAGCGTTCTTGTTGCTCCATATCAGAAATGAATTACTTTGATTCTGTACATCGCTGTCGGAGTCAGTAAACAGTGTTGTAGTCGCAATACATCAGATGGGTTTATTTGTTGTTTAATGCCACACTCGGCAATATTCCAGCTGTATGGCGATCTCTAAATAATCGAGTTCGGACCAGACAATCCAGTGATCAACACTTACATCGATCCTTGCAATTGCGATCGATTACATGTGTCAACCAAGCCAGCGAGTCTGACCACCCGATCCCGCTACTCGCCTTTTCGTGGGTTACTGACCAATTCTATCCCGGATGTCCATGGGTTGATGCATCATATATCACTGTTCTATGAAAATGGGCAAAACAATGTCTATGTGCCCTTTCATGTTACTGTAAATTGAACGAATACTTGTGAAATTTGTTACGTCCATTTATTGATCAGTTATTTATGCAACAGGATTTTGTAATCCATGACTGGGTAATTTTATGATCACTGGGGTAAAATGAATTTGTATCCACACAAACCCCATAAAGTTAAAAACAAATCCAATTTGTACATTATAAAAGACAGGTGATACCCATCAGCAGCTGTAAATTTTAAGAAGTTTTATTTCTTCACATTTTACATATTTAAAAAGACCAAAACAATAAGGCGTCGTGAAACAGTCTTATAAATTACGGTATGTCAGCCTTATGTCACAGGGTGTATTTCCGGGATTAGACATGCATAGTGCTGAGAAACCTAGAAACAATATCGTGATTCGAACTCATGATCCTAGGTTTCTGGCGAACCATTTTTACATTTCAGGACAAAAGGGAGGTGCGCACCACTGCCCTACCCCTCTGGATCCGAGTATGCATTTCTAATTATATTGCCGGCGCTCACATCACCTGAAAAACCCCCAAAACAACCTGCCAACACGGAAACATGGCACATATCAAAAACAAGGAACTGCAATGGACATATTTCTAGCACGCGTGAAAAGTGGACATTACCTTGGCGTCAAATGTTTTGAGATCTTTAGTGAATCCTTGAATAAACATGAGTATGGGTTGAAAAACTAATAATTGTATTTAAATCTCAAGTCGGGAAAGGAATAAAATATATTTGTCTGAAATATTATTGATCTTGATCTTGCATCGTTGTTAAGCAAGTATGAGAGGTAGAAATATGATACCCACAACAGTTTTGAATGATAAGTGGAAAGCAGGCGATAAACGTTTACAAAAACACTAAAGCGACGAAGCGAAATATGACAATTACGATAACAGTGAACCGAACCAGCTCCACTTTAATCGTATAAACACTATATTTAGCCAACAAATGTCGTAGACATGCGCATTAGCGCAAACGACAAGAATGTTAAAACGAGGTAAATTCAAAATATGGCGGAGGTGGAATAATTCTCGGAATTCCCCAGCTAGTCTTGTGCTACTATGTAACCTATGTTTTATACATAGCAATAATATCTGTATGAGATGATTTCCCGTCGGAGTTGAGTCTGCGGAGGAGCTCCTCTGAGACGATTACGCACCACGCAGGACTCCTCCTTGCCGTCCTCCTCGATACACCCCGCCATTACGTCTGACTGTCCTTGA